>NC_067482.1:80843262-81143262 GCF_947179515.1 Apodemus sylvaticus | reverse complement strand
TTGACAGGCTTGGCAGATGCACCCTTCCTGCAGGTTCTCGTGGGCTCGGTTTGCTTCTCTTTGTGTTTTTACTGGCGTCTTCCTCAGAGCACCGCCTCGACGCTGCATCATCAGAGACCCTCCGGCCCTTGCCTCTGTCTGGGATATTCCTAGCTGGAGGTCCAGCCTCCTCCTGTTGCTGACCCTGTGATGCTCTGGAAGACCTTCTCTCCGCCTGACCCTGTGGGTCCTGTACCTCCTAAGCAGGATGTGCTATCGGCCCCAAGCCTCCTGCTCTGCTTTTCCATTCCTCTTGCCTGCATTCCAGGAAAGCAAGAGCGGTCCACGCTGCCTGCTCCCCTCTGCTACTGACATTTCTGGGCTACCACATCCTGCCTTCAAGATACCTTCCAGCTGGAGGGAGGCCTTCTATGCCCATAAATGGCAGCCATTGTTAATGTGGTTAGCAGGCCCAGGTGAGGTCGTAGTGAAGCCCTCACCTTGTATTGTAGTTTGGAAGTGTAAGTACACTTTCTAGGGTGTGACAGGACATTGCTTAGGCCTTCCTCGGCACTTCACCCTGTGGTTTAGAGGCACGACTGGGAAGAACGTAAGGGGGAGCCCC
Organism: Apodemus sylvaticus; assembly: GCF_947179515.1. Taxonomy (NCBI): domain Eukaryota; kingdom Metazoa; phylum Chordata; class Mammalia; order Rodentia; family Muridae; genus Apodemus; species Apodemus sylvaticus. Next base: position 81,142,658 of record NC_067482.1, on the reverse strand, counting down.
AGGTTCCACCCGATCCCCACAGATGCTGATTGTGCTGACACAAAACTGGGGTCACCTGAGAAGAGGGAACTCATTCGAAGAATTGCCTCCATCAGATTGTTTCTTTGGGCAAGTCTATAAGGCATTTTATTGATTGACAGTTGGTATGGGAGTGCCCAGTGGGCACGTGGTCTGGGATGTCTAAGAAAGCAAGAGAACAAGCCAACAAGCACTGCTCTCCCACGGCCTCTGCTTCCGTTCCTGCCCCGAATTCTGTCAGTGGTGGTCTGTTATGTGGAAGTATAAACCACATAAACCCTTTCCTCCCCAAGACACTTTCAGCCACTGGTTTTTTTTTTTTTTTTTTTTTTTTTTCACAGCAAAAGAACATGACTGATACATTGAGCAAGGGCCTCTGTGATAGGAGTGCAGTCGCTGCCACTGTGCCCCAGGCAACAGGAGCTCTGCGGACTGGGGCGTGCCTTGACCTGATGGCTAACCCTATCGTGGCCATATCAGGGTCACTCACTGGCTGCTGTGAGGTGTGGCCCCCTGGCCTGAAGGCTGAGGCCCCAGCAGAAGTCTTGTAGTCTGGGTATGCGGCTAATGTCCAACTAGGCCAGAAACTGAGGGACATTCAGAGAGGAGATGTCACAGAAAGGGAGGCCTAAGACCCCAGCCACCATGGTGCAGATACCGTAATGGATGCCATGTGCCAAGACGTTGAGTGGCCTTCATCTTTGACTCCCTTGGTCCCTTGAGCCCAAGGCGAAGTAGAGCTGGGCTGGGGACATCAAGAGATCCCTGTCTCTGAGATGCAGGGCAGGCCCCATGCAGGGTCTAGCCTGGCTGAGGCCACTGTGCTCTTAGGCTGGGGGTCAGGCAGGGGCCACTCCACTCTGGGAGCTTGTAGGGCTTATCCATTGTCCCTCTACCTCGCTGACCCTGCCAGGACTCCTGAGACACAGGGTCAGTACAGGAGACCCAGCTGCCCTTCCAAAGTGCTGGCCTCAGTCAGCTAGGGGAATCCCTGAAGGACACAGGGAGGGGCCTGTGGCTCTCAGAGGAGAAAGTGAGTTTAAAACATTCCCACCCAAGCCTGTCACTGCCACCCTGCCACCCGAGTCACCTGGGAGCTCAAGGGTGATTGGAATTTCATTTAGTTCTGGTCAGCTTTAAAAACTTAAAGAGATCTTATCTCAGAACAATTTTTAAAAGGTTGAGAGAGAGAGGCCTGGGGTATGTGAGGGTCTGGCTCAGTCCTGTGTACTGCAAAGAACAACACAGGGCCTTCCACTTTCTACTCCAGAGGACAGCAACATCCTGAAGAGGAGATGGTGGAGCCCCCGCGAGTTCCCTCGGGGAAAGGCCCTGTGACCTCAGATATATCCCTGTGCATCTGAGACACACTTGTCCCTATATGTGGTCTGCTCAGGACCATGTGGAAAGGGAGGCAGGGAAGAGGTTCCCATAGCCTCCCACTGCCTCCCTAGCTGCCGCAGACTAGGATGAGAAGCCAGAAAGGCAGCCCTGCTGTTGTATACCGGCCATCAACCAACACTGAATCTATGGCCCTGCCAGCAGCTTTTCCTAATTACGGTGGCTGTGTACACATTGCATTACATTTGTCTTCCTCCACAAGAAAGGCTCCCGCATTCACAAGCCTTCAACCTCCTTGCAGATCACGTGGCCAACAGTTGCCTCCTATTGCGGGACTCTCTCTGCCAGGCCTGTCCCCTGTGGGGGGCAATTTGGGCTCTTTCCAGTTTTCTTGGTTATAAATAGCACTGCTGTGCATATCTTCATTACAGATTCCCTCCTTACCCTGAAACCCAGAGCTACAGAGCCCACAGGCATCCGGAACCCAGGCTCGCTGCCACACAAACCCCTGACAGACACGGAGACCTCAGCCATGTGCTTCTCGGCCACCATGAGCCAGAACCTGAGGGTCAACAAGCAGAAAGGAAAACTGCAAATGTCCTTTCTATCGCTGTCTCCTTCAACGTTCTTACCTTAGGACTTAAAGATCTCTTTGTATGTTTGGGGCTGAGGGAAACCAGGACCCTGGTGGCAAAGAGCGATGCTTTCTTCAAAAGGTTAAAAACATACATATTTGTGTGTGTGTGTGTGTGTGTGTGTAGGGAGGGACAGAAAGAGAGAGAGTGAGGGAGAGAGGAAAAGAGAGGAGCGAGAGAGGGAGAGGGAGAGAGAGAGAGAGAGAGAGAGAGAGAGAGAGAATGAGCACCCCTGTGCATGCGTCAGGAGGATGCTGGGATCTGAACCCTAACCCTCTTGCTAGTGCATCAAGCACTCTTAGCCCTGAGCAGTCTCCCCACCCCAACCCAGGGCTGTTTCTTCCTCTCTGTTTTTTAATACTCGCACTATTTTTTTTAATAATATATTCTCATTGTGCAAAGTCCAACATTTATTCCGTGGGGGTATTTCTTTTGGAATAAATATGAGTAGTTTGATTGAATTTCAACTACATTTTCTTATTATTGGTAGAATGAACTTCATGCAGGAGTCCCTGGGTATCAGTGGGACAAGGGCACCAGGGCCCGTGCAGATATCAGAATCCTCAAATGCTCAATTCTATAAAGTGCTATAGAATTCCTATAAAGGCCATACGTGTCCTTTTGTAGACTTGATTTCTGTGTACTCGTGTGTGTGTGTGTGTGTGTGTGTGTGTGTGTGTGTGAGTGAGTGTGGGGACACACCTGCTACAATGTGTGTGTGGAGGCCAGAGGACAACTCTGTTCACTTGGTTTTGAGGCAGAGTCTTGTTTCTACCCTGGTATTGTGTAACTCTAGGCCAGCTGGCTTGTGCTTTGCCCTAATTCTCGTATCTCTGCTTCCCATCTCTTCCAGAAGCCCTGGGCCTGAAGACATGTTCTACTACACAGGCTTCTGTCTGTTATTGCTTTTTGTGGTTTTGGTTTTTCGAGACATGGTTTCTCTGTGTAGCCTTGGCTGTCTTGGAACTCACTCTGTGAACCAGGCTGACCTCAAACTCAGAGATCTGCTTGCCTCTGAGTCCCAAGTGCTGGGATTAAAGGCGCGCGCTACCACTGCCCCTGCTGGCCTGTTGGCTTTTTTTTTTTTTTCTTTAAACATGAGTTCCAAGTTGAACTCAGGCTGTCAGGCTTGCAGGGCAAATGCTTTTTACCTGCTGAGCAATCTCCCCGGCCCCTCAAAGACCTTAGGTCCTCTCTACACAGCCCTCATGCCCAATGCGGTACAATGCTATGCAAATAGGTAATACTCCCTGTTGCATAGACAGTGACAGCGAAGAAAGATGTCTGAGTATTTAGAATAGATGCATTGTCCAAAATAATTGTTTTATACTTATTTATTTATTTTATATGTGTGAACACACTGCAGCTGTCTTCAGACACACAGAAGAAGGCATCAGATCCCATTACAAATGGTTGTGAGCCATCATGTGGTTGCTAGGAATTGAACTCAGGACCTCTGGAAGAGCAGTCAGTGCTCGTAACTGCTAAGCCATGTCTTTACCACCACCACCCCAAATAGGTTTTTGTTTTTTTGTTTTTGTTTTTTTGAGACAGGGTCTCTCTGTGCAGGCTGTCTTGGAACTCACTCTGTAGACCAGGCTGGCCTTGAACTCAGAAATCCCCCTGCCTCTGCCTCCTAAGTGCTGGGATTAAAGGCGTGCACCACCACTGCCCGGCTCCCAAATAGATTTTGATCAATGGTTTGTTAAAGTTACTGAGGCTACCTGTTCCCTCCCTGATTATTTGTGCTCGCTCCCTCTCTGTGTCTCTGTGTCTCTGTGTCTCTGTCTCTGTGTCTCTGTGTCTCTGTGTCTCTGTGTCTCTGTGTCTCTGTCTCTCTGTCTCTGTGTCTCTGTCTCTCTCTGTCTTCCTTTCTTCCTCCTCTACTTCTTTTTTCTCTTTCTTTTGTTTTGAGACAGGGTTTCTCTGGTAACAGAGCTCTGTAGACCAGGCTGGCCCTGAATCCACAGAGCTCCGCCTGCCCCTGCTTCCGGAATGCTGGGACCCGAGGCTTGCTTTTGTTTGCTGATTTCTACCCAGACATTGTCAAGCCCCACCCTTCCACTTTTCCCAGGCTGTTTTGCTTGTTTCTAGCTTGAGGTAGAAACCATAGGTTGTGTCTGCTCTCACTGGTTTCCTGGTAAGGGCACACTCGCACGGGGCTTCTCTGAGTACCCTTGGCCATGGCCAAGGCTCACAGGAGCCAACATTCTTTCTGTGTATGTTTCTAAGTCCCTTTTCCAGAGCCCTTGTCGGCTCGTGTCCCTGCTAAGTCAACGGAGTCTCCTTTGGTTATGTCTTAATTTTTACATTGCTATCAGTGGCCCTTGTGTAGAATTTGTTGAGAATTCTTCTGTCTCCTAACTCTTGCTTTGTGGCTAAGACTGTTCCATGTAAATGGGAAACAGTAGTCACCATATGGGGCCACAGCGTGAGCGTACACTCTGTATACTTTTTAGGTTGAGGTATGATTTACACACATAATCACATGGAATTCATGTAAATTTCATTTACATAAAATGTACCAATTTTATGTTTCCAACATCTTGGGCAAATGTATTCACTCGTGTAACCATGGAAAAGAGAAAGAACAATTCTGTCACCCAAACCGATTCCTTTGGGCCCCACTGGTCCAGCCTGGTCTTGCTATGCCCTCTGGAGTGAGTGACGATGGCTGTTCTGAGTCTGTGCCTGAGCTCTTCAGCTGCACCCTAGGTCCGAGGCCCGCCTGTGCTGAGTGTGCCAGTGGGTAGTCGCCTGTGCTGAGTGTGCCAGTGGGCAGTCGCCTGTGCTGAGTGTGTCAGTGGGTAGTCGCCTGTGCTGAGTGTGCCAGTGGGTAGTCGCCTGTGCTGAGTGTGCCAGTGGGCAGTCGCCTGTGCTGAGTGTGTCAGTGGGTAGTCGCCTGTGCTGAGTGTGCCAGTGGGTAGTCGCCTGTGCTGAGTGTGCCAGTGGGTAGTCGCCTGTGCTGAGTGTGCCAGTGGGTAGTCGCCTGTGCTGAGTGTGCCAGTGGGCAGTCGCCTGTGCTGAGTGTGCCAGTGAGTAGTCGCCTATGCTGAGTGTGCCAGTGAGTAGTCGCCTGTGCTGAGTGTGCCAGTGAGTAGTCGCCTATGCTGAGTGTGCCAGTGAGTAGTCGCCTATGCTGAGTGTGCCAGTGGGCAGTCGCCTGTGCTGAGTGTGCCAGTGAGTAGTTGCCTGTGCTGAGTGTGCCAGTGAGTAGTCGCCTGTGCTGAGTGTGCCAGTGGGCAGTCGCCTGTGCTGAGTGTGCCAGTGAGTAGTCGCCTATGCTGAGTGTGCCAGTGAGTAGTCGCCTATGCTGAGTGTGCCAGTGGGTAGTCGCCTATGCTGAGTGTGCCAGTGGGCAGTCGCCTGTGCTGAGTGTGCCAGTGAGTAGTCGCCTGTGCTGAGTGTGTCAGTGGGTAGTCGCCTATGCTGAGTGTGTCAGTGGGTAGTCGCCTGTGCTGAGTGTGCCAGTGGGTAGTCGCCTGTGCTGAGTGTGCCAGTGGGTAGTCGCCTGTGCTGAGTGTGTCAGTGGGTAGTCGCCTGTGCTGAGTGTGTCAGTGGGTAGTCGCCTGTGCTGAGTGTGTCAGTGGGTAGTCGCCTGTGCTGAGTGTGTCAGTGGGTAGTCGCCTGTGCTGAGTGTGTCAGTGGGTAGTCGCCTGTGCTGAGTGTGCCAGTGGGTAGTCGCCTGTGCTGAGTGTGCCAGTGGGTAGTCGCCTGTGCTGAGTGTGCCAGTGGGTAGTCGCCTGTGCTGAGTGTGCCAGTGAGTAGTCGCCTGTGCTGAGTGTGCCAGTGAGTAGTCACTTGATTCACACCAGCTTCTCCTGCACTCACCCCAAGTCTCAGCCGCATCAACAGAGTGACTATAAACATTCTTCTACAGATTTCATTCTCTGGGTTTTTTTTTTTTTTTTTTTTTTTTTGACAGATTTTTATTTCTTCAGCCTAAGAGGGGAACTGATAGGCCAGAGGGCAGATATCTGTTTAGTTTTGTAAAAACTGTCAAACTGTTCCTCAGAGTGGCTATCCTGTGTTTATGGACAGAATCTAATAATCTTTTTTTGTTTTATTTTGTTTCGTTTCTTTGGATTTGGTTTTTTCGAGACAGGGTTTCTCTGTATAGTCCTGGCTGTCCTGGAACTCACTCTGTAGACCAGGCTGGACTTGAACTCAGAAATCTGCCTGCCTCTGCCCCCCAAGTGCTGGGATTACAGGAGTGCGTCACCACTGCCCGGCTCTAATATCTTAAACTCTGACTGCCACCAGATATTATTAGCTCTTAGTGGTAAACAGAGCTGGGAAAGAGTTGCTGCACACTCCCCTGTCCTCCTCCATGTGCTCCCCTGTCCTCCTCCATGTGCTCCCCTGTCCTCCTCCATGTGCTCCCCTGTCCTTCTCCATGTGCTCCCCTGTCCTCCTCCATGTGCTCCCCTGTCCTTCTCCATGTGCTCCCCTGTCCTCCTCCATGTGCTCCCCTGTCCTTCTCCATGTGCTCCCCTGTCCTCCTCCATGTGCTCCCCTGTCCTTCTCCATGTGCTCCCCTGTCCTCCTCCATGTGCTCCCCTGTCCTTCTCCATGTGCTCCCCTGTCCTCCTCCATGTGCTCCCCTCTCCTCCATATGTGCTCCCCTCTCCTCCTGTATGTGCTCCCCTGTCCTCCATGTGCTCCCTGCCCTCCTCCATTGCTCCCTGCCCTCCTCCATGTGCTCCCCTGTCCTTTATGAGTTCCATGTCTTCCTCCATGTGCTCCCCTCTCTTCCTATATGTGCTCCCCTGTCCTCCATGTGCTCCTTGTCTTCCTCCTCCATGTGTTCCCTGTCCTCCTGTATGTGCTCCCCTGTCCTTCGTGTGTACCCTGTCTTCTTCCATGTGCTAACCTCTCTTCCTGTCTGTGTGCTCCCCTGTCCTCCTCCATGTGTTCCCCTGTCCTCCTCCATGTGTTCCCCTGTCCTCCTCCATGTGCTCCCCGTCCTCCTCCATGTGCTCCCCTGTCCTCCTCCATGTGCTCCCCTGTCCTCCATGTGCTCCCCTGTCCTCCTCCATGTGTTCCCCTGTCCTCCTCCATGTGCTCCCCTGTCCTCCTCCATGTGCTCCCTGTCCTCCTCCATGTGCTCCCCTGTCCTCCTCCATGTGCTCCCCTGTCCTCCATGTGTTTCCCTGTCCTCCATGTGCTCCCCGTCCTCCTCCAGGTGTTTCCCTGTCCTCCATGTTCTCCCAGTCCTCCTCCATGTTCTCCCAGTCCTCTTCCATGTGCTCCCCTGTCCTCCGTGTGCTCCCTGTCCTCCTCCGTTAAACCTGCTCGGGACAAGGAGAGGACAACTGGATCTTGATGTCAGAACCTAAGAAAGCACTTGCTTTAGATAGACACCAGAGCAGACTGTGCAGGCAGCCTGAAAACCTTGTGGTTTCCTGACCACCATGGTGGTCACCTCTGTCCTTGTAGCCTAGCTGCAGCTGCAGACTTCTGTCTATGGTGGGACTCCAGCTGCAGCCCCTGCCCCACCCCAGCCCCACTCCAGCCCCGCCCCAGCCCCAGGACTCTTGTCTGTAGCCTTTTTGCCTATGGGTAGAGGCTGTGCAGGATAGCTCCAGTGCAAGTCTCTGGCCTCCCCACCCCAGTGCGAAGGGCGTTCCCATGCTGGCAAGCCCTAGGCTTACCCCTAGTGTGGGGTAAGGAGGAGCTGGGGCTGTCTCTGGCCCCTCCTGGCCATTTGGACATGCCCTGTCAGTACAGTCACTGCTGCTAGTATAACTGATTGGGTCATGTTGAACTGGGATAGTGTCATTTGTTCTACTTCCAGTCCCGAGGCTGTTCCAACAGAACAGAGGTAATGTCAGTCAGTATAGGCATGGGGAGGTCACCCTGAAGGGGTCCAAGTCACCAGGGGACCAGGGAGTGCCAGTGCTCCAGAGAATTAACCAGATAGAGGCCTAGACAGCATTGGAGAAGTGACACGAGGCTGCCGTCTGGAGTGGGCTCTGGGCGGCCAGGTTGTCTCTTCCGGACATGGTGGTCCCCACCTCAAGCTTGTGCCTGGTGAGCTGGAGTAAGTCTGAGGCTCCTGCCTGGTGTCCTCAGGGTGAACCTTTGGGCCAGGCCCGTGGGCCTTGCTCAGGGCTGACTAGAGCGCTCTATCATGTTGCTCTTGGCCATAATGGTGGGCTCACATCTATTAGAGAGCTCAGATACCAGACAGAGTCTACTACAGCGGAGTCACCAACAAAACCCAGTGGGCCTTTTTCTGGCTCTGTCTCACTATTCTTTTCTTTAAACACATGAGCCCATTCCACCCACAGGGCCTTAGCATAGCTGCCCCTCTGCTAACATCTTTTTCTCTTATGCTCCTTTTGCTTGTTTGTTTGTTTTTCGAGACAGGGTTTCTCTGTGTAGCCCTGGCTGTCCTGGAACTCACTCTGTAGACCAGGCTGGCCTTGAACTCAGAAATCCGCCTGCCTCTGCCTCCCAAGTGCTGGGATCGAAGGCGTGCGCCACCACTGCCCGGCTTCTCTTATGCTCTTAATCTCATTTTCTCCACATCACCCAGAGCTCTGCTTACATATCACCACCACGGAAAGTCTCCATGGACTCGGTGAAGGCAGCACCTATGACCCTCTAGCAGGTCTCTTGCGTTAAATCTGTATAGACTAGTATTCCCACCCTCACCATAAAGTGTGTGCTGGGGGGGCGGGGCTCCAAGGCCTCCGGTGGCCACAGCATTGAACCCCATGTGCTGTTTGCTCCCCTGCATGCATGCAACAAATACAGCGTGGAGACACAGGATCAAAGGCCGATTCATAGCCAGAACAGAGCGGAGCGCAGCCATGCTCTACCCACCATCGCATGCAATTGAAAACATAAGGACTGTGTCTTTCCGCAATGTATCATTTAGTATTTTGGGGACTGTGGCTAATTGGAGGCACTGAGATTGTGGAAAAACAAGCAGTCATTGTCGGGGGCGGGCATTATTGTGTGTCAAGCATCATTGTGGAAAGTCGTTTTGTGCTCTTGTCAATTTGAACGTGTAAGCCCTGTAGACACAACTGCCTTCTCATTCTCCGTGAGAGTCTGTGCCTGGGCAGGTCCATGCACACAGCTGGTGCACAGCGACTGCACTAAGAGCACTAGGGGTCACGCTTCAGCATTATAGTTAAAGGCACTAGTTATGAAGACAAATCCGGATGCCAAGACTGCACTAGCTTTGCGATCCAAAGCTGGTCAGTCTGTTGTTGCCATGACCACCACCAATACCTTTACCACCACTGTCCCCCCCCCCACTACTACTAATATCACTGCCATAACTACTACCACTGCCATCACTGCCACCAGCTCATATTCCTACCACATTGTCCTAAATGGCAGATTGGGAACTGGTAAGCTCTGGTCTTCCTGCCCAGAAGACATGGCCGGATTTCTGGGCAGGTTGCTATAACTGTGAGGCAGGAATGGTAACATACTCTTATACCACAGCCTGGAGGTAAAGGCATCAGGAAAGTGGGGATTTTCTTTGGGAGAATGAGGCCCATGTGCATCACTTGTGGCTCTGCAGATGTGATGCTTGTTGCCATGGTGACTGTCCTAACAATAACCTTCCAGAACCGATATTCCCCACAACCACCCCAGCTGCCACCTGGGAGGGAGAACCCTCCTTGCTTACAAAAGTGAGCCCAAAAGGACAAAGTGGGAGGTGGAGATGACATGGGGTGGGGGTGGGGCTGGAAGGCGGGGGTGGGGGTGGGGGAAAGAGGTTGGATGTGGGAGGAGTCTGAGCCTCTGATCCAGGGCTGAAGCCGGATGAGGAGGCTTCTGGGGTTCAGGAGCAGAAAAAGTCACAGCTGGAAACCTTTCTCCCTTCCAACCTAATCACTCTGCTAGGGAGGAATCCTGTGGGTCTGAAGTGTGGGCTCTGGGCTGTCGGTGAAGGGTAGCCTGCGTGCCTGTGGCAGCCCACCTTCTCCCCATTATCTAATGCTGGATCCTCTGCCTTTCCTGGCCCAGCCAATGTCCCCAAGTGTTGCCTCTAAAGCTTCAGTCCGGAGGAGGGGCTTCGGGAATGTCCAGATGCTTGCAGTAACAGAAGGAGGAGAGGCTGGGGACACGGTGGGCTTCATTTCTTTTTTCTTTTTTTTGTTTTTGTTTTTCGAGACAGGGTTTCTCTGTGTAGTCCTGGCTGTCCTGGAACTCACTCTGTAGACCAGGCTGGCCTCGAACTCAGAATCTGCCTGCCTCCCAGAGTGCTGGTATTATAGGCATGCGCCACCACCGCCCGCCACACAGTGGGCTTCAAACCACACTCTTTAGTGACTACAACTCTGTGTGTAGTACAGCCTACCCAGTCTTGAAAGGCGACTCAACAAAGGAGTACTCTGAGTGTTGCTCTGTCCTTGCCTGGTGTGTACATTTGTGTGTTTTGGTGTATATGTGTACTGTGTGTATGTGTGCTTATTTGCTTGTTTTGTATATGCATGCTTGTGTATGTGTGTTCATGGATTTTTTTTTTCTCTGTGTAAACACAGAGACAGGGTTTCTCTGTGTAACCCTGGCTGTCCTGGAACTCACTCTGTAGACCAGGTTGTCCTTAAACTCAAAGATTACCTGCTTCTGCTTTCCCAGTACAGGGATTAAAGGCATGTGCCACCAACTACTTGGCTGTGTGTGTATCTTTGTTTGTTTTTGTGAAAATAAAAGGTGTGTGTGTGGGGTCTATGGACAGCCCCACCACTCCTCTTTTCCGCAAATTTATTTCTATTTTATGAATGTGTGCATATGTGTGTACTCATGTGCACATGTAAGCATGGGTAGACCAGAGGTCAGGGTCTGTCTTCCCTGGTCACTTTCGAACTCTATTTCTTATTTGAAAGAGAGTTTCTCACTGAAACTGGAGCTTGCCAGTTTAGCTAAACTGGCAGGCCAGTAAGCCCCAGGAGTCTTCCCCTCTCTGTCCCTAGATCTGGAATCATAGGCCTTTGCTTTTTCACATCCGGGGATCGAACTTGGGTCCTTGCCAAGCTCCCACACTCCCAGCACATCTAGATTGACTGCTTGGGGAGCTCCTTCTGCTGTCTCTTTGTAGACCGACCTGTCTGGGTGAGGGTGAGGGTGGGAATGGGGATGGGGGTGGGGAGGGGAGTGGGGGTAACAGTCAAGATCAGCTACCATTAGGATTCAGATACCACCTAGGCCATCTTTCCCCAAGCCTGGTGGAAGAGCGCATGACTTGGTAGCTTAAAGACAGCCTAACTCCCGGAGGGGTGCAACTGTGTACTGTTTGTTTTGCTAATTGTATCCTGTTGTTCCCGCCTTGCCTCCTTCTCCCACCAGAGCTCAGAAAGAGTCAAGCAGCTGCTCTCAGCAGTGCTACCGGAGGCTAAGTCGTCCCCAAGAGCAAGCTTCAGCCTGGCCTTCACCCGTTCCTCACACTTCCCGTCGAAAAGCTCAGCGCCCCCCCATGTCTAAATTCATACTTTGGGGGGGACACAGTAGAGTTTCCCTTTCTGCTTGGGATCAGGATTCCTATTTTCCCAGCTAGACACCGAGGCCCACGCTTGCTCATGCATGTCTCTTATTCGTTAGCTGTTTGCCTTCCGGTGTCATAGGGACTTGCCAGGAGGCCTAGTGCCTGGGAGCACTCTGTCAAATCTCCCTTTAGGAGGACCCCTAGCAGCTGCCCAGCAAAGACCCCCTCGTTCTTCTAAGAAGGCACTTTCTAGAATGTCCAGGGCTCATCTTTGGTTGAGATCTGAGGCCACCAAATCTGCTCTTGACAGTAACTGGAAAGCACCCAGAAACTCAACCAATAGTGTCACCCAAAGCTGGGTGTGAAGTCCTTCCCAACTGCCCAGGAGGGACCTGGCCCCAAACACCAAGAGTCAAATCGGGGATGCTGCTTGGAGGTGAAGGGGGAGCATTGCAGAAATTCTCCTGTGCCCTCTTTCCTCCAGGACCTCTTTTAAGAGAGACTGGAGAGAGGGAGACAGAATGGAGGCTCCTCTTCCTGGTCAGGGCAGAGGCAAAGGGCTTCCCAGGCTATCTGCCCGAGATGGCTGCGAGCTCTCAGAGCACGAGTCCCTGACAGAGCTGAGCAGCCCTCCCCCCCCCCCCCCCCCCCCCGTTTTACTGCCTCCAAACCCAGTCCGGACTCCAAATGTTCACCCCAGGACAGAAGACACCCTTGTTACCAATCCTAGGACCGCCGCCCCATCCTTTTTCATTCCTCGAATTTAGCCTAGGAGACTCATGGGTCTCTGTCAGGGTAGGTGGGAAGGATATAGTAGCATCATATGGGGGATATGGGAATAGAGGGGCCCAGTGGAGAGCGACACACGACTCCTCCCAAGTGGGGTACAGTTCCCTCCTGCAGTCTAGAGGAAGTGGTCCTTTAGGGAAGAAGAGTCTGGGTTTACTGTTCAACTGCGGCAGCAGCGGAAGAGCCAGCCCAGTGGCTTGTCCGTGCAGGGCGCGGGCCTAGAGGGTCAGACGCAGTGCGTGGGCACCGTGTGGTGCAGCCCATGTGCTGGGACAGGGCGCGGGCACGGGTGGGATTGCATGGTGCGGGCGCAGTGCGGGTACCGGCGCGGGCGCGACGTGTGTGAGAGGGGAACCGCGGTGCGGGTGCAGGGTGCGGGCGCAGTGCGCGTGCAGGCGCGGGCGCTAGTGCAGGTACAAGGCGCGGGTGCGGTGTGTGTGCGGGTGCAGGCGTGTGTAGGGTGCGAGTGAGGCGCGTGCAAGGGGCGGCGGGCGGGGCGGGCGCGGCGGTGACAGCGGCGCCCGCGCCTCTGCGCGCGTAGGTGTGCGGCGCGCTCCTGGCGGGGACAGAGCGAGCAGATCTCGCGTGCGCTCGCCGCCCGGCGCAGCCCAGCCCGGCCCCCGCCCGGCGCCGCGAGCCGAGGTGTCTCCCGCGCCCGCGCCCGTGTCGCCGCCGTGCCCGCGAGCGGGAGCCGGAGTCGCCGCCGCCCGAGCGCAGCCGAGCGCACGCCGAGCCCGATCGCCACCGCCATGGCCACCACGGTGACCTGCACCCGTTTCACCGATGAGTACCAGCTATACGAGGATATTGGCAAGTAAGAGCCTCGGCGCACGCGGGCTGTCCGCAGACCCCGGGGAGCAGGGACCCCATCGCCGCCCGCCTCGCGCGCACTGCGGCCCCGCGCGCCCCCGGCTCCTTCGAGCTGCGGGCCCAAGCGCACAGCCCCGTGCAGCCCCGACCCCCGAGCCTCGGGTTCTGGGCCCCGCTGCCCCACCGCAGTGCTCACGGCCCTGCTGGGTGCCATAGCTTGGCGGGGACCGAGACTCAGGGATATGGACGCGGCGCGGCGGGGGCGGCAGCAGGTGTCCCCCGAGCGCCGGGCAGACGTGACGCATTTGGCGGCGGGGAGGTCAGAGAGGAGCCGCACGCGGGGGCGGCTACCAGGCCTAGAGTGCCCGAAGGGTCGGACATAGCCCCAGGGGGTCGTCTCCGGTGTGGGCACGCTGTCCTCACCCCCACCCAAGAGGCGGGCTGCAGCGGTGGCGGACCCGCTCCGCGCCTGCTCCTCGCGTGGCCCCATCTGCTCTGGGGGAGCAGCGTGGGAGCAGCTTCTGCCTTGGGTCCCTTGGGGAATCTGGGTTCTAGAGGATTTTCCCCCAGATTCTTCTGGAAACAAGAATTTGGAGGGGGTGGACGAGGTCAGGGAGCCAGGATCAGGCAGTGGGGTGGGGGGTGGGGGTGAGAAAGGGAGGCAGGGAACCAGTTGGGCCTCTGATTTCAGGGTCATCGAGGCAGACGGAGGCTGGCTTCTGGACCTTTTTTTTTCCTCCTGTGGTGGGAGGGCTGAGAGGAGGGCTGAGAGGAGGGACTCTAAAGGCGTATTTCTAGTAGGGCCTCGTGGGGAACAGGTGCCCTGGCGCCAAGACGCTGCTCCGCAGCAGAAGCAATATGGGGGTGAAGCTATGGTTTTGAACGTCCAGACCTAGCTTTGTCCTAGGGTCTCAAAAACAACGAAGCCCCTCAGGGGCCTGGGGCTTCCCTCTGTGATTTAAGGTGACTGCAGGGGCATCTTCAGGTGCTGGCTGCTTAACTCCAGAGCTGGATCCTCCTTCCCACTCCCTCTCCCCTCCCCCATCCGTCTTGTGCCGTGGGGGCGCTGGCGAGATTTCCTCTTACACATCCAGCCGCAAATCCTTTTTTTTCCCCCTTTACTGAAAAAGCGTCTGAAAGCTTGTGGTGGGCGAGGGACGCCGATCATTGATAATTGTGGAGTGCCCAGCTGGAGGAGTGTGGGGGTGTGCATTCCCCACTTCTTCCTGCACGTGCCAAGAGGATTTGGGTCAGGTCTTGGGGGGCGGGGGTGAGGAGCCGAGTGGAGTGACAGGAGGAAGCCTCTGCTGGGTGGGAAGGCACAAGGCTGGGTGGACCTGGACAGCCATCCCAGGCTGGAGAGCCCAGCACCCTTTCAGCTGCGTCTCCCTCTCAAGCTTGCAGTCACTGAAGAACCTTCCAGTAGCCTGTGGGGCTGTACTCTGTGAGGAAGAGGTGATGGATTGGGAGTCGGAACTAAGGCAGCCTCGAGGTGATGGGAGACAGCCCTGCAGCTCTCAGCCCTCACCTGAGCCAGGCTCGTCTCCACAGCTGTGTGCTGCCTGGGCAGGTGGCAGCACTGGGACACTCTCCTTCCTAGGGAACCTTCTTGTCACCTTCTCCTGTGTGCCCAGGAGCTTGTCTCCCCACCCTGGGCCTCTTGGTATCTTCCAGGCAGTCAGTCCACAGTAGAAGACCATAGCCTACAGATCCCCTAGGCTGTTTGGCTTCCTGAGTTGGTGGGCGCTGCCTCGTGCTGAGCGGAGCAGCAGCATAGATCGGGTGGCCAACCGCACCCCCGCTGGGGAGCGGAGGCTGGAGGCTGACATTTGCAGTAGACACCGGTGAGGGCTGCCACTACCAGCCCCTTACTAGGTACAGAAGAATGAACACTCACCCAAGTGTGGGGAGGCTCCACAGGTGCCAGGGTGAGACCCCCCGAGCCTGATGTGGAGGGGACACTCTAGTCAGGAGCAGTCAGCTCAGTCCAGTATATCTTTGTGGAGGCTACTAGGTGCCAGGCCCCAGGGAGGAGCAAGGAGCCGTGAAGGGGATGGCACCCTCAAGGTAAGCTGTGGGAACTCACCCTCACCCGGTAGCCATGTTGGCCATGGCCGCTAGTGGTTCCTTGTGCCCGCCTGCAGCACCATTGGTGCTGCTTCAGGGCCTCAGGTAGACACATCCAAGTTTATTTAAAGCTGTCGTCCCTGGCACCCAGTCAGGAGATGCTGAGTCCCCTGCTTGGCCAGAGGGCTGCTCCAGACCAGCTCCCAGCCCCACTGCTGCTCTGGGTTTTCCAGACTTTCCTCCTCAGGCCTGGGCCACAGATGGAGTGTCTGAGGAGAATGGCTCTCTGGGGCCCAGCCCAAGAGGCACCTCAGTGTGTGTCTTTCTTCCCAGCTAGTTCTTGCCTCTTAGTTCCCAAGCTGGGTTGCAGACACACCAAGAGCCTAGGGCCTCAGGAGAAAGCACAGTGCAAAGCGGAGACACCCTCAGTCCACATGGACCAGCCTTAGTGTGCTTTAAAAGATGTCCTGTTGGATGTGTTTGAACACTAACCACTGGTGTCTCTTCCACCCACAACTAAGTATGCATCATTTTATCTCTCAGTCCTGTCTTAAAATGATAGCAAGTAACGTGTTACAAATAAATACTGAAGAGCCAGTTCCTTCTGTCTCTCTGTTGCATTTGCCCAGATATAAGGATCCTTCCCAGTTTTCCTCTAACTTTGTGACATCCCAGGACTTGTGCTCTCAGTTAGGAGAGTCTTGCTGACATACCTGGCGCTGACAGGCGGTGGCCCTGGCCGCCCCATGGTGATGGTGGCATGAGCACCACATATCATCTGTTTGGCTCCTCATAGAAATCTAGGCTGCTTCCTAGTCTCTTGTCACATGACCAACGCTGTGCGCATGTTCGCTGGCACACGGGTGAGAGTTGTTTGGTGTTTGTCCCTGGAGGGGGAGTTTACACCTGGCAACGCTTTGCAGTCCCCCGCTGTGCCCACATCCATGATGAGCTGGCCCTGCCTTTGGCAGGTACGAAATGATAGTGGGTACAAAATGATGGCAGGTTCTGCATTAATGCATGTGAATTTCCCACCGTTAGAGAGTGGTTGCCTTATTAAAATATAGGTGGTCTCCCTAGACTTCCGTAAGTTTCATATATAATTCGGGGTTCATGGACATTCCTACTTTGGGGGAGAGAGCATGGGAGCCTTGGCCTTGGTATTTTTGTTTTTTTTTTGGTTTTTTTTGGTTTTGGTTTTGGTTTTTTCGAGACAGGGTTTCTCTGTGTAGCCCTGGCTGTCCTGGAACTCACTCTGTAGACCAGGCTGGCCTCGAACTCAGAGATCCGCCTGCCTCTGCCTCCCAGAGTGCTGGGATCACAGGCGTGCGCCACCACCGCCCAGCTTGGCCTTGGTATTTTTATAGTAGTGCCTGTGGTTACTCACTACCTGAGCAAGCTTGGGCTGTGGAGATCACCTTTGACCTTCAACCCAGAGAGTTCCCACCATTCTTGGCCCCGCCCTCATGGGCCTAGAACTGACCTTAATGTGTCCTTGACTCCATCTTCTACCCCAGGTCAACAGAACAAGCTGGGGTGTCCAGGTGCTGCCCACTCTCCAGGACTGTTGCCGTCAGCCATTGGCGATTCTTCTGACTGGCCTGCTCTGAGCTGGCGAGTAACCTGCTGGGTAGCTGATAAACTTAGGCCGTTCAAAGCCGGCTAGTTTGGGACTTGTCCTTGTCCTGGGACTGGGTGCAGGAGAAATCTTGTTCTTGCTGCATCTTTGCTTTCTCTCTCCTGCCCTGGAGGACTCAGGCACGATCTATCTTCGGGCCTTTGCTAGGGCTGCCCTCCCCCCACCCCGTCTGATTGTGCCCCCCCCCCACACACACATATACTGTTCTGCATTGGGTTGCTCTCCCTGGGACTGGATCGCTCACTCACTTGAAAGGAGGAGCTGGGACCAGTGCCTGGGGGCGTCACATCACCTGAGGGGAAGGGGTAACGGACTTCTGGCCTTTGCCTGGTGGCTTGCTCTCCAGAATGAGCCCTGGTCTTAATTCTCTAATATAGGGTAATTTAAAAAGAAGTCGTACATGCTGGCTTTGCTGGCAGGATGCGCGTTAAGGTGATGCTAGTTTAGTTACTATTTAACGGTATTTTTATACCATAACCTACTTTGCTGAGAGCTAAGAATACATCTGCATGCCTGCTGCCGGACTCTGTTCCTGTGACAGTTGCTAACACTTCGGTGGTGCCTCCTATATTAGCATGCTGGATCTGTGGAACAGGTCCTGTGGTCGTGGCTAGGGGCCCAGAGAAGTCCCATCTCTTAGTAAAGGTCCAGGTTTTCCTCAGGGAGTTTGTCCTGGAACCCAGTTCTGCTGGTTGGGGCTGGTGAAGGTTCTCTGTTCTGGGATTTAGAGGTACTGTCACTCAGTGGGCCGACTCTTGGATGCCTTGTGCTTTCCTCAGACCCCAGGCTCCCGAGGACCATGCCTGTCCTCCAGCCAGTGGCTTGTCACATCTCTGTGCATCTCCAAACCTAGAGCCCTGTCCACATTCCCTGTGTGGAAACGTCACTTCGTCTTATCCCCTCTCCCTGACAACCAACACTGACCCCATTTGAGACCAGCAAGACTTAACATTTTATTTTATTCATTAAACAAACTAGGGTAATACAGTCTTGTTAATAAAAAAAAAATCAAGTAATGCAGAAGTATCTGCGGTAAAATGGGACCCTTTGCTTCTCCCACCCCTCCCCCACCCGCCCAGGAAGCATGCCCGTCAGTGTAAGGTATGTGTGCGTGTACAGCTGTAGTGCATACACATCTATATCATGTGTGTGATTTGCAAACAGACTCACCATGTGTGTGGCCCTACCATCTGTTTACCTGTCCCTTCTACAGAGCAGCCGCCCCTCAGGTCAGAAAGTCTGTCCCTGTGTTCATGTGTGTGCAGGAGCACATGGGGGTCTAAGTCAGGGGTCTTCTTCCGCAGCCACTCTCCACCGTATCCTCTGAGACAGGTCTCTCACTGCATCTAGACTATGGGGCCCGGAAGCCTGAGGGATCCTTCGTCCGTCCTGGGTGCTGCTGAGCTGAACACAAGCCGGCCTGCTTGGATGGCGGGCCCTTCACTGATGGGGCCATCCCGAGCCCCTCATGTTAGAAAGCCTTCCTTATGTGCACAAACTGAGCTTCCTTAGAAGAGAGATGGGTGCGCATCAGTTAGCTATCGTTTTTGAAAGGAAATTTGGCACCGGTTCCCTGATGTGTGATGGAACGCGAAAGGACCGTGATGTGAAGGCAGAACCAGGCTGCTCGCAGGAAGATGGGTGGTGGTGAAGGCGTGACTGTGTGCTCAGTGCAGCCTTGGGCTGGGGACAAAAGCCCTCACGGAGGTCAGTCGAAGTCAAGGTCACTGGGACCAAGGGAGATGGAGTCCCAGGTCTCCCTTGAAGAAGCCAAAGAACAGAGCCTTGTGATTTTTTTTCTTTCTGAGACCCCCCTACAAGCGGAAGGCTGGGAGATTAAGAGTCCACACCAAGCCACCCTGGAACTCAGCAAGCAATTCATTTAGTTGGAAGGATAGAATGGATTTTCAAGCCCAACTTCTGCCCCTATGAGAGCCTCCCAACTTGTACCTCCTGGTCCAAACAAGATCGGTGGCCCTTCTAGAAATGTCAAATATACTTCTAAAAATAACTCTACTTTTCTGCTTTGTCCTTTGAGCAGCATTTGATCTGTTCTCTTTTTTTGAGTCAGGGGCTCATGTGGCCCAGACCGGTCTTGAGCTGCATCTGGTCTGGGGCTCTTTATCCCCCTGCCTCCACCCCCTGAGTGCTGGGCTCACAGGCCTGAGCCGCCACACCCAGCATCGCTTACAGCGGAAGTCACTTTGTTAGTGGAGAGACAAAGTGTGCTATGTATGGACTTGGTTTTTCAAGTATTATCATATGGGCATAGTATATACAAGCATATATTTTACTCATATGAGATTCTGAATTTATTGACAATGAAACCATCTTTTCCTGGTGTTCCAGCCAGTCTTCACTCAAGATGGCTTGTGTCTCTTGGGTTAACATCACAAACTTGATCAGGGCTCAGCTGCTCTGGATGCTTTAGTATTGGCATAATGATCCTAAAGTAACAAATGTATGATTCTTTGTCAAGCCAGATACCCATTTTTGTTGAATCCTAGGACAGATTGGTGAGAACCAGGCAATGATTTTTTTTTTTTATTTTTATTTTTCAAGACAGGGTTTCTCTGTGTAGCCCTGGCTGTCCTGGAACTTACTCTGTAGACCAGGCTGGCCTCAAACTCAGAAATCTGCCTGCCCCTGCCTCCCAAGTGCTGGGATTAAAGGTGTGTGCCACCACTGCCTTTAAGATTGTGTTATGGGGGGGGGGCAAGGTCTCTAGTTGTACATGGGGTATGACTTGAGACCCTGGCATTGCCCTCCTGTTTTGTGAGCATGACTGGAGGGAAAAGGTGTCTCTTGGAGAGATTCCAGGTAGTACGGTACACTGACATGTTCACCGACAGAGCCTTTTAGGGTGAGGAGCTGACATATTCAGTGGTTTAGAACCATACCTTGCATGCATACAGTAGGTGGTCAGCAGTGGCTCAGCAATGGCCTGGGCTGATCCAAGGGTTTGATCCAAGTCGTTTGCTAGGGGGAATTGGGGGTATAGTAGAAGGAAGGCCAGGATGGCGTCTCTCCACCATTGACTCCAGCCCATCTATTCAGACATGAGGGAGCAAGGCCAGGAGGACTGAAAACCTCCCAGGTGGCTCCGGTGACCTGACCTGCATCTCCTTACTTCTTTGAAAACCCCACTAACTGCATTTGGAATTGTCTTTCGCTTTCTATTAACTCCCTGCCGGACTGCACTGTCTAGAGCATTGTTCCCAACTTTCCAACGCTGCGACCCTTTAATGCAGTTCTGCATGTTGTAGTGACCCCAACCATAAATGTATTTTCGCTGCTATTTCATAACTGTAAATTTGCTACTGTTATGAATGGTAATGTAAAGATCTGATGTTTCCAGGGGTCTTAGGCAGTCCCTGTGGAAGAGTCGTTCTATTTACTCCCAAAGGGGCCTTGGCCCACAACTTGAGAACCGCTCACTGGTCTAGAAGAAAGGAAATGTGGTCACAAAGGGAGTCATAGCTGTGATTTAAACTCTTTCAGTGCAGCAAACAAACTTTAATAAAGTATTTACTATATATTCTCAAATATATTTCAACATGTAATTAATGACAGTTATTACACATTTTACATCATGACTTTGAAGCTTGCTGTGCGCTGTACACTTGTGCCAACTTGGGCCACCCACAGGTCAGGCTCTGGTGTTCACCTGCTGGCAGCGGCTGCCAGGGTGCGGGTTTTGTCTGTTTGTTGGTTTGAGGTCTGCTTCTGATTTCTCCCAGCATAGACTCGCTCATTCGTTGTACACATCTGATTGCACGCTCACCATCTGCCAGGAGCCTTCTGGCCACTTGAGAAATAACGGGTGAGCGAAGAAGTCGAGGATGCCTGCCCTGCTGGTGGGGAGACACAGGTAAAAGAGCTAGGCAGAGCACCTGCTAGGGCAGTAAGTGATGGGCACCTGCTAGGGCAGCAAGTGATGGGCACCTGCTAGGGCAGCAAGGGAACAAGTGATGGACACCTGCTAGGCCAGCAAGTGATGGGTACCTCTGGGGGTGCAGGAGCATCAGGTGGGAGGAAGGGTTGCATCTATAGAAAGGGTAATAGACCCAAGAAAAAAAGTAATAATAGACTCAGATGTGGAAGGAGAATGGACATTCCTACCATTCCAACAGAAGGGGTTTTACAGAAATATTATGAACAGTTGTGTGCCAAAAGTTAGATAACCTAGGTGAAGCTGACAGATTCTTAGAAAGACATAAACTACTGGCTCAAGACAAAATCAAAAAATCAGAAGAGAGCTTGGATTAGTAATTCTTCATAGCCTCCACAGATGGATTCCCAGTTTATTTCATGAAGCCAATAATGATGCTAGCCTGACCACTAATGTTAGAGGAAAACTACAGCTGAATCTCCTTTATGAATATAAATCAACATCCTATACAAAACTAATAACACTAACTTACCAATGCATGGGTAGTCTGTAGAGTAAGTAGGATTTATCCCAGAAATAGCAAACGCTGGTTGAACATTTAGGAAGGAATCTCTCTGCTTGATAGAATAAACAAAGAAACACTGTGAGCATCCCAGTGGGTGCAGAAACGCATTTGTATTAGCTACTTAAATTCCTGTGTGTGTGTGTGTGTACACATGTGCGTATGGTGTCTGTATGTATGTGTACACATGTGTGTATGTGTATGTATAGGCGTATGTACGCATGTGTTTATGGTGTATGTGTGTGCACACGTGTGTGTGCACATGTGCATATGATGTGATGTGTATAGACTCATACAAGTGTTGGGGTCAGAGGTCAATATTGGATGTCTTCCTCGGTTGCTGTCAATCTTAGTCTTGGGGACAGGGCCTCTCACTGTCTCTAGTGCTCACCCATTTCTAGACTGACTGGCCAATGTGCTCTAGGACTCCACCTGTCTCTGCTCTTCCTCCTCCACCTCAGAGCTAGGGTTATGGACACACAGCCTTGCCCAAGTGTTAAATGGGTGCTTGAGATCTGAACTCAGGCCCTCCTGCCTGCGTGGGAGGCACCTGCCCTGACCCATCCCTCGGCCCTCTATTAGTGATTTTTGTTATTGCTGGGGCAAAATACTCCACAGACGTTACATGAAGACACAGTACCAGGGCAATTTCAGTCCATTACGTGGGGGCAGGTGTGTAAGGGTGACATCGTGGTGCTGGGGGCACGAGACAGAGCCCCCATATCTCCACAGACCCAGACGCAGCACTAGAAGGAACCAGTTCTGGGTTTTCTCTTTCCAAGACCTGCCACCAGCACCTGACTTCCGCCAGCTGGGTGCCTCAAACAGTGTCACCAGCTGGGAACCAAGCCCTCAACACTAGAATGTGCATGTAGGACACATCTTATCTCACATCTTATCTCCAAGGCCAAGTAGTATTTTGATAAAATCCTATACTCTTCCTTGATTCAGAAACAAAACAAAAATAATGCAAAAATGGAGTAGAGGGCAACTTGCCATGGACACCCCAGCTGGGTCTGGGGGCCTTGGGGTGCGGGTCCTTGAACTTTTTGTGGGTAAGGACTCGGTGGTGAGAAACAGAAGCAAATGCAGAGGCAGCTTTAGCTTGACAGAAGGTGTTTATGAAAATCCACAGTGATATTACCATTTTTAATTGATCACAGCGGTGAAGTTCTTGCCAGGGATATTTGGGCAAGAAAAGAAAACCAATCAGATTTGGAAAAAGTAGGTAAAACTGGTTGCAGAAGATGTATACGATCTTGTACAAAAATCTAAGAAATCCATTATAAAATGTTAGAGAAAAAAAATACCCTGCTAAGTTTAGGATACTGGTTAAAAAAAAAAAATCCATGGTATTTCATCACACTAGCAATGTTTAATCCCAGAATGGAGTTATGAAAACAATCCCATGTACATATCTAAAGAAATAAAACATAGGGATGGGTTTTACAGGAGAGGAATTGGGGATGTGATCGTGACGTGATCTTTGGTGCTCAAGGCCCTGGGTTCAAAGCCCACTCCCACAAAAAAAAAAAAAAAAAGACAAATTACAAAAGATGAGAAGAGGTTGTACATTGACTACAAAAACCGTTGGGAGCAGGTAAAGACCAAAATAAGTGGCCCAGCACCTCCTGGTCATGGGTTAGCCAGCTGATGACTATTCAGAGCTGTGTCGCCACCCTTCCATTCCTGAAACAGGATCCCCCAGGAGGCTCAGCGCCACAGAGGTTGCAGTCCGTGGTCCCTGGCCTGATAGCTCACTTCTGGACTCATGCATGGCGAGGCAGAGTGTCAGGGTATGGGGAGCACCAGCTGGAGAAAAGGGCTTTACCCAGTGCACACTTGTCTACAAGACAAGTGCTCAACCACGGAGCTGCCTCCCAGCCCAACGGCTGATGTTTGACAAGGAGACCCAGACAGCTCAGTGGGGGAAAGAATAAAATGGCTCCTTCAGCAATGGGACAATTGGGTCTTTGTGGTGAGACATGTCCATAAATCCCATGACAAGGCTGAGACAGGAGGGTTGTGAGCCCAGGATACATATAGCAAGACTGTTCCAGAACAAACAAAATCAAAATCAAAACAAAATCAAACTACCCAAATGCCGAAGAACGAACTTGAAAGAGACACTATACTCGATGATCTCAAGAAGGCTCAGAGATTTAAAGTGCTGAAATGGAGATGGAGTCTTTGTGGCCCTGAATCGGGCGCCGGTTGCTTAGATTGGCACTAGAATATAAGCAACAAAAGAGAAACAGGTAAATTGGGCTTCATCAACATTAAAAACGTTTGTGCTTTAACAGCTGTGAGCAAAGGGGAGCCAGCTGAAGGGATGGACGGGAGAACTGACTTAAAACCAGGCGTCTGTGAGTTTGTGTTCAGAATACTTAAGAAGCTGGGCAGTGGTGGCGCACGCCTTTAATCCCAGCACTTGGGAGGCAGAGGCAGACGGATTTCTGAGTTCGACGCCAGCCTGGTTGGTCTACAGAATGAGTTCCAGGACAGCCAGGGCTGTACAGAGAAACCCTGTAAACAAACAAACAAAAAATTTCTCCCTACCTAGCAGCAACATAAATAACCCAATTTTAAAAATGGCCAGAGCGGACCAAGGAGACATCTCAGTGAAATATGCTTGTCTTGCAAGAAGGTGGAACTGAGTTTTATCCCCAGAACCCATTTGTTTCAAAAGACACACAGCTTGGTGGAGATAGGTGACTCTGTGAGGCTCACTGCCAGTCAGCCAGCCTTGCCTATAACATGAACTCCGTGCCAAAGACAGATTCTGACTCAGGGAATAAAACAAGCTGACAGCACCTGAGGGAAGTAAAGCTTCCCTCTGACTTCCACAGGAGCGTGCACACTTTACACAGAAGTAGATAGAAGTCCCAGCCCCATCCTGCCATCCGGCCAGGGTCCTGAGGGGCAGCCGGAGCACGCTGGCTCTGGTCCACATCTCCCTGATCCTCAGCTGAAGTGAGCAGGAAGGATGGGGAATGACTATCACGGGGTAGAACTTAGAGTGATGAAATGTGGAACTTAGATCGTGAATGGGTGCCCACCTGTGTGAGTATATGACAAGCCGTTGGGCCACACACTCTCACTGCATGCATTGTTATGTGACTTATATCTCAAGGGATCTGTGGCCTCCCTTAACCTGCAGGCGTCCCAGAAAGGTAGGTGTAGAAGGTCCAGCTTCTGCTCTGAGGCCTTTGCAGATCACTCAGTGAGAAGCCCTGTTGTCCCCAGAGCATCGGGCAGGTGCCTGGTGACTGTGTCTCTAAACTTAGCCGTTCCTTTGGGCATCTGCCTAATGTGAGCTCAGACTGGGGCCGGGGCCCGGGCCCGAGGCATGGCAGGGTCAGGTTCCCACTAGGTGAGAAGCATGTGGGACCTGGGAGCTCCTCGGGGGCAAAGCCAGGAGCTGCAAAGTCTCTCGCTGAATGTGAAAGGCCTGCCTATCCTTTGCAGAGACCGGAGAGGAGTGTGGTAAGCCTGCCCTGGTCCATCCACGTCCAGAGCTGCCCCTCCTGAAGTGTCTACTTCTCGGGACCCACTAAGTCCCCTGGCTTTGCTACTGTGGCTTCCACTCAGCTTTCTCCTCTCAGAGTGTTGCCCCATTTACTGCTCCAGCACTAATAGTCCATGAGCCGACACTTGGTGTCTCTGTCAATCCATCCATATCCACTTTTTTTTTCCTTGGAGTTTGGTCCACAGAACAGCAGCACAGCTTCCTCTTGGTGGGCCTCCCTGGACACATAAGTGGTTACCCGGAAAGGCAGCTGAGGACCCGTGGGGTGGGGACAGAGGCAGTGAGCAATGGTTGCATTCCAGGTCCCTGGCTGGTGTGGCAGGATGAGGGTAGGGCCCCCATGGGATGTGTGCGTGCGTGGGGGGGCGGGGTCAGTGAAAGTGTATGTCATCAGGACACCATGGGCTGGATATACCCTTGACTCATGGGTCTCATTGTGTCCCCAGAAACTAATGTGACTCAGCTTGCAGAGATCCGAGCCTCACCCACCCTGGGCCCTCTGTTTCTTTCCCTTCCCCACACATTCCCTCATCATCTTAGCCCCTAGGAACCGAGGGAGAACATCCTTCACCCAGAAGTCCTGCCCAGATTCATGACATCGATACCATCTCCCTCAATTCCTCTGCAGGCCCAGGTTCATTTTCTCTATGCACACTCATCTTTGCCCGTGGCAGACGTGATGGACGACTCTCTTGTTGGGAGGATCTCTGTCTCTATCTCTGTGGCAAGATGCCCTTCAAGGTGCTAGGTCTGGGGAGGGGCTACCACTCTGTGTCCTCTTCAAGGACCTGTGCACAAAGCTTACCCCAGCCCCCTTGACTTTTAATTCACTATTTACTGCCTGGAACCGGTATAGATTCCTGCCCCCACCTCTAATCTTTATCATTTTCACCAGAGGTTAAAGTTTGATTGGTCACAGGGACTCTTTTTAGACACACACTTTAAGATCTGGGGACTGTATAGCTCAATGGTAGAGCATGTTCTTGATGTGTGAGATCCTGGATTTCACCACACACCCAAAACAGAACAGTTCTGTTCCAAGCACAAGTTTATTTCATGGCCGCCTGTGTGTCTGTGCACCATTTGTGTACCGTGCCCGTGGGGGGCCAGAAGAAGACATTGGATCCCCCAAATGTGGAGGGTTAAGATGGTTGTGAGCTGCCACGTGGGAGCTGGGAACCAAAGCCAGGTCCTCTGGAAAAGCAGCAAGTCTTCGTAACCCATAAGCTACCTATCCAGCGCCATTTCGTTAATTTTTTAAAGCTCTCCAGAGACACAGCCCCATACACCACGCGAACATTTCTTCCTTGTGGTAAAATACAGGTAAAACTTTGCATCTGGATCGCTCACAGATGCGGTTGAGCGACGTCTTCAACGCTCGCTGCTGTAGGCAATCACTATTTCCAGTGCTTACTCGCCTAGTTCTAGCCCCGCCCCACCGCCATCATCCACCATCCTGGCAACCTCTCTCTTCTACCTTCTGCCTCTGACAGCACTCTCCTGAGGACTTCAGCATGCCATGTAATGGGCACAGTGTTTGCCCGGGTCACTCGTGGGGGAGCATGCGTAGGAGCCTCCTTCCTAAATCTATTCCATTGCCCAACTGGACACATTTTGGGCATCCGCTCACTCATCAGTGGACTCCCGGGTTTCCACTCACCCACCAAATCTGAATGATACAGATTTGGATGTCACTCCGTAGAGAACACTTTTATGGACACGATATGTGTGCCCTTCTGTGGGACATGAGTTATGAGGTGCTGGTCTGTTTGGCCTTGTGTCTGTAGGTTTCAGTCTCCCACCCTATAAACCAGGAGCACAGTGTCCCTAAGGCCCACTCTTGTTTCTATGGAAACCCACTTTTTGCATATGAGACTTGTTGCTGAACTTTCCTGCAGGTTGGACAGGTGCCTTGCAAGCGACGTGAACGCAGATCTGTGCGCAGTGTAGCAACCTTAAGAGTAGGACAAGGTGGGTGAAGTCAGATTGACTGGAGGCGTACGAGATCCCCAGTGCCGAGACACTCTAAAGGATACACGCCCTGCAGGATGGGGCTGTTGCAGCCTCTGAGCTGGGAAGATGCGTGTTCTAAGTGTAGCTTCTGCTTGGTGTCCAGTGTTCTTGAGATACCCTCTCCAGGCTAGGAATGTCGTGTCTTCTCCTCGCCTGTCCGCCATGAGCTAATGTGGCCTGGCTGTCACTCTGTTCAAAGGTAATTTCAGACCCTCTGGGGTTTGATGCAATTCTTGTCTCATCTCTGCATGGTGACTTCTCCACTGACCCTTCCCTGGGCACAGCGACCAACAGGCTCTGCCAGGCGGATGTGACCGTCTTTGCAGCGATGCCTTTGAAGGTGGTGTCAGTGGCCTTCTGTGGGAGCTACCGCTGGGCCGACTTTCCATCAACTCACGATTTGGGACAGTTTCTTCCTCGTTGGCACACATTCACATGCTCCTGTCCCACAGCTGTCTCAATGTCACGGGCTGCTGTCCAAGGTGACCCCCTTCCTGCTAGCATGCTAATGTTTACAGACAGAAATCTGAAGTTGTCAAGCCGGGCCAGGGGGTCATTGTACAGTACGTCGCCATCCCTGTCTGTGCTCTTACCCTGGGGTTAGATGCCACCTCTGTATTTGGAGATGTCTTGTGTTCCTTCAGGGCCTTCTACACATTGTGTGGTGGAGCCAGAGCTCAAACACCCAGGGCAGGCCCTGAGGGTGTGCCACAGCTCCCAGAGCCTGAGAGCTGAGATTCCGAACTTTCTTAGCACAGTGGTTTTGGAGTAGCACCTTGACCTGAGAGCCCTCCTTCAGCTAGCCATTCTGCTCAAAAGAAGACCCCACCTGGTTGCAGTCAGACCCCTCTTTCTGAGCTGGTGTGGTACCTGCCTGCTCTTTGGAACAGCGCCTGGTGTTAAGATAGCGCTTTGAGGACCTTGCGGTTGTAGTGGGGGCCTGGCAAAGCAGAGAGGCCTCTGGGCTGAGAGCACACGCCACCCTTCGCAGAGAACCACCAATAGTCCAGTGCCCTCCGTGCCTGCCACACCTTTCTGGCCCTGCCCAGCCTGGCAGGTGATATGGACAGACGCCTGGAGAGAGATGCCCATTCGGTCCCAGGGTTCCCAGCAGGGGTGTGGAGAGGTTGGGCCGGGGCCGCAGGTTCAGGCCTGTTGCTAGGCAGAGTGCCTTCTGGAGGCATCGCGCACACAGTCTGGGTGTCAGCGGCCACTTGTGCTTTCTGCACAGGATTGGGACTGATCCTTATGACACACGCCATGCCTGGGCCCCTCCCAACCCTTTCACCGTAGTCTCCCTCTCACACTCATCCTCTCTTAAAAAAATGGGGTGACCTTGTCTGCCTCCCAGGCATCCTAACAAAGGGGTAACAACTGGAGAGTCCTGAAGGTAGGCACCGGGGACCCTGAGGATGAGGAGAAGCACCAGCAGCCCTGGCAGGGCAGGGGCAGTCGGTGAGGACAGGAGTTCTGTGTGTGTGTGGGGGGGGGGGCGGTGATGGAGATCGCAGTCCTCCTCGAAGGGCTGTCCCTTTGGGCCTGCTGGCTCCTACTAGTTCCCGCCATCTGTAAGGTCAGACTCAGGGAAGTACTAGCCCTGTGACAGTTAAGTGCCAGCACCCCCTGACAGGTGAGGCTGCTGCACATTTGGACTCTTGGGGCATAGAGACGATGCAGTCTGTCCACCCTAATGTTTTGGGGAGAGACGAATGTGCTCTGAGTCATCTTTCTCAAGCACTTTCTATGTCACTGAGACCATGGCAGGGTCACACAGTATCAGAGCTGAAGGTGCTGAAGAGGTGACTTCCCTCATGTAAAGAGCACCTATGAGTCAATAAGAAAAGAGCCGGAACCCCCATCGATACATAGATGAAGGGACACTGTACAAAAAACAAACGGGTTGTGTTTGTAAAACCAAGAAAGGAAACAAGGCCGGCCTCTGGCCTCCTGGGTTTTGATAGCCTGTGTGCTGATAAACCACCTCGCACAGGCACAGGCTCAGGCTCAGGCTCAGGCTCAGGCTCAGGCACAGGCACAGGCTCAGGCTCAGGCTCAGGCTCAGACACAGGCTCAGGCTCAGGCACAGGCTCAGGCTCAGGCACAGGCACAGGCACAGGCACAGGCTCAGGCACAGGCACAGGCACAGGCTCAGGCTCAGCTCTCCTGTGGTTGAAGACCAGGGCCCAGGCTGCAAGCCTGTAAGCACTAGGCCTGGGGGCGGGCCAGCCTTGGGTGTGCCCAAAGGCCTCTTGATGTGGGCAGTTAAGGAATGTCAGAGATGTGGCCGAGCCTGGGGCCTGCCCCTAGAGCTGAAAGCAGACAGCGTGGTCCAGCACTGAGTCCTGCCGGCCTCTGCTCTCACCCTTCTCCCGGATCCTCCCTTCCCCTCTTCCTCCTGCCGTCACCTCCCCTGCCTGCACCCCCTTCTGCAGAGCAGGATGCTTGTGGGAGCGGGTCCTAGTCAAGATCTCCCCCAGGTGCCAACAGTGAATGGCACATCTTGTCACACTGTGTCCCCAGGACCCTGAAGCATCTTCTGATGCTCTGTGGGCCCTGACCCTCAGCTGTGGATGTCTCCTGGCATTGCCGGTGCACCATGTGGTGAAATGGCTGGCCCGGCTCTGCATTGGGCTTTCAAAATCCTTCAATGTCTTGGCATGCCAGAAATATACTTTGGTTTCTTTATAATTTCATCTGGAGGTGGGTTTTTACTATGTAGCCCAGGCTGGCCTCAACGTCAGAATCTTCCTAGCTTCTCCCAAATGTCACTTCTAGCCCAGGAAAGAAAATGGAAAGGTTTTTGTTGTTGGTGGTGGTGGTGCTTTGTTTTGTTTTATTAAATGAGCCTCATTTTAGAGTGGTTTTATGCTTACAGGAAAAGAAAGCACAGGGCTCCCATCTGTCCATTCTCCACCCCTGTATTTCTAACTTTTCTCACAGCGGTGACCACACACTGACAAGAAACTTACGGAATGAAGGGTTTATTTTGGTTCCCGGTTTAAGGAGAAAGTCTACTGTGTCGGGAAGGCAGGCCAGCAGGAGCAGAGGCAGCCGGTCGCATCCCATCCACAGTCAGGAAACAGAGCAGACCACCTCGAGGCCCACGGCCCGAAGTCTCACCGCCAGCTCATAAAGCTCCTTTACAGTCACTACCTAGGGACCGAGTGGTCCAACACGCAAGACTACGAGCGTGTCCCACACTCTAACCACAACACACACAAGCCTACAAGGGTACCCCACACTCTAACCACAACACACACTAGCCTACGAGGGTACCCCACACTCTAACCACAACACACACTAGCCTACGAGGGTGTCCCACACTCTAACCACAACACACACTAGCCTACGAGGGTGTCCCACACTCTAACCACAACACACACACAAGCCTACAAGGGTGTCCCACACTCTAACCACAACACACACTAGCCTACGAGGGTATCCCACACTCTAACCACAACACACACTAGCCTACGAGGGTACCCCACACTCTAACCACAACACACACTAGCCTACGAGGGTACCCCACACTCTAACCACAACACACACTAGCCTACGAGGGTGTCCCACACTCTAACCACAACACACACTAGCCTACGAGGGTGTCCCACACTCTAACCACAGCACACACAAGCCTACAAGGGTATCCCACACTCTAACAATAACACCTACCCACCCTATATTCTTCTAATTAAAAAAAAAACCTTGTCTGTTTTTATTTTATGTGTATTCATGTTTACCTGTACATATGTAAGCACCACACGTGCCCAGTGCCCCAGAAAGCCAGAAGAGAACCCCGAATTCACCGGAGTAGGAGCTAGGGGAGGTTGTGAGTCCCTGGATGTGAGTGCTGGGAACCAAATTTTAGTCCCATGTAAAAACAGGATGTGTTTAGCTGCTCAGTCACCTCTTCTGCCCCTGATATGTCATTTTTAACCAGTTTACAACTGACGTTAGAGGTCACCTCGTGTGTACTTTGTGTTTGGGTTACAAACGTGTAACGACTTGAATCCACCATTGCCATACGATATAGTGTCACTGCCCTAAGTGTCCTCTGGGCTCTCCCTAGACACCCCTCCCCCCAAACCTGTCAACCTTTCTTACCGTCCCAGTGTCATTTTCCAGAGGTTGGGGCATGGGACCCTCTAGGGAGTCATCCAAGCATGGCCTTTCAGACGGAGTTCCTTCACTTGGAGTCAGAGAACATCCTAGGGAGTGCAATCGCTGGATCTGGTGGCAGAGCAGTTTTAGCCTTGTAGGAAACCACCAAACTGTCCTCCTCAGTGGCAGGGCTGTCCCTGCCCTCGGCGAGCATTGCTGCAGCTCCACAGCCTCTCCTGCACCAGATGCCAGGCTTCTGGGTCTCGGCCATCTTAGGAGGTGCATGGTAGAGCATGTCTTTGCTGCTTTAACTTACAGTTCATGATGAAGGAGTTCTGGTGAGCTTTAGTACACCACTTTCCTGTCTGTAAAACCGTCCTCACGTAGGTAGCTGTTTAGGTCATTTGCTTATTTTCCTATTTTGTGTTGTTTGCTTTTAACGTTTTGGGTTTTGTTTTTTGTTTGTTTGTTTTTTTGTTGCATATTTTGGAAGCCAATCCTTCACCAGATACGTGTTTTGCAAACACTGTTTTCTGGTCAATAGGATTTGCCTTTTCGATCTTTAAACAGTGTCCCTCTCAGAACAGAATTTTTGAACTTTAAGTCCATTATTGTTGGTGTTGTGACTGAGTCATTATCAAAAACGCATCCCCTAGACATTCTTCTCTCTCACTCTTTGGGGTTCTGTATACTACCTTTGGGTTGTAGTCTATTTCATATTAATTTTTGTAACAGACTTAAGATCTTGCCAGGTGTGTGCTGTGGGGCCCAGGGAAGCACAGGCCTTTAATGCCAGCACTTGGGAGACAGAGGCAGGTGGATCTCTATGAGCTCAAGGCCAGCCTGTACTACATAGGAAGTTCTAGGCTAGCCAGAGCTGCTGTCTAAAAATAAAGAAGATGTAAGTTCTGTGTCTGGAGTCCATTTTCCAGCTAGAGGTCCACTTGTTCCAAGGCCATTGTTGGCAGAATCTCCTTTCTCCATGCAGTCTCCAGAGCCCTGGAACTTTGTGCTTTTCTTCCAGGGTTGTGTTGGCCATTCTGCATCTTTTTCTTTCCCACATCAACTTAAGAGTAAGTCTGTCTGGATCCACAGCTAGCTGCTCTTCGCCTTCATCGCAGATGAACCTGGGAAGAGCTGACATCACGGAGTCAGCCTGGACCATCCACGATGGTTCAGCAGCCCTCAGTCTTGCAGTTTTCTAATCCAAATTTTGTCCTTTGAGGTCTTGCTCATATTTTCCCAGAGATTCACCTACTTTTTTTTACTTTCTGTGGTGCTGACGTAGATGCAATTATATTTTAGGTTTCAAATTCTAATTGCTTATAAGACAGCAGCTGAATTTTAAATATCGACCTAATAGCCTCTGTCCTTTGGTTCCACTTGTGACAAGGCTTCTGTTGGTCAGAAGGGGTTTCCCCCTAAGTGCATCGTTTCTAAGCAAAGATGCTTATATTTTTGCATCCTCATCGGTATGATCTATGCTTCCTTTTCATTGTCTTTCTGCATTATCTGGGGCTTTCCAGTACGGTGGCTCATCACAGTGGGGAAGGAGACACCCTAGCTTTCTTCTGACCACATAGGGTAGTATCTAGCTTTAAGTATGATAGAAGCTGTAGGTCTTTGTCAATTCTTTTTATCAAGTTGTGGAAGTCCTACTATATTTCTAGTCTGCTGAGAGTGTTTATGAATGTGCTGTAATGGGTATTGGATTTTTTAAAAAAAACAAAAAACCTTTTTGCTATCTGTATGGTTGTATGATTTTTCATCTTTGATTTGTTGATGGCATGATTATATTGATTCTGAATTGGAGCCAGCCTTGTATACCAACAGTGAGTCTCACTGGGTTCAACTTGGAGACCTCTGACAAGAATTTTTGCATTTAGTTCATGAAGGATCTCCACCACAGAGACCAGTTGGCTAAAATGAGTTAAGTATTCCCTAGGCTGTTGATATTCTAGAAAAGAATGGGTACACTTTCTGTTCGTTTGCTTGTTTTATTTTAGAGGCAGGATCTCACTATAGAGCCTTGGCTGGCCTGGAACTCTCTATGTAGGGCAGGTTGGCCATGAAATTACAGAGATCCTACTGCCTCTGCCTCCCAAAGGCTGGGATTAGAGATGTGTGATCTGTCTTAAGTGTCCGGTGGAATTCACAGATGAGCCCATGGGGCAGGGCTCCTTCTGTTTGTGAAAGCTGTCAGTTACTCTCTCAGTCCCTCTGAGATCTAGACCAGGTCAGATCACCTCTGAGAGGTGAGGTGGTCTTTCTACAGAGCCCACAGTGGCCTTGAACACCAGATCTTTCTTGCCTCAGCCTTCCAAGAATCAGAACTGCAACTGTGCGTCACCACTGTGTGACGTTTCCTAATTTATCAAGCCATGGCTACAGGGCTGTCCATGCTGTCCCCAGTCACCCTTCCAGGGTGGGTGGGCTCAGGGGTGATGGTCCTGCCTTCGTTTCTGTGGGTCCCATGGCCTCACCCCATCCGGCTCCTGCATCTGCCATCTTCCTCCGCCTCATCTGGACAGCACACATTTGTAGCCGCAGTTTTTCACCAGCATTGATCTTTCCGAAGCGTTGGGTTTTGTTGATTTTCTGAATTGATTTTCTGTCTACAGTTTCACTGATTTCTGCTCTAGATTTTACTCTCCTTATGCTTTCTTTCCACACCACTCTCTCTTTCTTGTTTATTTATTTTGATGTGTACAGATGTCTTGCCTGCATGTGTACATGTGGACCACGTGTGTACCACATGTGCGCCTGGTGCCCACAGCAGCCAGAAGAGGGCTTCAGATCCCCCAGAACTGGAGTTATGGATAGCATCACAATGTGGGTGCTGGGAATTGAACCTGGGACCTCTGCAAGCGCAGCAAGTGTTCCTAACCACTGAGCCCTCTCCCCAGAGCCTCTTACTCATTTCTTTAGGAGACGTTAGGAGTTGTCTGGCGGGTCTCCCCAATTCTCACAGCTCCCCAAGCTCCAGTCTCGAGCCTGTGCTTTGTTGTTAGGGTGCCCATGTCTTGGATTGCCGTGTCTTCTTGAAAAAATGGCTCCATTGCTATGTAATAGCCCGTTTGTGCCTCAGTTCCCCTCATTCTTGCCTGAAGTTAATGAGGCTACTCAAACTTTATTTTAGTGAGTGTGTTTACTCATCTACTTTTTAAAAATTGTGCCCAAAGGGACATAAAATTTACCATTTTAACTATTAAAAGTGTGATTAGCGGTAACATTTGTTTACACACATCCACATGCACTATTTTCTTAATTTTGCAAAAATTCTAAATAAAGTACTATTTTTACTTAGAGATGAAAATTGACCTCAAGATTGTGTGTACAATAAGGAAGTGGCAGTGTCATGGACAAACAAATAAATAATAAAATAATATCGGTTGTGAATTATTGGCCCTATGGACTATTGTTCTTTCTAATTTACATATCATTTACATATCCATTGGCACACTTACTTATATTGC
Organism: Apodemus sylvaticus; assembly: GCF_947179515.1. NCBI lineage: Eukaryota > Metazoa > Chordata > Mammalia > Rodentia > Muridae > Apodemus > Apodemus sylvaticus. The sequence goes on along the minus strand of NC_067482.1, from coordinate 81,108,335 downwards.
TGTCTGTCTAGTCTAGTCACATTGCTTCTTTTATTTTCTATCATATCTATTCCAACTTTTAACCATTTCAGCACAGATTTCCGCCACACTAAGTACACTCAACTATCCCTGTGGAACTTTTCCATCTGCTCCAGGTGAAGCACTGGACCATGTGACACCACCTCCCCATCCTCGCCTTCCTCCAGGCCCCTGCCTGTCTTAGGCACCCATGTGGGGTGAATCCTGCAGTGTTGTTCATCACCCACAACTGGCTTGCTTCTCTTGGTGAACATCTGTAAGGTGTGTGGATATTGTAGTGTGTTGTCGGGATGTCTTCTGCTTTTGGCGATCGCGAGCAATTGTGGCGTTCACGGTTCTGTTTCAGTCTCGGCTCTCGATTCTTTGACTCCCCTTAGGGTTGCTGGACCACGGGTGGACCCCATGTTTAACTATTTTGGGAAACTGCAGGCCATCTATTGTTTTACATCCTCAACACTGAGGTCAGAAGTCCTCTGCTTTCCCCGTCAGCTCGTGTGTTCAGTGTTTTAAATTGTGTTTGTTTTTTATAGTAAAAGTGGTCATCCTTATGAGCCGTAAGTGACACCTCACCTTGGCTTTGGTGTGATTTCCCCGGGGCTACGGGATGCCTCCCATCTCTCAGGGTCCTTACTGACCATGTGGCTTCTGTGGAGAAATGTTTACTCAAGTTCTTTGCTTATGCTTTGGGGTTTTGTTGTTAACTGTAGGATTTTTTTTTTAATTTAGCTCTTACAGGATATATGCATTACAACTATTTTCTCCAGTATTGTAGACTGTCTTTTCATTGTCTTGGTAGTGTCCATGTCCGTGTCTCTGTCTGTGACCATGTCTCTGGGTGTGTGATCTGGGGACTGAGCTCTGCCTCCTGCGTCCTGGGCTGCACTGAGCTACATCCAGTTTCCAGTGATTTTATATTTTCGTGGAGTTGAGTTTGTTATTCTTGTTGCTTGCCCTTTGATGTCACATCTAAGAGGTCATTGCCAAGTCTAACGTCATGACGATTCCCACCTATGTTTTACGATTGGATCTCTTACGTTTAGACTTGGGCCCCGTGTGAGTTGGTTTTGATTGGGGCAGATGAGGAGGGCCTGGCTTTGTTCTTTTGCAGGAGGCTGCTCACCTTTTGCAGCAGAATGCGCTGACAAGACCTACTGGTCCACTTAGCATCCTTATTGCAAGTAGTTGGCCGTGTTTCATGCTGCTGTCTGTGTGTCTGTCCTTACGCCAACACCACATTTCTTTTCATTGGCTTCACTCTGTAGTGAGTTCTGAAATCATGAAATGTGAGTCTTTTCACTGTGTTCAGCTTTCCCTGCAAAAGATAGTTTTGATTACTTGGTGTCCCTTGGGATTACATATGAATGGGTGGGTAGATTATTACTATTTCTGTGGGTAGGGGAGCTAAAGAAAGTTTGATAGGATAGTACTGAGTCTATACTTGTTTTGGATAATATCTATGTCTTTACTCCTAATCTGTTTGTGTCTTTATTTTGAAAGTGGGTTTCTTATAGATAGTATATAGTTGAGTCTTGTTTTATATTCCAGTTTAGTGTGTCTTTGTTTTGTTGTTTTTGTTTTTTCAAGACAGGTTTCTCTGTATAGCCTTGGCTGTCTTGGAATTCACTTGCAGACCAGGCTGGCCTCAGACTCAGAGAATCTACCTGCCTCTGCCTCCCAGAGTGCTGGGATTAAAGGTGTGCACCACCACCCGCCTATAGCGTGTTTTTTTAAGTGGCATATTTAGACTCAGTTGTATTGATAATAACTATATCAATAACTATCAAATTAGCTACTATTTTTTCTCCCCCCTTCCCCTCCCTCTCCCTCCCCTCCCCCTTTCCTTTTCTGTTTTCTTTTTGTCTTCTCTTTGTCTGTTGTGGTCTAACTGAACATTTTATACACTGATTCCACGTTTTCCCTCTCCCCCTTCTTTCTCTCATCCTCGGCCCCCTCCTGTCCAGTGCTTCCTCACAGTTTTGTAGTCCTAGTGGAGCTCACCCCATGCACGTACAGTTGGAACAAGCCCACACTCAGCACTGCCCTGGGTCTTGGGGAGCAAAGCAGTCATTACTCTGTGGCCTTTCTCATGTATCTCTTAGCTCTAATCACCAAATACATTGTTGCTGCTATTGTTAAGGAGAAATAAAGTGCTCTCAAACAGGATGTGGGAGAAGTTGTTCACCAGTAAACTGTCTATTAAGTAACATTAAAATTTTCAAAAAGAAAAAGATGGCATAGGTCAGAAACTCGGATCTACCCAAAGAAAAAGAATACATGACAATAGCAAGAAATATGTTATAAATAAACAAAAATACTATCACTTGATCTAGTGGGTGGTAGATTATTAAAACAATAGCAGCAACATAGTTGTTAACTATAACTAATGTAGATAACTAATAGATGCACTGGGAGAGGGGCAGGAGGAGAGAAAGAAGAAGGAGGAGGGGCAAAATGGAACCCGTATATAAACGTTCATTAGGCCAGAGCAGGCAGAGATGGGGGACCAAAGGAAGCAGGAAAGAGGAAAAGAGATGGAATAGCTGCTAAAGTGATAGCTCGGCTCCTCAGATGCCTGCGTTTGGACCCTGCTCTGCCGTCATTCCTGCGCTTCTGGCTTTTTCTCCCTTCTCCCCTGTATCACAGGTCCTGGGCAGTTAGTTCCCTTTGCACATCTCAGTTCTGTAGTTTGCCATCCATGGTTCTCCATCTCCTTTCTTCAGCCCCACCCAGTGCAGTGTCTTCCTTTCTGTTCTTGCCTTTGATGTGCCACATTGTTTCCCTTTCTCCCTCAGCATTTCCGTTCCTCTGGCCACATCGCCCATCTGCTTCTGTGCGCAGTCCAGTCTTCCCATTAGCGCCTTTAACATGTTGATCATGGTGGTTTCCAGCTCCACCATCTGCCAGTTCCAGCGTCTCCCTGCCCCTTGGGAGCCTGCTTGCTCTGCGTCTTTTTGTCCTTTTGTTTGATTAGTAGGTTTAGGTTGAGAGTGGGACATAGTATAGAGGCTGCAACTCTGGCAGACAGGTGTTCAGTGATTCGGGAACTGCATGTTGGGGAGAGAGCTTTGTCACCCTAGGCTCAGGTCTCAGTATCCAGCTGTGACCTTCACACCTGCTTTTTCTTCCCCACCTCCCTCCCCTTCCCTGTTGTATGTTAAGGGACAGCTAGAAGGGATTGGGGTTAGGTTTGGCGTTAGTTAACCAGAATCCTGGGTGGCAGGAACAGAATGCTCAAGTGTGTTTAAAATGATTACCTTCCCCGCCCTATCCACGGATGCCCCAGAGAATGGTCCCCTGATTTCCCTGTGGGAGCTGCCAGGGCTCTTGGACTTACGAAAGGGTGAGCATATGCCGTCAAGGCTGGCCTGTCCACACCAGGCTTCCAGGACTAGGTGAGTAGGTTCTGAGGCCAGCACTGACTCCCAAAGCCCGTGCTCTGCTAAGGTATGGCTTGGCAACCATTTTCCTGTGACCTCAGCTCCCTGGTGGATCTAGGACGAGTTCATGGCCTTTATTTAACATGTTTGGCCTTGTGTGTGAGAAGGAAGGGAGAGTTCCTAAGCTTTTCATGCTGGACCAGAAAATGCCCCGCTTTGCCTTCCGCCTTAGCTCGTTAAACAAATCGAAACACCAAGAACGTTCCTACCAGGAACTTATTTTACTCTGGTCTGTCTGATTCAAAGCTGCGGTCTTTCAACGTTTTCCCTGGTATCTCTGAGTTTGGAGTGATGAGCTTTGATCTTCTTCCTTTGACACCCCCGTTCCAAGTATATCTACTAAGGTAAATGCATTCGCTAGTCACATCTGCTGAGCCCAGACTGCTTCTGACCTTGCTGCCGCCTGGCTGCCTCTGTGCCGGAGAGGGCCTAGATCATGTCTGTGGTCCGGGGATGGCCATGCTGGAGCTGGGAGAGGTCAGTACCTGATAGGCTTACCTTAGGAATTTATTAATATGCCTTATGAGTCTCAGATGATTCACGGTCAGGGTGCCAGGGAGATGAGCAAGCCAGCCTTGTGTGACCTTTTCAGCTGGTGTGTGCTTCCTGGCACATTATGGGGGAGGGTTGGGAAAATGGGGAATGGGCCAAGATTGGGGAAATTATCATAGCGTCTACAGAAGAAAAGGATATTCAGCAGGTTTGAGCTGCCTGAGACCGCCCTATCCTTGTTTCCAGGACCCTTTACTGTGGAAATGCCAGTTGCCAAGTTAAGGGCAGATTTCCAGATCACCCGGTGCCTGCGTGGAGGGATGAACAGAGGGGCAGGAGATAGGATTCACTCATGTCGAATAGTGAACCCACCCTATTGACCTGTGGGTTCTTCTAAGCCAGAGATCACATGCGACCTACAGCCCTCCGCGGCCTCCTAGGGTCAGCAGACGTTGCTACTCAACCACCGGGCATCCAGGCAGCTGTGTCCCAGGGTGCTATTCCTGCCCCACAGTTGTCACTTCTGCAGCCAATCCTTGGCCTGTTGCTGGGACGGAGAGTCAGCAGCCAGTGCCTGCTGACTGACGATCCATCTCATAGCCTCGCTTCTGCCCAAGCATGCCCCTCTCAGCTGTCTGTCACACTGGCAGCAGCCCAGGATGCCTGTGGCCCTGTTCCCACCTCCTGACTTATCCCCATGTGGGAACTAGACAGAAGCGTCCTGTGTGGGCCTGTGACACTAGCAGCTTTGATGGGAAGGAGGAGGGTCCAGGAAGAGAGGTAGAAACTCCAGTTCCTGTCGCATACATCAGATAGGGGCCTCAATGTTAGGGCCACTGGGCAGGAAGAACATGGAACAGCTCTCCTGGGCGGGGGTGGAGGGAGGGGCTCCCAAGAGCCTGTTAGAGTACCACCCAGGCACATGGGTCTTGATGCCTTGAGAACCCTGCGATAACTACAGACCAGGATGACTAGACAGTCCAGCTACAGCAGGGAGGGGTCACATGGGGAGGGCTGCAGCCTGTGAGGCTGGACTCTTAACACAAGTTCTCAAAAGCAGGCTATTGAGATCATTCCCAGAATAAAGACATCTTTGCTCCCACAGCACCTGAACTCATGAGCTGACAGTGGCAACCATCTGCATACATGTGAGCTTTGTCAGGCAACAGGCCTGATCTGATCACAGAAGCCACGTGTGTGTCCCCTTAGCCCAACCCTACCCAGCTGAGAATTCAGAGAGAAGACGGGTACCCTGCTAGGGATTTCTCCATCTGAGATGCGCTCACGGAGCCTCTGAGGGCAGCAGCTGTGGGCCTGGGGCAAAGCCAAGGAATCTGGGTGTGTATTTGTGTGTATTCCGATGGACGACACAGTCACCCTTCAGAAGCATCTGTTATGGCCTCCTGTGGGTCACATGGCGTTCCAGCCATAGTCAGTGTTCCTTCCTCAAAATGTTTGGTTCTCTTGGAGCCTTTTTTGAATGAAGATTTCTGTAGCCAACAGGTTAGGAGAAAGCTGCCTTCCTGGGAGACTCCCAGGGCTCATGGCAAAACAAAAGATCCTGAAAAGTTCTACACTGAAGAAAAAAATGAATGTACCACTTCATACCCACACTGTATACCCACACTTACACACAAATAAACACAAAATAAGTAAGATTAAAATTTAAAAATAGAGCTGGGCATAGTAGTACACATCTTTGATCCCACCAACTGGGAGGCAGGGGCAGGCAGAGCTCTATGTTCAAGGCCAGCCTGGACTATAAAGCAAGTTCCAGGATAGCCAGGGCTACATACAGAAACCCTGTCTCAAACAACCAAAACTATAACTAAATTAAAAAAAACATTAAAATGTAAATCGGGTAGTTGCACATGTCGTGAGGTTTAGAGTGGGGTCATACCATGTCATGGAAAAGGGGGGGGGATTGGTGACACAGCTAGTCAGGTGTGTGGCCACAGATCATCTACATGCCAAGAAACAGATGCCCCAGTACAGAGTAGGGGAGAGCTTCAGACACCCAGGAAAGACCAGGGCTAGAGTGTCTGGAAGCAGGAACATGGCTGACTGTTGCTAAGGTCATGAATTCATATAAGAATACCCAATGATTTGCATTTGGAAATAAATACTGTGGAAATAACCAAACGGCTCACAGCAGGTCATTCAAGAGATGGCAAACTGGAAGCAAGTCCTTCAGTTGCCAAAAGAGAAGAGCGTGGCTGTCAGATGAGGAGAGACTCTTGTGGACGTGTGAACATGATGTGTGAGGTAACAGTGCATGGAAAAGGCAAAAGCCAAGAAAGGACTTGCTGAAGAAGCCACAGTTGGTGCTTAGAGACCACTTGGAATTTATGTGCATGCAGACAGAATTCAGTGCTGTCCAAATGTTTGTCTCCAGAAGGGCCCCATTCAAGCCCAGTGCTGAGAATCCAAGTCATCTGGATGCCGGGCAGGGCTGTGCAGACAACCCAGGAGCTTAGCTTGCCCTCCAGCCATCTGTGGCTGGTACTGGACAGCAAGCACTTCTCTGTGAGGACTTTGCTTCTGTGACAACTGCAATGTTCCCCTCACCTGCTCCAGGGCCAGTGAAGCAGTGGGTGGGGTTCACTACTACAAGCCATGCTCAGGACGCCATGCAGCAAACAATGATCACCTGTCAGACTGTGCTGCAGAAGATGCATCCAAGGCATGTGGAAGACTGATGGGGACAGGGAGCAGAAGAATAAACAAGCCATTCTTGTGTAACAGGAAGTCTCCACATGGTGCAGAGCCACACCTGCTCAGGCGAGGTGCAGGTTAGGAAGGTTACAGAGACTCCAGTGTGTTCTTAATGACCTTGGCTTTTCTGCTGCAGACATTGTAATCATAATGATAACAATACAAAAGCAATTCCTGCCAGTGATAGGTGGATAGATGGCTTCTGTCCTTGCATTGTTGCTTAGAAGTTGAAAAACACAAAAGAAAAATCTTGCGGTAACATCAACACGGTGTTCCAAGCAGAGATTAGTGTTTCCAGAAAATTGCTTAGGTCAGTGTTAAAATAGGCAAGAACCAGGCATGTTGATGTGAGTCTATAGTGCCAGCAACCCAGGAGTTGGGAAGATGGCTTGAGGCCAGTGGTACAGAGTCAGCCTGGAAAACACCAGGACCTCACCTTAGATTAGGATGAATGGATGAGTGGATGGACAGGTGGACGGATCCATGGATGAATGAATAGATAGGTTGATAGATGATAGAACAGGCCTCTTCTTCACTTTTAAGAGCTCCTTATAATCAGAGGGTGAAGGTGCTTTTGTTCAGGCTAGCACATAATAGCAATTTAAGGATTAACAAAGTATGAAGCCCCTCGGTGTGGCCATGACGTATACCTACTGGTCTGTCTTTAACTTCGACCCAATCAGTAAAACCTGCTTAGAACTGACCGTGTCAGAAGATTAGACAAATGGTCGGTTTCAAACATCCGTTTGGTAATTTATAGCAGGAAATAAAACCATTGCCTGCTCAGCTTATTCCAAAAAGTTCTGCTGGGGTGGATCTGGTGGAGAGGCTCTGCTGAGGAGGATCCCCTGTGGGGATCTTCTTGGGTGGCGCTCCTGAGGGAGCTAATGGAGTGGGCTCACCAGGAGGATCTGAGCTTGTTCCTGAGGCGTGTCCCTGACCCCCATGGGACCTTAGATAAGAAACCTGATGGGAAGCCTGCATTCATAAACAGGGCCAGGAGGGTTGGAGCTTTGGGTTTCACTCAAGGATACCGGGCATCTTTCTCCCTAAAAGAGAGGAACCCCTGGAATTGCCAGCAGCCTTTCTGTGGATGGCAAAGTCCCCAGCTCAGGCCTGAGCTGCTGCTGTAGCTGGCTTCTGAGTGCGTGTGGAAGGCACACTCTACTTCGTTGTCAAGCAACCAAAGGCGTTTGTGGGACAGGGCCAAAGTCCTGGTGGCAGGTGTACTTATGCAAATAGTTAGCTTCCCTCAGAGGCAGGGCCAGCAGAGGCCTAAGACAGAGGCAGGAAAGCCCGAGGTAGCAAGAAGAGACCATAAGGCATGGTGGGGGCTCAGAGACAGGAGCAGGGAAAGGTCCGCTAAGGGAATAGAACCCTAAGGAGGAGTGGCTAAGACGCCCCTGGACTCCAGAGTGCAGGCTGCAGCAACTCTGCGGCCTGTTGTGGGGGTGGCTGGGATCTGGTTCTCTATCTATACCATCCTGGAAGCAGAATCATGTGGTTAGTGTCTTCTGCCTACTGAACAATGTGTATAGCACCTGCACAAATCATCTCATCTCACCCAGACATGGTCTACAGGAAGATAAACAAGCATTATCTCCTTGGCATCTGAAGACCCCAGAGAGCAACTGAGCAGAGTCTATGAGGACAGAGGATGTTATTACCAGTGGTTATACTCCAAAAGCTGGGAACCATGGTAACTCGGTCTTTGCCAGAATGAAAGTGACTTGATTCTCCTCAACTGGAATCTTGGTTGGAATCAATAATTTCTGACCTGGGACTACTGGTCTACCATCTCCTCTGTAGGCATCAGCTTCTGTACTACAGTTGCCATACTGTGACGAGACAGCAGGGGGCAGCCTAGATAGCAGGAGTGTGCTAAGATATAGGACAGAGAGGACCACAGAGTGGAATGGGAAGGGAGTTCTGACGTAGTCCATGGGAGCCACAGGAGCCACAGATGATTAGCAGTGGGCAGCAGGCATCTCGGAGCCAGGGCCTATGAAGGGCAGCAGAGGGGGTTAGTAGATGGCTCCAGACTCTCTCACAGGCCAGGATTGGGTTTTCTGAAGACTGAGCACCTTCTGTCTCCTCCTGTGATCATCAGTGGTCATCTGACAGGACTGGTTTTCCTCTGGAGACTTTCTCGGGGCTTGCAAAGGAGACCTCACCCCAGTGAGAAGCAGGTTTGGAAAGCCATCTCCTGGGGCTGCCCAGCTCCAAGGCTCCAATCCTGCTTGGAATTAATTCCTCCCCTTTCCTCTCAGGACCTGTTTCCAGGTACTGTTGATCCTGTTGTAAATGAGACGGTGTTTGGAGCCTTCAACGGTCAGGGCTCAAAGAGTATTTTCTTGTTTTAATTAGCTTTATTTGATTTTAAAAGCCCTCTAAACGTGCTCAGTGCCCTGGGGCCTCATGATCTGAACGGGTTATTCAAATCACTTTCTACTTCTGAGGTAGGCAGCCCACACCAGACATCCCGTATGTGACCTTGGTGTTCAGATGACGTGTGTGCCAGTGTCTAGCAGAGGTGTGGGCCTGAACCCCAGACCTTTCTCTGCCACGGCTCCACTTCTGTCCCTGTTGCCATGGGCAGGTGGCTCAGTTTGGGAGCCAGCAGTGTTTTCCAAGGTGAGTGCTGCCGCTGCCCACCCTGCCGGCCTGTGCTCCCGTGTCTGTGCCCAGCACCTTGGGGCCGTCTCTCCCATCCCTTTAATGCCAGCCCTGAAAAGCCATCCCCCAGACCACTGCAGGCCTGGAGAAGCGGCTGTAGAACCACCCTCTCCTTCCCCAGTGACTCTGCCTCTTGCCACATGCCACTGTCACAGGATGCCCCCTAAAGGTGGCCACACATACACACATGTTTAGCGTGTATCTTACAGGTGTGTGTGTGTGTGTGGGTGGGTGCCCTGACACCTCAGACATCTTCAATGCAGCTCCAAGCCTACCCATGCGTCCATCCCCCATTCCCCAGGCTCTGCTCATTCTGACCATGAGGCCTAAGCGTTGGTAGGTGGCCCCCATTTTCAGAGACCCCTCTGATGAGCCATTTCAGGCCCCTCCTACTTCCTGCCCCTCTTCCTGGCCGCCATTCTGCAGCATCTCCTGTGCTGCTAGGCTGGACCAACACCAAGGCCCGCAGCTGCAGCATCCTCAGCCAATCTGCAACACTTGCAGTCTGTTCTGACTTCCAAGGCCGGGCCTAGCACCAGAACTCAGGGGGGGCAGGACACGGAGCTGCCTGCTGACAGGAGCAGGGGAAAAGGGCAGAAATGCCCAGAAAAAGGGTCATAGTGGAGCGGAGAAACTAATCCCAGCTATTCGAGATGGCAAGCGGGAAGATCAAAAGTTCAAGGCCTACATGGACTCAGGGAAAACATTAGGTTGGGAGGGGCATGTGTCAGGATAATCTAGGGGGAGTTGGAAGAGGAGGCAGAGTAGACCTAAGCAAAATGCACTGTATGCATCTATGACATTCTCAAAAGGACAAATTAAAATATTATGTGTTAAAATAAGTATTTCCCTTCCCAATTTTTTTTTTCTTGAGACAAGGTTTCTCTGTGTAGCCCTGGCTGTCCTGGAACTCACTCTGTAGACCAGGCTGGCCTCGAACTCAGAAATCCGCCTGTCTCTGCCTCCCAAGTGTTGGGATTAAGGGCGTGCACCACCACTACCCGGTTGGTAGTTTCTTAATTCTTTTTTAAAAAGAAAGAAACAAAAACCTCAAGGACTGCTTGGACAACTTAGTGACAGTCTATCTTTAAAAAAGTAAAAAGGGGGCCAGATGACAGAGTGCTTGTCTGGTATGAAGGACGTCCTAGGTCCACAGTAGGGAGTATGGTGGTGGGGTGGGGGTGGGGGGTTGGAAACTACAGGAGAAATTATCATGAGGCACTGATGGGCAACAGTCAGAGACCGAGTTGTTGGAATTGGGTCTTGAAGGGATGCATAGGAGGCAGGAACAAGGTCAGTCTACAACCGAGGATCTTGGTCCATAGTGTTTCTCAGTAATTTGAGTGACAGGTACTATGAGTCCCGAGGGGGGGGGGGGCGACAGTGACATCGTCCTTCTTGCTCTTGAAGATGTCCAAGTTATCAGCCCCTTCCCCACTGCCTGTATGCTAAACATGTCTGTGGCCACCTCAGGGGGCATTCTTGTGACAGTGGCAAGAGGCAGAGTCACTGGGGAAGGAGAGAGTGGTTCTGCAGCCGCTTCTCCAGGCCTGCAGTGGTCTGGGGGATGGCTGTGGTGGTGAGGCGCCCCTTCCAGGGATAGAAGAGATGGTCCTGAGGCACTGAACACAGACACAGTCGTCATCTGGGGTCAACCTTCCTTCCCTTACCGCACGGCAGCCATCTTCTCCCTGTAGGGTATGAGTTGCTGGAATCCAGATCCTGCCTGTGTTTGAGGCCATGCAGGGGCCCAGCAGTAGGACTTTTGGCTGGACCTCCTGAGCAGTTACTGGCTGCCTGGCTGTACCTGCACTGCCCTGCCTCGGGGCCTTAGCCCTGCCTCTCCTTCCCTCTGGCAACCGCCCAGGCCTGGCTTCTTCCATCACTGCAGGGTGCCTAGGCCAAACCTGAGCTGACAGCACAGAGCCTTCTGCAGAGGGAAGGAGGGCATCTGGACTAGGGAGGGAGCTACCAAGCAGTCTGGAGACTGTCCACCTGCCACAGACTCTTGGTAGTTTTGTGTGGATGCCCTCACACTGAGGGAGGACTATGGGGCACAGACATTTCCTCTTGCCCTTCCCTGGGTCTGGTCAGCAGCTGGGAGCCTACTCTGTCGGTAAGATGGTGTGTGGGCGAGGGAAGCTTTGTTTGTGGGCTCACCAGCTGAGACAGTGTCTGACATCTCAGAGATGCACATCCGGCCTCCTCCGGGGTCTTGCCCATGGCACAGGAAAGCCCAGATTCTTGATTCCCCTCAGGAGGCTGCACCGGTTGTGTTCTCTGGGCTTGAGCATCACAGATGACAACATGGGGGCCCCTGAGCAAAGGGGAGGTGAATCCTCACAGCATACGGAGCCGGGGGGGGGGGGCGGACAGAGAGCCACAACCACCCTGTGAGGCCCTGCTACCCAACTATATCCATGGGGAAACTGAGGCTGCTCCGATACATCCATGGGGAAACTGAGGCTGCTCCGATACATCCATGGGGAAACTGAGGCTGCTCTGCTACATCCATGGGGAAACTGAGGCTGCTCCGATACATCCATGGGGAAACTGAGGCTGCTCCGCTATATCCATGGGGAAACTGAGGCTGCTCCAATATATCCATGGGGAAACCGAGGCTGCTCTGCTACATCCATGGGGAAACTGGATGTACATCAACCTGTGTGAGCAGGAAGTGACAGGCAGGAGGAAGCCACTTGAGACACAGTGGCTGTGAAGGACAGTAACCCAGGGTAGAGAATGGTTCAGAGGTAGAGCACTTCCCTACAGCGCACCAGGCTCTGGTTCTGTCTAGTGTGGCCAAAATCAAAAAGGAAGAAAACCCGGAGGCGGTGGTGGGGGAAACACCAATAACTCTTTCTTTAAATTTTCCTTACAAAGGGATATTTTGAGACTGTAACCGGCACATAAGTGGAAAAATGGAACAATAAGCTACAGATTAATAAATACATGACGTGCTTGCCACCCCCGCCCCTGCGCAGCCCCGACCCCGTCCACAGGGTCACAGCAGCTAGGCTGACCTTGAGTCAGCCCCTGAATCGGAGCCACTGAGCTCAGTGGCTGAGGAGTGTGAGCATCGGTCATAATGGCGAGAGCCAGCAGAGGCCAGGCAGAGGGGGGCAGGTACTTTATGGTTTTGGTTTTGGTTTTGGTTTTTAGGAAAACAGTTTGTTTGGTTGTTTGGTTTTTTTGTTTTTGTTTTTGTTTTTGGATTTGTTTTTTTCGAGACAGGGTTTCTCTGTATAGCCCTGGCTGTCCTGGAACTCACTCTGTAGACCAGGCTGGCCTCGAACTCAGAAATCCTCCTGCCTCTGCCTCCCAGAATGCTGGGATTACAGGCGTGTGCCACCACCGCCCGGCAGTATTTTTTTTTTTTTTAATGAAGGTTCATTCCGAAAAGAAACAATGGCAGTCACTGTTTGAGCTGTGGTGATCTGAGCTATTTTAGGGGTGCAGAGATAGATGTTCAGGAACCAGACCAGGGAGTGTTTGGCCTCCTCTTCCCTCCGCTCCGGGTCTCTGTGGCTTAGCCTTGTGGGTGGCATTCAGACCCCCTCGTGACACTGCTGTCACTTGAAGTCACACCCTTGAGTTTCAGCAGTTTCTTACTATGACCCACCCTGGACCCCTGTGGCCTCTTCAGTGACTTGGGGATGGCTGTGTATCCCAGGTGTCTTTGCCTCTGGTTTTGCCGTGAAGCTATGTAACGTTTCTCCCTGTGAAACCTTCTGTGAGTCTCTTTGTCCAGCTGCGCCAATTACCAGTATGCGTCCCCTCCAGCCTGGCCTGTGGTGGAATACGCCCAGGGATTATGAACTTGAAGATGGCTCTCATTCCGGCTAACCGATAGACATGGGTGTTACACAGGGATTCAGTGGGGACCCTCTCAAAGCTGGTACTCCTTTTCAGAGTCCCCACAAGAGTATTTGTCTGGCCCTGTCCTGCTGGTGCCAAGTAGGGTGGCCAGGAACTGTGTGGGAGGGGCGTAAGCATCCTTTGGTCACTGGCCATGTGCCTAAGGCCTGGCCGAGGCTAGGCTCTAAGTGTCTTTGGAGATTAATTGGTTCTCTCTCTTTCTCTCCCTGTGTCCGTCTCCTGCCCGACGTCCTTTCCAGGGGGGCTTTCTCTGTGGTCCGACGCTGTGTCAAGCTCTGTACCGGCCATGAGTATGCAGCCAAGATCATTAATACCAAGAAGCTGTCGGCCAGAGGTAGGACACGGCAGGGGTTTGTGGGGGGTGGGGTGGGGGTGCAGGGGTGCTGTCTTAGCCTTTCGGGTCTGTGGTGAGGGATCAGGGATGCCAATGCCTTCAAGATGGGTCTGGCTGAGTGGACATGGGGGTAGTTTGCCCTCAGACACATCACAACTTTCAATCTTTGATTTGGGGGTTTCCATGTAGACTCTCTGGGTTCCCTTGTAGCCTCTTCTCCTTCCCAAGCCTGCAGGGTCTGTTCTGAAGAGAAGTTCTCATGCTGCTGAGGCACTGGGGGACTATGTGATATATCCCTAAAAATTATGGCCAAGGAAAAGCAGTGGGTGGCCAATGGCAGGGCTGCTGTTGGCATGTTGGCATGTGCGTTAGTGAGGTCTGGCTCTGGCTCACCCAGGGTATCTCAGGCGGTTTCTCAACTGAGTCTTCTGAGCAGGGAAGGCCCTTGCCTGTCCCAAGGAAGCCTCTGCAGGCTTATGGGTACAATGGTGTGGGCTGGGCGGGCCGTCCAGACAGACAGACAGGCAGGGCCTGCATGGGGGCAGGGCACATCATGTCACACAAGGTGGTTATCAGAAACCACTCTGGTGATTTCCTGGGGATGGGTCCAGATGTGAGTGGGAGTCGTGGGTCTGCATCGAATCCCCAAGCAGTGTGGGCTGTAGGCACGGTGAGGCCTTGGGGGTGGCAGGTGGGTGGCTGCCAATGTGGGATGGCATTGCCACGTCACCCCTCTCCTCCCCAGCCTTCCTCCCCTTCCTCCTCTTTTTCTTCCTCCTCCTCCTCCTCTTCTTCCTCCTCCTCCTCCCGTCCTCAGACTGTGCAGCCTGAGTGAGCTTCCAGACTAAAATCTGAGCTAGCAGAGGAGCCCTGACCGCTCTCATCCTGACTGGGGAGTGCTTTGGGGCTGTGTTAGGATGGAGGCAGGGTCTCATTCTTTGGGTATGTTGAGGGTATGAACTGCTTTGCTGACTACAGGGTCTATAGTTTACAATCTGGCAACTCACAGGTCACATAGCTGATTTATCAACATATGTGTAAGCATGTTTGAGCACCTGCTGTATACCAGATCACTGGGGCTCTCATATGCGTTTCCTCTTGGACGCATTCTCTGAACCTAAGATGGAGATCTTCAAGGTCCAGGATGATTCTGTGCCAGCCTGTCTTCATCCACAGCTCTGAGAAGTACCTGGGGCTGGTTAGTTCCCACGCGGGACCTCTATCCCCGAAGGGCAGGTGGGGGCTGATAAGCAGAAACCTTCAGGAACAGGGAACGGGGGTCTCTTCTGTACCCTAAGTAGGGAGCTGCACTGGATGGGAGATGCTTGGGTCGCCTCTGAAATTCTTCATGGGCTGGATGTGGGTCACCTGCTGTCGATGGACCTTCCTTCTGTCCTGAACTATGATTCAGGATCTGGGGCCGGGAGCTTGGTTCTTCTCTGACAAGACACAGGAGCGTGGAGCTCTCCTTGCTCAAAGTGAGCCCAGGCCCAGTGTGAGGTCAGCTCCTGTGGGTCTCCAAGCAGTGTCCCCGAAGCCTCCACATTCCCTCCTGTCAGGGAGCACAAAGGAGACGAGGTTCACGGTTCAGGGCACATTAGGGGTGTGTGCTCTCTGTGTCTCTGCGTCGTATGAATGCGCATGTGTCTGCGTTTGTCTGTGTGCATCACACTGATGGTGATACTGTGGGCAGTAACACCCACAGATGGCTTGCAGTGTGCACTGGGCCAAAACTCAGGATGCTCTGTGCTCCCCGCCGCTATCAGTGTTGGTTTGCACACAGGTGTGAAACATCCTGGTATCGTTAGGCAGGTGGCACACAGGCCTGGTGTACGCAGGAGGCGCCTGAGCACCTGTGTCAGCCTCACTTCCTGGTGTTGCCACCATGCCTAGACGGCTCCAGCGTTTGCCACACTGGTATTTTGTCCCACCTATCTCTCGCTGCCACAAGGGCTGCCTGGTACTCAGGGGTGTCTGGGAGACGGGTTGCTTCCCACCGTTGTGGGTGTTCTTTCAAACCAAGACTGCTCTTCCTCCAGCTCCGCGCTAGCTCCTGGTCATGCTAACAGACCCACTGGAGCCCTGGCCAGTTGCTCAGTAAAAGCTGCACGCGTTATGTTCAGCAAACCATGCTGCCTTCCGCATCAATTTAATTGTGTAACTTAAGATGTGTAACGAAAGCAACCAGAATCCAGAATGCTCCGTGTCTCCTTTTGCCTCTCGGTCCCCCACTGAACCGTAGTAGTCACTCCTAGTCAGTCACTCCTCAGCCCTTAGTCAGTCCTCACAAGCCCTGCTGACCTTGACCCTGGCCCAGTCCCAAAGCAACACAGGTGTAAGGCTCAAGCCCAGTCTCAGCTAGCGGACCTCTGCAGCTGTGGACCTCACAGGACTGCTCCTGGCTGGGCTCCTTTCTTTCTTTCTTTCTTTCTTCCTTTCTTTCTTTCTTTCTTTCTTTCCTTCTTTCTTTCTTTCTTTCTTTCTTTCTTTCTTTCTTTCTTCCTTTTAAAAAAGATTTTTTTATTATATATAAGTACACTAGCTGTCTTCAGACACACCAGAAGAGGGTGTCAGATCTTATTATGGATGGTTGTGAGCCACCATGTGGGTGCTGGGATTTGAACTCAGGACCTTCAGAAGAGCAGTGGATGCTCTTAACCGCTGAGCCATCTCTCCAGCCTGATGGGCTCCTTTCTTCAGAGCTGGAGAACCTGTGCTTCCTGCTCACTGCCTTGTAGCGTGCTGCCCCCCCCCTTTCAGGTCTCCTCTTCCCTGCCAGCTTTTTATGGCCCCCTTTCACATTTAATCTTACCTGTGGGCTATACAGACCCCAAGGTGTCTAGACAGACCCTCACTCATCCTACAGATTCACCCCATGTGCTGGGAGGGGCCGGAGACAGAGGAGGTCATAAAGTCACTCCACAAGTCGCATTGGCCGAGAACTGTGGCGTGAGTAGACATTTGTTAGGCTCGGGCGGAGGCTTGTCTGGGTGCTTTCCCATAGAATTTGGCAGCCTCCCTGGAATTAATCAGCCGCCCCTCCATTTATATTCTCAAGCTGCTTCACAGGTGGGGGGGATTGGGGTGGAAATCTGAACGCCCAGTGTGGTTTGTTTTCTTTTTCTCACCCTGCCCAGGACCACCTTACCTGCCTGTGTGCCGAAGTTGTGTGTGTGTGTGTGTGTGTGAAGGAGAGGCCTTATCACAACCCCTGTTCCCTGCCCGCAGTTCATATTTTCCACCAGCTGGCCTGATGGTCTTGCCTGCCTGCGCCCATCCTGTCCAGGGTGCTTCAGCATGTGTCCCGGGCACGCAGCTGAGCTCTGTTGGCTGTCATCAAGTGCCCGGCCCCGTTTCTACCATGTGCGTGGTTGCAGCAGGATGGCCACAGGACATGTAGTTGGGTCATCTTTGACATTCAGCCGTATTCCGGGTGGTGGCTCTGAGTGGATGCCTTGTCACAGCTGGTGGACCCAGCAAGACCATGCTGCCATGACCGTGGTCTGGCCCCAGGATCTTGGCCAGCAGGGAGTTAGTTCCACAAGGAAGCTGGCCCTACTGACCCTGGCTCAAACCTGAGTGTAAGCGATAGCCCGGAGCTGGCCTTGCCTTGACCGCTCTGGGCTTTGCCTCTGTCTCCCTACGTCCACGGTCTACCTCATGAGGGACCCTGGGGACAGTCCTTGGAGGCCAGCAATGCCCAGGAGGTGGCACTGTGGATATTCCTTCCCGGTCCTGGTTGGCAGACAGAACCTTGCCTTCATCTTAGCCTGCGTGTCTCTGCCCTGTGTCGCTGCTGCCTCAGTCGCCTTCCCTTAGGTCCCCATGCCTCTCGCACCCTTTGGAAGGGCTGAGGGAGAGGGAGTCAGGTGAGCTGTCGGCTTCAAGGTCAGTAACCAGCTCCGTTTTGAGGGGACGCCTGGCATGGATTCTCCCTATACCTCAGTTTCCCCAGGTGAAAATGAAAATAAAGTTGCCTACTCAGAAATGTGCTGGCTGCCTGGGTATGACCAAGCCTGCGGCCCTCCTCACTGCCCCTCCCCACTACCCCTCCCCAGTGCCCCTCCCTTTGCCCTTCCCACTGCTCCTTCCACTGCCCCTCCCCACTGCCCCTTTGCCTGGCCAGGTGGCAGTGGTCCTCTGGCTCTCAGGCCTTCACCTGGACACTGCTGACCTCTTCTCTGTGCAGCCGTCCTGGATCTGCTGGCTGAGCCTTGCAGTCTCTTCCCGGTGCCCAGCCTGGGGCCTAGCTACCATCATGGCTCGCCGTGGCGTCTCTGCCCTTCCTATATGCTGGCTTCTGATTTCTTGAAGTAGAGAGAAGGGGGTTTGGGCCCCAAAACATTGGGAGATTTGTAGACACCTGCCTGCCACCTTCATTTACATTCATAATTCAGGATCAGTGAAGAAATGGCAACCTTGCCTTTCCTCAGACGTCCCAAGACTGTGGGAGCACCCACATCCAGTGCTCCCGGAGGAGGCAGCTCTGGTCCTTCAAGCAGCTTCAAGGAGGAGGAAGTTGGTACCGAATCCAGAAGAGCTGAGACCTCCCAGTAAATGACAGTACTCAGAGTCACGCGCCCTGTGCCAAAGGCCACAACACTCAGATTTTAAATTTTAATACTTAATTAAATAGAGAATTGTGAGGCATTCAGTCGGTGAATGCACTGAATAATTAGAGATTATTAAACTACTCTTAACAAAAGCAGTTAAGGGAAAATTAATTGACTGAGGTAGAGAGATCATTACGCCCAGGAGTCTTAGAAACAGTTTGTGGTTCCTCCCTGTCCCCACTGTTACACAAAACAGCTGCTTCTTTGGAGATGGCTCTGTTGTCCCTGTGGACACCCTGTGTGGAGGTAAGCTGTAGCTATGGAAGCCTGTGCAAAGGTCACACCTGGCTAGTGACTGTCGGTGGGAGGACGGTGTGGACGGAGCGTCTGCTCCTCGTTCTGCGGCAGGAAGTCATCACGGTCCCATCACTGAAAGGCTCTCCCCCACACCCTTAAGACAACTCAGACTTACCAGGCACAGAGGACGCGACAGTCTTACAGAAGCTGAGAGATCTCAGACCCGCAGCTGGTGGGTAGAAGGACCCAGCTGTGACAGGCACTGGGCTCACAGTGGGGATCAGATGTCCCAGGTCGGGGCTCATGTCACTGACAGGCCTGTCATCACGTGAGGGCTGCTCTCACAGAGGAGGAGCCAAGCCCAGCAAGCCCCTTTTGCCCTCAGGCCCACGCCCAGCTAGCCCCAGCTGCATGCCCGGCACCTGGCTTGCCAAAGGCTCACATGGTGTCTTCTGCATTAGGAGACACGCCATGCCTGAAGCCCTCAGAGAGAAGCTGCCCTGATGTCTCAGGGTCCTGGGGTGCAGCAGGAGGGAGGACTACATCTTTTCAGAAGCCTGCCTGCGATGTGTGTGGGCCTCGGGTGCACATGCAGGGTTCCTGCCGCAGCTGGCCACCGCCTTCCTTGACCTCGCTACCCACAACCCCCGACACCCCCTACCCAAGGGATGCGCATGCAGAATCCACAGAGCTGAGTTAATAGGGACGAGGCTCTGCAGTGCCCAGCAGCCTGAGTCTGCTTCAGGCAGTGCCCTCTCCTGATGGAGACCCTCCCCTCCTTCCTTTCCAGCTCCCCAGGCAAAAGCATAACCCGTCTGGTCTGCCCGTCAGTGGGAGTCCGGGGACGATTCCTAGGGGCCTGGTGTGTGGAATGTCTTCCCTTGGGGACTACTCCTTCCCCAGTGCCAGTGTCTGCCTATAACTGTTCTGCTCTGTTGGCTGGACTTGGGCTTCTGGGGTGTGGGGGACAGGTGAAGGGCCCTGGACAGGGGAGTCCCCGTCCTCAGGGTCAGCCACCATGAATGAGGGGTCCAGACTGAGCTGACAGATTTCTCATCTAATAGTTTTTATCTAACGGATAAACAGTTTTAGTTGTGTTATTATAAACAGAAGATTAAGTATAACTATGCCCTATATTAGACTCATACTAAAAATATTTTTGACGTCTGTCTGAAATTTAAACTTACCTGGGCATCCATTTGTTCTGGTAGCGTGAACAAGGCTGTGGAGGGCAGTTCGTAAACTCAGTTGGTTTAGGCTAAGCTTCTGACATCTAAACCCAGGGAAGAATCTGAGGTGGAGAACCAGGCCGTGCCCGAGGAACCGTGGCTCCTCGTCCTCTCCCCTGCAAAATGGAGACAGGATGAGCCACTTCAGGCTGACTGGCTTTGGGGTGTGGCTGCTGGTGTGAAGACTCACAAAGACCGGGGTCAGACTGCTGGTGTGAACAGTCCCAAAGGCTGGGATCAGTGTGGTTGGGAGTGTCTGCCAAGGTTGTGCTTTGGAGCCCCCTAGTCCGTGCTGTACACAGTGCCCACCCGCTGGGTTGAGGTAAACGAAGGAGATGTGATCGTCTTCATCCTGGGCCCTAGTTACCAGGGAAGACCTCTCTCCATGACCCGGCTCTCCTAGGGTCATTGGTCACTCGGTTCCCATGCAGGGTGTCACCTTCTTGCAGGGCTAAGACTGAGGATTTAACCTTGATGGTGGGCATCAAGAGCGGTTCCTGAGGATGGCCTGTGGGAAGGGAGTTGCTGGGAGCTGGGTCTGCGCCCTCCTGCCTCAGGCTTCTGTAAAATGGGTGAAATTGGCTTAGGGTAGCTGGCTTTTCTAGCTCTATCGTCCCTCACACCTGGAGGAGTCCTGCCCAACCCCCGCCAACCCACCGCAGAAGGCGCAAGTGGGTCCAAAGGGCCTGAGGCCCACACTGTGGACCCCACTCGAGGCCTGGATCTCAGTACCATTCTCAGCAGCTCATCTCTTGTTGCTTTGACTTTAGGCCTCTCCCAGCAGGGAAAGGGGTGCCCCATGGCTGCACTGGGGGTAACAAACTGACTGATAGACCTAGAGAGGCGATTACGAGGTTAAGATCATCATCACTGGCTGCTCTTCCAGAGGACCTGGATTTGATTCTAACTACATGGTGGCTCATAATTCCATCTGTAATTCCAGTTCCAGGGGATCTGATACCCTCTTCTGGCTTCTCTGGGCACCAGGAACACACGTGCATAGACCTCACTTAGGAAAACTACTCATACACATAAAATAAAATAAAATAAAATAAAATAAAATAAAATAAAATAAAAAAATAAAATTTAGAACTTTAAAAAGAAATGGACTTGAAAGGGTTTGAGGAGAGAATCGTGCGGATCGGACTGGGGTACCAAGCTGGTGGTGTAGTAATGTAGAAGGATGGGAGAGCAGGTCCCAGGCCACTTATGGAGGAGCGGGGACTGGGAAGGGCTGGGCGTGGTGCTGTAGTGCTGGCAGGTGGACATTCTGAAGAGTCCACATGAGGGCCAGCTTCAGAGGGGACACTCCAGAAGACAACCCCCACCTCTGCAGAAGCCTCGGTCCCCAAAGGCCAGGCACCCTGGGCCTCGGGTGCTTCTGTGTCTTAGTGTTAGCTAGAGGAGCTGCGGCCCTGGGTCTGGTGTGAAGTGGCCGATGCTGCTTGCAGCTCCGAGGGAGGCTGAAGACCCAGCAGGCCCAGCTTCTCGTGAGGAGAGGATGTTTGCCAGGGATACAGACACCCAAGAAGATGAAAGTTCTTTCGAGACCAGTTCCTTTCCTTGTGCTCCATGGGATCTGGGACACTGCAGACTGGCCTCAGCTGACAGGAGATGCTTGCACATCAGGCCTCTTTGGCTACAAGGACATGAAAGGACCTCTCTGTGTGGTTTGTGTGGCTGGCTCCGGGCAGCACCCAGAGCATCAGTGAATAGTGTGTGTTCTGTAAGTGAGCTGGAGTGACACAAACTCATTTGCTAGGTTTTTTTTCCCGTTATGTCGTTAGCAGCCAGAAGTGCTACCTAGCCTCATGAGAACAGGTCTCAGGTTACATTCGGTCCTAGGTGTCTAGTCTGGGGTGCAGTCTCTGGTTGGGAGGCAGAGGTTAGGCACAGGCCACCGTGCCCGGGAACTGTGGCAGGAATGTAGCCCGAAGCCTTGAGGTGACCTGTGACGTAACGTGACTTAACTCACAGTGAGTGAATCTTGTACTCTCGAGGCCGCTGACTCCGAAAGCTTTTGCTCTTTGTCCCGTGATCACGCGACATAATGCTCAGTCTCCGCCCAGAGCCACAGTTCACCCACTGTCACTGGAGGACTTTTCGATGGTATCTGAAGAGGTGTGCTGCTCTGGCATCTGTGTGGAGGGAGACATCACCCCAGGGAGAGGCTGATGGCCCTAGAGTTGGGAGAGAGGACAACTGTTCAAACCAAGGACAGTGACTGGTCAACAGCTGACAAAGCCGAGACTTCAGAGTCTAGGCCCCTCTCCTTCATCCCTTCTTGTTCCCTGCCAGGGATGTAGGAGTCCTGTCCCAAGGCAATGGGTGTGACCTGCACAATAGCTGACACTGGTCAGATGAGACAACCCAAACCTGCAATCATGAGCTCTCAGAGACCGTCCCCGAGGCTTCTCTCGGAGCGCTGTGAGTCATCGGCAGGCCTGGGGAGGCAGGCTGTGTGATAGCCAGGATCCGTGGCCCAGGCGCCCTCCCGCCCGCCTGCCCGCGGGGGAAATGTTTGCATAATTCTGTGGCTTGCAAGAATGAACAAGAGTTGTGCCCTCTCCTGGTAAGGGGTGAAGATGGAGTCACTGTCCTATCCCCAGAAACTGAGCTGGGTGCGGGGTGGGGGGTGAGGGTACACATGGTTAAGCATGTGAGAACTTCCCTAGTTTCTCTGTTATGACAGTGCACAGCACTGACCCCAATTCTAGGCCTCACCCCACAACCTTGCTTCAGCTGCCAGCTTAGCACTGAGAGAGCAGGATTGCCAAGCAACGTCTCTGCTTTGAAGCAGAGCTGCACCCACGTGTGCACGGAAGGTTCTCATTTCTGAAGAGGGCCCTGGGAGCGGAACATCAGCTGAAGGACAAGTGGACCCTGTGGAGGGAAGATCGTGTCCTTACCACGCAGCCCCAAGATGACCACACTGTAGCCCACATGCCCAGACCCCAGAATGCCACCCATCACTGACTAATTGGGAAATAGTTCAGAGGCCCTCCAACTCTGGTGTGGGTGGCAATTCTTAGGGACAACTGTATGCTGCACGCAGGTGGTCAGGGTCCCTTGGGATCCCTGCTTCCTTTCTCAATGCCAGAGGAGTGGCAGGCAGCTGTGGGGCACACACACACACACACACACACACACACACACACTCGTGCTTCTCCTCGTGGTGGCTGCTGGCTGATGCTGTCAGGTTAATTGCTGGCTGCCTTGATGCTTGCTTAAAACAAAACACGTACAGAAAGCCACAGCGAGAGCCACCTCTTTCCACTTCTCCGGCCTGACATCCTTCAGCCTTGTCGAGTGTGGGCCTGACTGGAAGTCCCTGCCATCTCTGGGCCTAGGGATTAAACAGGCACCTTGTCCTCCTCCAGGGCCCATCTCACTGTCACTTCCACTGTCAGGTGCTTGCTAACTCCCATGATGCCCTAGGAGAGCACCCTTGGAAAACTCCTACCGGAAGGAATCCGGGAGCCCTCCCCGGCCGGTCTGCCCAAAGCCAGTGTTGCGCAGACAGAAGCCTTTCCCTGAGGGCTGTGCAGGGAGGGTCCTTGGTTCACTTGTCCCTCAGAAGGAATAGCTAGTCTCTGTCCCTGATCCACTCTCAGCTTCCGCACCAGCTGTGCCCCAAGACTGGGTAGGCAGACCCCACTGCAAGCCTGCATAGCCTGGGCTGACCAGGGAGGGCCTGGGCTGGTTTATCTCCATGTGAGCTAGCCTGGACAATGTGGGCAAAGCTCCGCTCAGGCTGGATTTCATCGGGGTGACATTCTCCCTTCAAAAACCACTCCCTACCCAATCAGCTCCTTGTCTTTGAACAAATCCAAGATTGGAGCTCCGAGGCCTCCCTACTGGCCCTGGGCTAGCTTGCACCGGTCCTTAGATTTGAACTCACTTTTCCATCTTTTCTGGTACCCAGCCGGGTCTGCGGGATGGTGGTGAAGCTACAGCCAGCCGGGCATCCCACATCCAGGCTGGTAGCTCACTGCACAAAGAACTGGCCATGGGATTCCTTAGCATGCATGGATGGCCCTTGGGAGTGTGAAATCCCGATGTTCAACGTCCAAATGGGTGGGACCTGGGATTGAAGTGTGTGGTTACCAGACTGGGCTGGGCTGGAGCACTGGGTGTTATGTGAAGCGGCTGTTCTGAGCTCTCTGAGACGTAAGATGGCTGACTCCCAGGTCGTCCAGGAGGCGTGTGGCTGAGAGAGATGAGAGAGAGCAGGCTGGGCCAGTTCCCATGGGACAGGTCTTCCCGGACCCTGCTGAAAGCAAAGACAGTGGCGTTCTTTGCTGGTTTTGAATAGGACCAGCAATGGTGGGTGTGGCATCTTTGCTCCCCACTGAGTGGAGAGAGACTGAGACACACCCACCCCCCACTGGGCCTTGTAAGTACCTGCAGTTTCCCAGACACTCAGGCAAGCCTTATTGGTAATCGGGGTCCCATTGCCACTCGCTGGGGAGGGACAGAATCCTGGGACATGCCCTGGCATCAGGGACTTCCAGCTGTCCCTCATCCAGTATCCCTAAGGCCACCCCAGGCAGCACGGGCAGACTGACTTCTGCCTCAGCCGGTGATGCTGCCTTTAGGCGCATGCTCCTGGCAGCTGATTTAACCTGAAGAGGCAGAGCCCAGGAAGCCATGGCCAGCCCTCTCCCAGCCTCCCATGTACGTGAGCAAGGGTGGTTTGAACAGGGACCCTGCTGTCCCCACTGGCAGGATCCATGCCCCCCAGGCCCTTCCTACTTGGCGTGTGTATCTCTGAAGTTCCCTCAGAGGTCCTGAGTCTCATTCAGGAACAAAGAGGGTCTCAGTGGTCCCTGGCAACCTCCCTGGGTTGAGGGGTAATGCCCACCAAGGAGTGGGAAGATGCCCCCGAACCTGCCTGCAGCAGGCATGGGGCAAGCGTGCCCTCTACACACTTTAGAGTTCAGTCAAGCACCAGACACTGTCATTGTTCCCATCATGCAAACGAGGGCCCACAAAGGAGTGTCACTTATCCCAAGCCGTACTGCATGTGGGACTCACACCTGTACAGTTGCACGTGAGCTTCGGGTCCCGGGTCCCAGGTCCCAGAATTGCAGCCGCCCAGGACCACAGGAAGTGAGAGACAGGAACCCTCCCGTGAAATTGAGCCTTTCATCTTCCTCTTCTTGCCCCTCCTCTGTCCCACCCAGTGTCCTCCCATGACAGCCTGCAGCTGGCAGAGCTGGGAGCCACCCACGCCCCTCCTGTCCCCTGCTTGTTGGCTCCTCTTCCTTGCCACCCCAACCGCCCTGTTATGAGTCACCTCTGCCAGGGAGCAGGTGGGGGGGTACGAGGGTGGCACACTGGGGGAGGGGAAGGTAATTGGAGTGGGCAGATAATCTCCGCCTTCTTATCTCTAGAAAAAGGGACAGGAAATGAGAGTCACTTGCAGAGATTGACTTCAACTTGTCCTACAAGGCCTGCTGCCCTGGCTTCCAGTTGCTGGAAGTCCCTGGAACCACACCCCCGAGTGTCTGTAGGATCAAAGGTGGGCCATTCCTCCTGTCCCCAGCCACCAGCTTGCTACCTCTGCCTCTTGGGCAGTTTTGGAATTAAACAGGTTATCACCTGTAACACTCACAGATGGTGCCTGTCGGGTGGCAGATGCTTCGGAAGGACATGTCACATGCTGTGGTCTAACTGCCAGCACCTTGGGGCAGGCCTTGCTCCTGTCATCTGCACGGTGATAGACACTAGCTCTGTCACCCATATAGTAACATAGGATGCTCCCATTCCGCTCCCCGAATCCCTAGAGAGTCACACAAGTACCCAAAACCTATGGAGGAAAGAAATACTCCCTGGGCCTGGAAGGAAGCTGGATTCTCTGTGCTGGCTGGTGTTGTGTGTCAACTTGACACAGGCTGGAGTTGTCACAGAGAACAAAGCCTCCATTGAGGAAATGCCTCCATGAGATCCAGCTGTGGGGCATTTTCTCAATTAGTGATCAAGGGGGAGGCCCCTTGTGGGTGGTGCCATCTCTGGGCTGGTAATCTTGGGTTCTATAAGAGAGCAAGCTGAGCAAGCCAGGGGAAGCAAGCCCGTAAGGAACATCCCTCCATGGCCTCTGTATCAGCTCCTGCTTCCTGACCTGATTGAGTTCCAGTCCTGACTTCCTTTGGTGATGAACAGCAGTGTGGAAGTGTAAGCTGAAGAAACCCTTTCCTCCCCAACTTGCTTCTTGGACATGATGTTTGTGCAAGAATAGAAACCCTGACCAAGACCCTCTTCTACCCAGGGACAGTACAAGTTTGCATTGGCCCAGATTCTGCAAGTGTGTGATTCAGATGGTCTGGGATCTTACAGTGGTTTTCGTGGGGCTGTGGGGTGAGGGAGGAGGGCCCTTGGCTGCATCGCTTGCACTTCCACAGCAGCATTTGTGAGAGGACACAGATTCTTCAGCACGTGGAAGCTGTGGGCTGCAGAGGGTGCAGGCCACGCCTTTGTCACAGCCCTTGAGCACGGAGAAAAGGCCTTGGCTTCGAGGCTGAACTGGGTCACCTGCTCTGCGGTGCAGGGGAGCATCCTGTGTGGGGGCAGTGGGCTGCCACACCCTGCCTGAGTCACCCAGCATGGGTGTGCAGGCTCTGTTGGGGCTGCTTCTCTTCTCAGGGCCCCTGATGGCCTGGACCTTGCTGGTGAGGTCCCCCCACACATGCTGCCGAGGTCAGGGGACACCTGAGATTTGTGTCTGGCAGAGTAGACAACCCAGCAAGCTAGGCCTGCACACTGAGATCATGGCAGAATCACCTAGAAAAGCTTCCAGGCCTTGGCATCCCTGGGGGTGGCATCTCGGGACACTGCACTATCATTAGAATTCTGGCAGGCGGGTGGGTAATTGCAGGCTCCGCTTTAGTAAAAAATTTGAGTAAAATCGTGTTGGGTATTTTTTGTTTTGTTATTTTCTGATAAGTACTTTTATGGGAGTGTAGATGAATGCTGTATTCTATCTGAGGGGTGTTCCTCTTCAAGGAGGAAAAAATAGCTCATCCTTTGCCGGCGCTTCCTTAACCAGCCCCCTGGGTTTGCAGGTGTGTACTGTGTATGTGCGCATGCACATGCGTGCCACTGCCAAAGTAAACAAGCCAGCTTATATACAGCCCCCTATGTGCCCTTTTCTTGTTTGGTGTGTGAATTTCCATCACATTTGATGCTCGTAGAGGGCTTGAGTATATTTTGTAAGAAAGAGGAGCCCAGTGTTTGCTGGGGCGGATGATCTTGAAGGGTTTGGGAGGCCAGGGCTTCTGGTGACACAGTGGGGTGAGGCCTGCATCTGGGGAAGTAGGAAAGCCTCCTGGGTTTGTTCCAAGGACACGTCTGTTGTGGGCGTAGCTCCTTGAATAAAGGTACAAGTGTGTTTCCACGGTGGTCTGTGTCCTAGACCACACTGCTAACCTCAGGCATCTGACCACAGAGACTCAGCCAGGCCTGCCTTCCTGCAGGAGGACAATTAGCCCCAGCCCTGGGGTCCAGAGACCCAAGCTCACACACCCCTCCGCTGCCCTTTTAACTGGGTGCCTGCAGTCTTCCTTTTCTGTTGGTCCTAGGGAGTTCCCTTGGTGACGAAGGCACCCCTCTGAGGTTTGGATTGGCATAGTCATTGTGGGCTCGCCATTCTGGGAGGGGCTCAGCACTCACTCGGCAAGAGGTGGGGGTTCTAAATACTGCTTCCACCCATCCCCATCATCCCCAGGCTTGGCAGGGAGGCAGCCAGCTGCTGTCCTTAGTGCTGAAAAGCCTGCTGTTGTTCCAACTCTCTCTCCCTCCCCCCTCCCCTCTCTCTCTCCCTCTCCCCTCTCTTCTTCTCTCCCTCTCTTCTTCCCCCTCCCCTTCCCCCTCCCCTCTCCGTCTCTCTTCACTCCTGCACATCAGCAGCACTAGTTGGGAAGCCGGTGCAGGAGCTGGCTGAGAACGGCAAGCTGCTTCCTTGCTGCCTGCAATCCACTCCAGCCGTGGCCATGGCCGTGGCCATGGCCAGGTGCAGCCCTCCACCCCTCACAGGGGGCTCTTGGGGGTGAGGGATTCTACTGCTGTATCTGTCAGCTTTTAAAAGCTTCCCTAGCCCTTTTTTTTTTTTTAAGAATATAAAAACTCTGCGTCGTAAGTTGCTCCATCTTCGGGGGCCTCAGGGGAGCAGTCAGGACTGCTGGCCCTGGCAGGAGAAGGTGGGTATTCAGCAAGTGAACTGCTGATCAGCCCCTCTGAGAACTCAGGGTCCAGATGTGCCGTGGCTGGATATCTTGGAGCCAGATCCCATGCCTGCTGGGTCAAGGAGACACCTCTGGCCTCTGAGGACACATGCTTGCTGCCACCTGGCAGATACATTGTTGTACAGACCCCACTACTGCCCAGAAGTGGAATTAGAAGAATTAAGTCAGTGGGCCTCTGACAGACTTCCCATTCTTTGCACTGTTGGAAGCTCTCGCTGCCTCCTATGTTTGTCTCTTTCACTGATTGTTTGTGGCCCTAGGTACCCACAGTCTTCCTCTTCCTCACAGCCAGCCAGGTGTGTGCTCCAGAGGCCAGGCAGCCGGTGACATCCTCTTTTTATTAAATCGGCCCCGGATAGCCTATGGTTTGGTGGCTGCCACACACACTCAGGACCCATCCTGATGTGGCAGCCGTGAGTCTGCTCAGACATGAGGTGACATTTTGCCCTTTTCTGTTGCCAGATCACCAGAAGCTGGAGAGAGAGGCTCGGATCTGCCGCCTGCTGAAACATTCCAACATCGGTGAGCGCCCAGGGGACAGGAAAGCGGGTGGTTTTGAGAATGCCCACAGAGATATTTAGAACTCAGCACCGGGGACCAGTGAGCTGTCCAAGCTTCACGCGTGCTGTGAGTGTCCAGAGTCAGGACCGCTGACCCAGCCAGTAGGAAGTGGGGGACTCAACAAGAGCCGGTCAGCCCCATCTGCCCATTAGCATAGATGGGAGCCAAGACAGGCCAGCCCCAGGATTCTGGCTCCCCGTCCACCCCTCGGTCCCCAGAGGCACAGCTGCCCTGCCAGTCAGGCTCCTTCCAAAAGCGCAGACAAATGTTCAAGGAACTGCAGGGACCAAGGTCGTGCTGACTGGAGAGTTGGCTCAGACGTCCCTGGTCACTGAGCCCTTCCCCGGCAGCCATGGTAGCTATTACTAGACCCTCGCTATGCACGTACCCGCGGGAGCGCCTGTTCCTCCCTCTGGAACTGAGGGAGAGTCTAAGGAACTCAGATCTCACCCATTCTGGGAAGCAACCCTTGGGTGTGGCTGCAGAGTCAGGGCTGCAGACCTCAGAGGCACTGGGATTTATCAGGGGGGATTGCTGGGCTCTTCCCTCCAAAGTTTCAGTCTTGCCGGGACACAGTCCAGGAATCTGTTTTAAAGGGATCCCCAGGGGCTGCGTGGAATGGCTGGATCGGGAGCCTGGCTTCTACATCCCTTTCCAGAGCAGGAGCTGATGTAGAGAGGCAAGGTTAATCTGCTTTGGAAGTGTGGGTGTTCCTGTTGCTGTCCGGCTCCCACGTGCTGGAGATCCTCGCTGGCCACTGGCCCAGGCTGACAGCGGCGTGGGGAAGATGTCTTCTTCATGTCTGAGGCTGGGTCTCAGCCACCAGTTGATGAATCCTGGTCTCTCAGTTTCAGAGCTCCACCATCGCTTTTGTTTTTCAAGACAGTATCTCACTATGTAGATACTTGTGGCTGGCCCTGAACTTGCTGAGTAGGCGAGGCTGTCCTTGAACTCATGGAGATCTACCTTCCTCTGTCTCCCAGGTGTTGGGATTAAGTGTGCATCACTGCACCAAGCGTGGGGTTTATCCTCTTGATAGGCAGGTGCCCGGGGCTGCCCTGGAGAGCTGACTTAGGAAGTCTGGATAGGCCTGGGAATCTGGATCTCAACACTGTCTATAGGACTGCTAGGCCACGCCAGCATGGGAGATGTTGCCCCAACTCAGCTCCACCAGTGCCTCTAAGCCCTTGCTTACCTACTCCCAACTAGGCCGCACCCAAGAGCTGTAACTCATTCTGCCTGTGTTTTCATGAACTGACTTATTTAGGTAAGTGGATGTCCGGGTGTGTTTTAGGTTATTTTGTTTAGTTCTTCAATAAGATGGCTCCCAGGAGCCTGATGTGGTTCCCAGTGGGTTCCAGGCAGTGACTTGGCTCCGGCTTCCTGTGTGGACTCGGAGGAAGGGGTCCATTAGAAGTCCTTGAAGCAGCTTCATTTCAGTCAGGTTAGGACCCCAAACCAGAACATCCCAGAAGACGGACCAGAGACTGTGAGGCTCCTGTGGACCTGTCTCTGAAGATCCAGGGCCTCTCTGAGAAGAATGGGACAACTAGAGTTGCCCCTAGCCTGCCCTTACTCTGCTCACCTCAGCCCTTACACAGAAAGCTGTCCACAGGCCACGCTGGGACCATTAGCGAGTGCTGGAGGACAGGTGGGGACGTAGCTCCGGGTGGGAGTTCAGTCCAGAAGCAACCTGTGGCAGACTGAGGAGGGGAGGGACCCCTCTCTCCCCCATGATGGTGGAGATGCTTCTTCCTGTCTCTCAGGCACCTGGTAGCTGAGAGCTGAGCTGACTCCCCCTAGGGGAAGCAGTATCAACTACAAAGTTCCTTCTTTTCAGAGGCCTGAATCCAGTCCCTCTCAGATGCTGTGTGTGAGCAGACTTTCCTGGTGGAAGGGGGCACAAATACCCCCTTTTCATAGAGTGGTTCCACAAGTATGGTACCCATCTGTGCTGCAGAATGAACAACCTCGAAGTCTTCGCCAAGCATCCTGGGTCGTCTGTGTTTTTTAGAGCAACTGAGCTGGCCGGTGGGCCTTTACAGACCTGTGGGACCCTCTGCAAAGTGTCGATGCGTGTCCCTGTTTAAAAGTTATTAAGAATTTCACATCAGGGCTGGAGAGAAAGGTGGCTCAGTGGTTAAGAGCACTTGCTGCTCTGCAGAGGACCTGAGTTGGATTCCCAGCACCTATGTAGCAGTGCATAACCACCTAATAACTCCAGTTCCAGGGGGATCCCATGCCCTTTTCTGGCCTCTGTGAGCACCAGGTAAAGACTTGGCACACATAGATATCTGCAGGCAAAACACTCAGAAATAATTTTTAAAAGGATTTAATTTTAAAAATTAATAATTTAAAAAAGGATTTCAAAGCAGTATCAGGGACTGGGCCCTCCTGAGCTATCCAGACTCCTCCCCAACTGCAGGTCTAACCTTGGTGCTGGCCTTGCCTAGGGCAATGGTGAATACAGCCTGGGCTGTGTCTATCCAGGGCTTGACCGGAGCTTTGGAATTAATTTCCAAGATGGCTCCTTCTGTGATCTCAGTTCCTCTCTGCAAGTTTCTCCCCAGAGAAGCATCATTGTAAATGGTAATAGGGCGCCTCCAAAGCCCGTGATGACACACATACACACACACAGAGAGAGAGAGAGAGAGAGAGACAGACAGACAGACAGACAGACAGACAGAGACAGACAGACAGACGACAGACACAGAGACAGAGATACAGCATTAGTGTCCATTGCTGTGAGTTAATCAACAAGTAAAGAGAAACATGTCTTAGCTCACTGTTATGGAGATGTCAGTCCAGGGACTGGGGAGTTGGCTCAGTGGACAAAGTGCGTGTCTATCACAGGAGCCCGAGGCTCCAATCCCCAGCACCATGTGGATGCCAAGCAGGCATGGGGCCAGCCTACAAGCCCAGTGCTCAGGGGGAGGGGATAGACCATGGCCAGAGCAAACTGGCTGGCTGAAGCAGTGCATTCTGGGTTCAAGTGAGAACTCATGAATAAGGCTGAGAGGAACTGAGGAAGACACCCGGTGCCAACGTCTGACCTCCACGTGCACCCACACACATACATGTGCACCTGCATGTGTGAACATCATACACGCATGGACAAAGCCCATACCCATGCACACACATGCAAAATCAGTAACAGGCCATGATCTCCTGGCCTGGTTGCTTTGGGCCTTTGGTAGGAGCAACTGTTGGAGGGGCCTGTTCACCTCACACATGGCAGCTGGGGAGCAGAGGATGGGGTCCCCACTGATCTAGCTCCCTTTCACCAGGGCTCACCCTTTAAATAATCCATCTCTCAATGGTGCCATGTGCTGGAATCCAGCCTTTGACATGTGGGCCTTTGGGTGACACTTCCAAACATAATATGCAGAGACAAAACAGAGAAATAGAGACAAAGTATGAGAAATGGAGACAGAGAAAGAGAAAATGAAGGACACATTGCCTTTCAAAGTTACAATAAAGAAATACATGACATATCCCCATGTAGATGCGCAGTTCTCTGGCATTGACTATATCTACAGTGCAGTGTGCTCACTGCCTATAGCCAAACCATTTTCTTCTTTCCCATCAGCTCTACCATCACTAAACAACCCCCCACTCTCCTTCCCCTGTCCCTGGACCCAACATTTCGCTTCTGTGTCTGTGACTGACCAATCTCAAAGCCCCATAGAAATAGAGCGGAGGCACATACGTGGTCGGTCTGTCCCTCCACGGCTGGCTTATTCCAATGAGTGCTGTGTTCTGGGGTCACGCCTTCTGTTGCTGCCGCTTCTCCTTCTCCTTCTCCTTCTCCTTTTCCTTCTCCTTCTCCTTCTCCTTCTCCTCCTCCTCCTCCTCCTCCTCCTCCTCCTCCTCCTCCTCCTCCTCCTCCTCCTTCTCCTCTTCCTCTTCCTCCTCTTCCTCCTTCTCCTCCTCCTCCTCTTCCTCCTCCTCCTTCTCCTCCTCCTCCTCCTCTTCCTCCTCCTCCTTCTCCTTCTCCTTCTCCTCCTTCTTCTCCTCCTCCTCCTCCTTCTCCTCCTCCACTTCCTCCTTTTGCTCCTCCTCTTCCTCCTCCTCCCCCTCCTCCTCCTTCTCCTTCCTCTTCCTACTCTTGCTCCTCTTCTTCCTCCTCCCTTTCCTCCTCCTCTTCTTCCCTTTCCCCATCACCTTCTTCCTTCTTTCTCTTTTCTTCTGCTTTCTTCTTCTTGAGACAGGGTTTCTCTATGTATCCTAGAGAACTCTCTCCGTAGACTAGGCTGGCCTTGAACTCTCTATGTATCCTCAGAACTCTCTGCCTCCCAAGTGCTGAAATTTAAAGGCATGCATCACCACACCCAGCTAGAATTTCTTCCTTTTGAAGGCGGAATGATATTTTGTTTGTCCATCCATCTCCCGATGGACACTCGGGGCTACTTCCTCATCTTGGTCATTGTACCTAGTGCTGCTGTGATGGGGTACACAGGTATGAGTCCCTGCCTTCAGTCTGCTGAGTATATGTCTGGGGCAACTTTGCTCACATGCGAACGCCGTTTAACTGTTTGAGGAACCATGTGCCCTCTGAGAATCTCACTTGCATAGTATCTGCCCTACATACTCTATTTGGAGCCCACAGCCAGGACAATCAGCTCCCATGGAGGGAATGTACCGTAGGGTTTAGGACGCATTTTGCAGCCACCATGATGAGCACCTGAGGTTGGAAGCCTGCTGAGCTATCTCATTGTGAGTGAGGCTTATGACCTTACCTAGGACCAGCCATAAAATCAATCCCTCAACTCCCAGATGCCAGATCCCTAGCATCTAGACAGGGCTTGGCCAAGTGTTTGCTCTAGGGTGGACCAGTCTCCTTCAGAGTGAAGGAGAGGGCTGGGCAGGCTCATCACCCGTGGTTGGGGTCCAACCTCTGCAGTGGAGAGGGAGAGGGGAGATCTGATTTGGGTCACTTGAAATAGCAAGAAGCTTTGGCTAGATACCCATCTTGGGACGAGGCCCAAGTCATTCCTCTGGGTTGTCTGGAAAATGGTGAGTGATCAGAAGAACTTAGGTGACCTTGGATCCTGTGCCACCCAATACAGGGTTCCCAGGTGTGAAGGGGCTTCCAGACTAGGTTGTGACTATCAAGTTAGTATCTGTGTGATACTAATCCTGGAGCACAGTGTATGCCTCACCTGGATGTTTCTCTGAGCCCAGCAACATCCCCAGGGAGGCTCCAGAATTCATTATTCAGCATATGTTTATAAATGCCTTTTTTATTTTATTATTATTATTTTTTTTTTTTTTTTTTTTTTGGTGCTAGGAAAGACAATCCAGGTAGCCTTGGGTCGCTTTGCAAAAGCTCCAGCCAGGACTTCTGAGAGCTAGCCCACTATCCACAGCATGCTTGACCTACAACAGACCCCACTCCCAAAATCTTCTAATGTTTGGGTGCTCCAAACTTCTTTGCCCTCAGAAGCTACAACCCTATCTTGGCTTGGGAGTCTGGGCCCTTGAGCCTTGCTGAGCAGAGGGAAAGGGGTCCCCAGCAGCTGGAAGTCCCACAGAAGAACAGGAAGAGGGACACGGCCGTGCCCCTGAATTCCTCTCCCCTGGGAGGCTCAGGTGGGTAGGTTGACTCTGGGTGAGGTCTGCCACTTGCCACCTGACCGAGACCCTCCTGCAGCCTGGCAAGAAGCTGTGGTGGACCAGCCCACAAAGGTCACCACCTCTGCATACCAGCCCATGAAGTGCCATTTCCTTAGTGTCCTTAAATAGATTTTGTCACAATTCTGTCATGTTTTCCTTAGCCTTTTCTATGAACTTGCAAGTCTAATGTGCTGGCTAAGGTTTCTTTGAGGCCATTAAAATAAGCACCTGTTTTAAAAATGGTGTCCACTACCTTAATTCCACATAAACAGAGCCCAGTAGTTCCTTCTGCAGGAAGAAACTGAGTCTAAGAAAGGAGATGGGACAGAGCTTTTTGGTCAAGTGTCTTTGGTCTCTAGGTAGGGGCTGAGGACAGGCAGCCCCCGGCAGTCTTTCCTGGAGACCCTAGGGGCAATGGGGTAACTCCAAGGATCGGCAGGGCCTTCTTAGGGTGCTGCCTTTAGGGACAGATGGAAGAAGGTCCCCCTGGGACTGCTGGGACCCGTCTCAGCTCAGAGTGGCATGTCCCAGAGGGGAGGCAGCTAGGCCACCTCAGACAGGCCACCTGATTGGCGCCCCCATTAGGAAGGAGCCAGAAGAATGTGCTGTGACTCAGCCTGAGGGATTTTGTTGGCAGGTCCTAGAAGGAGGCCGCCAGCAGGCACCAGGGACTCATCTTGACTTAGGGAGACACGGGTCAGCTTGGACAGAGTAGAGGCCCAGGGAGAAACAGAGTCTAGGAGGCCAAGTAGAACAGATTTGTCCTCACTAAGGGGCTCTGATAGCCCAGAGAGATAGCCAGGGGTGGGTCCCAGAGGATGGGCTGGGGAACATTGGGGAAGCTATGCTACTGAGCTTAGAGCCAGGAAATGGAGGAGAACTGTGACGGCCCGCGTCCGTAGTGGCTGCTTCTAGGCCACTGCCATGGGCTTCAGAAAACACCCCAGGTCCCTAAGTGGCCTCAGACTCTGAACCTCAGTCATGTGGTGTTTGTTATACCACAGTGACAACAGTGACAGGCACAGGGCTGTGGCTCAGGGATTACAAATGGCTTCACATAGGAACACAATTTACAGCACCCTATGAACAGGGGGTTCTTCCATTTTACAGAGCTGCAGATTGGGCTCAGGTAAGTGGGGCATCCCTCCCAATTCACGCGGCTGCGGCTGCTTTGGTGGCCGTAGCGGGTGTCCTGTTTCCTATCTCTGTGGAGGGCTTGGGCCCTGGTGTGCTAAAGGTACACATGAGGTGACATGCATCATGGGGTTAAGGCGCCTGGAACCGAGTGGGGGACTGGGACAGATCGGAGTTCCTAGGCATAAGGATACTATCAGGATGGTGCCGGGTAGACTAGTGCCAGGAAGGAGAGTGCCAGCATCTAGCTAGAAACTAGGACAGAGGGGAGGGTGCCAGGAGCAGGAGTTGTGTGGGCTGTTTCTGCCTGAGGTCCTGGAGTCCTGTGGGACCAGGGAGAAGGTGGCTGCTCTTCACTCTCCAGCCTCGTGGCCCAGTCTTGGGTGGTGGAATACAGCGAGAACTTAAGATCCCAAGAGCCAGGGCTAGTACAGTGCACTCGCTGGAGCCTGACCAGGCCCCCACAGCCTCACCCTCTGTGGGCTGTGTGCCCTCGGCTGGTTCAGCAGCCTCACTGCTGCAGCTCCCGTCTCTGCAGCCCGGAGGGGTGGTTGGTGAGCCAGGGTTCAGAGCAGCCCCGGCATGCACTGCTGCTGTGCTAGCGAAGGGCAGGATCTGCATGTGGGAGAGCAGGGCCCAGAGTGACTCATTCCTAGAAAATCCTTACTGTGCAGAGCGCAGCCCTGAACCAAGACCTGGCAGCTCTCTCCCGCCATGGCCACCAGCGTGTGAGTTCCTCATTCCTCAGAGCCTATCAACCCCAGCCCAGCCCAGGCAGGACTGAACGCAAGTTTAGCAACTGGTGTGGTAATAGGGCCAGAGAGAGGGAGACTGTTCGATCCCACTGGCCAAAAGGAGACAGAAATCAAGGTCTGAGCCTCTGAAAGATACCTCGCCTGGTACTCCTTCTGAATGCAGGCCCTGTCCTGCTGAGGACAGTCGATAGGTTTGTTTCTGGTAGAAACCTCTTCCATGATGACGTGGCTCCTGTTTGGGGCTCAGCAATGAGCCTTTGCTGTGTTTCCCCTTGGTAGGGGAAATAGGAGAGCAGAAAGAGGCCAATGGAAGAGCAAGGTGCTCCCTAGAGCTCCATGGTGCTCCCTCGGGGCTCTGTGGTGCTCCCTCAGGTCTCAGTGGTGCTCCCTCAGGCTCAGCCTGCAGCACTCAAGCCAGCTCATATCTTCCCCCAGCCCCAGGCAGCCTCCCTATCTTGGGGGAGACCCTGTGGGCGACAGAGAGGAGTTCCCTCCCCCAGGCTTGCAACACTGGTGCTGGGTGGGCCCTGGCAGGGTGGAGGTGGGCAGTAGGGAATATCCTGGGCTACTTCCCACTCCTCATGACTCTTCTGTCCCTGCAGTACGCCTCCATGACAGCATCTCTGAAGAGGGCTTCCACTACCTGGTCTTCGATCTGTAAGTGTCACATCCAAGGAGCTTCACCTTCGTCCATTCCCAGCATGGGGCCTACAGCCTCCTCAGATTCAGGAGCAGGCCTGTCCTCACACCAGGACACTCCCTGATTGTGCCTCTGCAGGGGGTCACCTCGTTCCCAGCCATTTCCAGCCTGGCCAGAGCTGATCTGGCTATGCACAGGTTTTTACCCACAGTCTGAGCCTGACATACGGAGGACTTCCTTCCTCCATGCAGAAAGCTGATGGGTTGGGGCAGTGGAGGGAAGACCGTGGGGAGCAGTCACTCACCTTCCTCCCTTCCGAGGCCTGCCATGCTGGGTTGGGGGCACAGCTAGCTGGTGTGAGCATGCGTGTTTATAAGTGTGGGTGGAAGGATGCATGTGCACGCATGTGTAAAGTCCATGAGCGTACATGCATGTCTATTTTCTAAGTGTGACTGGGTGTGTTTTGGAGATACAGGCCTCTGTGTGTGTGTGTGTGTGTGTGTGTGTGTGTGTGTGTGTGTGTGTGTGTGAGTGTGTGAGTGAGTGTGTTTGCAGGAGTGTGTGCCGCAGTAGCTGAGTGAGAAGGCGTTCGGGGCCAACTCCGCCTCTCACTTCCTGCCGGATTTAGAAGCGATGATCTCATCCCCCTTTACTCTTGACAGCTCCTGCTAAGCAGCACTATATTTAGCTGTCTGTGAAGCAGGGCTGCTTCAGGACCCTGGGCTGGGTGGGGGCCCAGGGGCTTTGGCCTGTCCTGGTGGCCTCCAGACTGCAAGGCCAGGGAAGCCTGGCTCTGGTACTGTTACCATGGTTACCTCATGCCCTCTGGCTGCCCTTGAGCAACAGGCTGAATGGGGACAGCAGGAGCCTTCCTAGGGCCACCTCTCAGCTCTTCCTCCCTCAGACAGCCTGACCGATAATCCAGGCCTTGGGCACGCAGGCCTTCGTGTTCTCTGCCTTGTAGCATCTTGTGGTGAAGAGCTTGGCTGCCCCTGCATGGAGTTTGCTTATTTCCCAGTGACCCCTGTGTGTCCCACAAGACCCTGCCTAGAATGATCGGCTAGATAACGGGATGCAGTCTGGCTGAATCTGTGCTGAGATGTCAGTCCTATGGCCTGAGGCGGGGCAGGCTCACTTTCCCCCTGTGTGCCCCAGAATCACTTTTGCCGCCCTCTCTTCTTAAGAAACAGAGGCCTGTGTGCTGAGGGTGGCCGTGCCCAGAGCCCCTGGTAGCTGGTGGTCGGTGGCCGGCTGCACTTGTTTCGGGAGCTGAGAGGAAAGAGAGTGGGTGGGGGAGGGGTGGATGTGTATCTGTGTGACACATTTCTCTCTCAGACCTCCCAACACATGCCAGGCAGGCAGCTGCAGGGAGAGACTGAGGAGGTGGGTCTGGACAGAAGGCCGAAATATCCTCCTCCCATACCTCTGGAGCCTCCAGGGTTGCAGGTTCTGAGGTGGTTTGGTAGCACCGCAGCAGGCCTCGTCAGTGGGAGTTCTGCAGGTTTAGGAGGTGGCAGACACACACCAGGACCGAGCATGGAAGTTACAGAACAGGGCTCCCAACAGTGACCACACATCTCTCACAGCAGCCAGCTCAGTAGAGGCCCAACTCCCAGCCCAGTGACGAGGTCCAAGAGATGACCGTGGTATCCACACACCAACATACAAGTGCCTGAACACACTCAAGGAGCCTGGCCCTGGCACAGATCTGGCACCTCCAAGGGCATCCTTTGAACTACAGATCTGCACTGAGATACACTGACCTTACGCCATTTTCTCTGCCCAGATTTGAGTTTTCAAAGCCTGGCTTAAGAATTTTCTTTGGTGCCGAGCCTCAAACTATCAATCACATAGCACTGGGAAAAACAGCCCCTTACATGGGCTACTGCTGGATCTGACTCTCCTGGTCCACATGTGTAAACCACACATTCACAGAGTTGCTATTTCTGCTTTACCATGGGCATTTGATGGATGGAGACAGAGACCAAGGACAGGAGGGTGTGTGGGCAGGGTACACTACCTGTATTGTCTATGGATTCATGGGGACAGGAATTCAAG
Organism: Apodemus sylvaticus; assembly: GCF_947179515.1. Taxonomy (NCBI): domain Eukaryota; kingdom Metazoa; phylum Chordata; class Mammalia; order Rodentia; family Muridae; genus Apodemus; species Apodemus sylvaticus. The sequence goes on along the minus strand of NC_067482.1, from coordinate 81,069,698 downwards.
TCTTTCAAGACCTCAGCCCATCATGGAGTCCAGATCCCAGCACTAAATCCACTGTATGATGCCTCACAGATGGCCCAAGGCAGCAGGACACTGGATAGGAGAAGCCAGATAGTCTCAGACCTAGGATTAAGGGTTACAAAGCTGAGTGTAACCCTGGGAAGCCGTAGTTCAGCAATGCCATGTGCTGCCTGCTGCGGGAGCCCACCTTGGTGTAAGGAACTCAGTTTTCTCGGGGCACAGGTGCGAAGAAGGAAGCATGCAATGCCACCAAGGGTGAATGAGTATGCCTTTGATAAGTTGTCGCTCTGGGGGCTTGGTGTACAAGGATGGAAGTGACATGATGGTAGCAATGATGGTGAGATGGTAGCAGCGATGACAATGGTGACAGTGACGGTAGCATTGGTGGCAGTGGCGATGATGAGGTGTTAGCGATGATGGCAGTGATGGTGGTGGTCATGGTGATATAATGAAGATGATATGAAAGCTGTGATGGAGGAGGTGGTGTCGGTGATGGTGATGACTGGTGGTCATGGTGACAGTGATGACTGGGGTGGTCATGGTGATGGTGATGACTGTGGTGATCATGGTGATGGCTATGACTGTGGAGGTCATGGTGATGATGATGGTGATGACTGGTGGTCATGGTGATGGCAATAACTGTGGTGATCATGGTGATAGCAATAACTGTAGTGGTCATGGTGATGGCAATAACTGTGGTGATCATGGTGATAGCAATAACTGTGGTGGTCATGGTGATGGTGATGACTGTGGTGGTCATGGTGATAGCGATGACTGTGGTGGTCATGGTGATGGCAATAACTGTGGTGGTCATGGTGATGGCGATGACTGTGGTGGTCATGGTGATGGCGATGACTGTGGTGGTCATGGTGATGGCGATGACTGTGGTGGTCATGGTGATGGCGATGACTGTGGTGGTCATGGTGATGGCGATGACTGTGGTGGTCATGGTGATGGCGATGACTGTGGTGGTCCTGGTGATAGCGATGACTGTGGTGATCATGGTGATGGCGATGACTGTGGTGGTCATGGTGATGGCAATAACTGTGGTGGTCATGGTGACAATGATGGTGATGACTGTGGTGGTCATGGTGATGGCGATGACTGTGGTGGTCATGGTGATGGCAATAACTGTGGTGGTCATGGTGACAATGATGGTGATGACTGTGGTGGTCATGGTGGCAGTGACAGCACTGACTGTGGTGGCAGTAGTGGCAGTGGTGGTGTGACAGTGGTCACGGTGGTGGTGGTGGTGGTGGTGGTGACAGTGATGGGGTATCAGGGTGACGAGGATCTCCAGGATCCGTGACCATGTGCTTTCCTCATAGGGTCACCGGTGGGGAGCTCTTTGAAGACATCGTGGCAAGAGAGTACTACAGCGAGGCTGACGCCAGGTGGGTACGGAGCTTCACGCCGTGGTCCCCTTTCCTAACCGTTCCTCATTTAGCGCCACGCCTGCCCCTTCTGCAGCCCACATTTGTCCTGTGTGTGACTGTCATTTCCATGGTCCTGCAGAGGTCAGCTGAGTAAGAGTGTCAGCACAGAGGTGGGCCGAGTAGGGAGCAGTCCGGCCTGCACATGGGGAGGCTCTCTTCTCGGAATGTAAAGGGGAGGAGCCCTGGCGTCATCCCGCTCTTCTCTTGGACATCCCATCCACAGTCCATTAGTTTCCCACCGATAAGCACACAATGTGATGTTCTAAGAAAGACAAGCCAGGGACCAATCCCCATCCATAGTGTCCTCCCAGAGCCACCGTGGGCCCCGCCCAGCCTGAGCTCAAGGTACTGACTGCTGCTAGGAAAACTACCGCTGGTTCTCCCCGAAAAGCTCCTGAACACGTGCGCACCTCACTCCAGGGCAATGGGAAGAGGCCAGGGTCATGAAACCTTAGTTTGGAGGCAAGGGGCGGTTTGTACTCCCAGCCAGGATGCCAATCCGAGGACTGAACCCTGGATCCATGCGTCTCCGGTGTGCGGGTGGGGGGAGGTGCCAGAATTCCGTCCAGGCCTAGATCTTCATGAATATTTGCATAGTCTCTCTCTCTCCAGAGTCTTAGAAGCCAGATTCCTAATGGCCAGTCTTTGCCAGGGCAGTGAGGGAGGGTGGCCGGAGAGGCCTGTTTATGACATGCGTGCTGGGGACCATATGGAAGTTCGAGGCAAGGAGGGGTGTCCCTGGAAGGGCTCCTGGGGCCCGTAGCAGGTGCTATCCTGACTGTGTCTTGGCTCAGGGGTAGCTGTGGATGGTCACTCCCTGCTGTGGGCCTGTCCACCACTGCTTGGCCACGGAGATAGGTGTGCATTTAAAGGCGGGATTGGGGGAGACAGGGGTCCTTTCCAAGGAATCGAGTTATGGGTGGTCTTAAGTTTTCTATCTTATCTATTTTCAAGCTCGTCTTTAGTGAATATGCATTACATATCTAACTGAGAAAAATGAATATGATTTACATGAGCTTTATGTGACTCGATTCTGCCCTGGCAGGAAGTCTTGCTTCTCGCTGCAGGCCCGAGTCCCTGTGGGAAGCCATGAACATCCTGTCTCATCGTGGCCTCTTAGATCTTCCCCATGGAGCCAGGCAGCAGAGGCCAAGCCTCAGAGAAGGACAGGGTGTGACAAGCCTGTGTCCCCAATTCTCAGTCTCAGGAAACTAAGGGCACTGAGTCCTTTCAAAGACTCCCCTTGGAAAAACATTGTTTTGCAAAACATCTTAGAAAAGCCCTGTGGTCTAGAGGAAAATAATTTTTTTCTTTATATTCCACTTGTAAGAGAAGCAGAAAGAGAAAGAGAGCCCCTTTCCCTGACCTACAGTGATAGGTGGGAAAATGGGTGGGTCATTAAACTGGGAAGCCACGCCCTTTCTAAGTAACTTGGGGGAGGGGCGCAGGCCTGTCTGATAATCCTTCCCTCCCTACCAAATCCTTCCAGCCCTTGGCCCGCCTCCATTCCTATAACCCCATGTGGTGTGGTGTTCCCTGTAAGCTCTGTCCTTCAACCCAGGGGACTACTTCTACCATTGGGGTCAGAGCTCACCTCAAGAACCCAGGCCTGGAATCCATCCAGGGTCACACAATGGCTCCAGCCTCGGTCTATCTCTGAAAGGTCCACAGCGCCCTCTGGTGGCTCCAAGGCCTATATCAAGACCCTCCAGCCCCCCTTCCTGGACCTGCAGCCTTCTTGTTACAGGGGATGGAGAAATAGAGTAGACAACCCTATCCACGACCTGCTGGAGGCCTCAAGACAGGGAGTGGCCAAGAGTTCCCACGTTCTCAGCCTGCTTAGGTCATAGGACCCTGTAGGCTGAGAGGAAAGTGCTCTGTGTTCTTGCCAGGCACCTCGAAGCCTTCTCAGAGGACAGGAGTCCCTGCTGCTTCCCAGGGACACGCTATGTAGAGAGTGTCTCAAGTATTTAAGGTTTCCTGGGCCTATCCCTGGCCAAGAAGGCACGGGCTTTGCTCCTCCGGTATTTGGGAATCCAAGGGAGGTGCGTGCTCGGTAGTCAGACCGTGAGGAAGGGTGGCAGGCTGAGTCCTGAGGAGTGGGGACAGCACCCGAGGAATCTCCATGAAGAGGCTACACCCCACTCGTACGATAGCCCCTGGACCTAAGGGCAGTTACTCTGCTGCCCAGGCCTCTTTCTCAATGGCGCTGTCCCCGCACTGGGCAGACAGCAGGGACTCAGATCCCCGCGGTCGGTGGGCGGGACCACGGTGGGTGGGTTGGTGCCTAAGGAAGCATCTGATGAGGTTACCCCTGTGGACTGTTACCCCACAGCCGCTGACCCACCCCACGGTGGATCCCAACGTTGACTCCAGTAAAATTTCGAGCTCAAGTTGAGAGAAAGCACCAGAGAGATGGACTGGCACCGTCTGGCCAGACGGTGGAAGCAGATTCCTAATGCCCAGAGCAGGAAGGCAGACAGGAGGGGCTTTTCGAACCCATTTCTATCCAAGGAAGCTGGAGGTTCCTTTTAGAGAGATGCAGGGCTTTTAGTTTGGAGCTTGTGAAGGAAACTCAGAGGTGACCAAGTCCTTTTACAAAGCAAGGAGAACAAAGTTTGGAACACAGACCTGTTCTTCTAAGCCCTAGAAGCCAGGCACAGCAGCGTGACCTGCAGTCCTAGCTACGGTGCTGCTGACCAGGTCCCAACTGAGAATCATGTCCAGAGCCTAGCCAGTGTCCACGACGCTGCTTGACAGTGACACAGGCCACACAGAGCGACTTCCAAGCTAAGACACTAAGAAAGAATTGACTCCCCGAGGATGGAGGTAGCATGGACCAGAGTGGCGTGAGGAAGTCCCTAAAGAGAGTTCCCTGAGCCGCCATTCTCTGGCTGGGTCACTTTTGTCACTTTCCCTCCTATAGCTTGGCGCCATGTTCTCCTGGAGAGCCTTAGCTTGCCCACCAGCATATTCTGTAGTACTAGTGACTCTCAGGGTGTCTGTGACAGATGTGAGGAGCTTCCACATTCCTGAGAATGGGCCTATGCCAGAATGGGAAGCTCACTAGCCCCGCAGCATGGGCTAGACTTCTGGGCACCAAAAGAGGCTTTTCTGGAGCCCAGTACCCCCAGGAAGGGTGCCTGGGGGACAGGAGGGTAGGACGGTGTGTACTACTAGACACATGCCGATGGTGTCATCATGGAGGGTAGGACCTCGGGGCCTGTCCCAGAGCCTTGACTGGACTTTAAATGGTCTCTCTGAAGACCGAGCTTGAGGAAGCTCTCTGAGGAAGGTGTCTCCTCTGTCCCTCAGCGATCTCTGCAGCGCGTGAGGCAGGCTGGGCCCATGCTGGCAACATAGGCAGATGGCACTTCCCAGTGGCCGTGGCTGCGCACAAATCAATCCTTTGGAAGAACATCCCAGACAGAAGGGAGGTCAGCCACGTGGGGCCGTGCAGACCACAGACATGGCTGGAGATGTCTAGTCTGTGGTTCTAATTTTCTCTAAATAGGACCACACGACCCAGCTCTCCATGTCATATCATCTGAGAGGCCCGTTGGCCACTGGGCAACTCAGTAGAGGCCCTCTGCTGAAGGATTTTGAACTTAGAGCTGTGCCGCCGTTGGTTCCGGTGTATGTGTGTTTGGCCTATGGGAAGACTGAGCTCTGCTCACTAGGGAGAGATATTCTGTGCCCAGTCCTACAGGCCTTGCCATGAACGCAGTTGACCCCTAACCTGCATGGGATTGGGCATCACCTCTGAGTGACAAGTGCTTGACTCTCTTGGGGACAAGAAAGAAAGCAGAGATAAGGTATGGTGCCAGTCAGAATAATGTCATGAGAAATGGCAGCTCCTTATGGTGACACGGCCCCTCCAAAAACAGCAGACACAGAGAGGGGACAAAGTGGACCCTGGGAGAAGGCTGGGAAGAAGGGGTCTCAAGGTCCCCACACAGGCGAGGGGTGGCAACATTTTGGGAGGTTAGACACCCTGCCACATGTTGGACATGGTCCTTTCTGAACTCACAAACCTCAGGTTCGTATCCATCAGATGTCAAGGGTGAGCTTCGTGGGGAGAAAACTTGAATTCAGTTCACAGCGTGGCCAGTCCACATGTGGCCAGACTTGGGGCTCAGGGCTGCTGTTTGAGAAGGGTGGTTTCCATACCCCAGGGAAGCCAACCTTGGGTCACGACATGAGACTCGTGCGTGGTTCCAGGGGCTACTGGGGCCGAGCATAGGCTACAGGACCTCTGAATCCATGGGGCTGGTGGCCCTGAGCCTCATGTGTGGAAGGTCCGAGACTGCCACTGATAGGGACTACTAACTAGGAACAGAGGGGACTCCTGTGCTCAGCTGTGCTGTCCCCTGGCTAGCGAGGCACCCTGCCCGATAGATGTCTTCATGGATAAGGCTGGGCTGCCGGACACCCAGGCGCTGTGTCTGGTCAGATGACGAAACATGCAGTAATGCCACGCTGCCACTTCAAAGCAGGCAGGCTCACCCACATGCCCGGCACCCAGGTTCCTCCATGCCCCACCCTTTCTTGCCGTGTTTCCCCATTCCTGCCCACAGGGCTCACTTACAGCTGACGTCTCTGCCCACTGCTTAGGGTCTGCTTAGCCTAACTCAGTCTTTAGAGAGGTAAGCCACCAGCCAGAGTGTTCCCTTCAGAGTTACTGCTGTAGATCTGGGTCTGATTTCTAAGCACACCCGGGCCCAGCACGGGGGCAGAGCGAGGACTAGAACAGCTGACCTTGGGGCTGAGGATGCTCCCTGGCAGCCAGCATCTCCTTCCGCAACGATTCCCCTGGTCTTCCTTGCTCCCCCCCCCCACCAGGCTGGGGATTGAGCCCCAGTCCTCCTGCCTCCCCCATGCCTCCTGTTGCTGCTCCCCACCCCCAGCCACCCCAGGACCACTCAACTAACTTGCCTGCCGTTCGCTACAGTCACTGCATCCAGCAGATCCTGGAGGCCGTTCTCCATTGTCACCAAATGGGGGTCGTCCACAGAGACCTCAAGGTGAGTTTTTCCCCTGCTCTGTGACAGGTTGTCACCCACACCTACCAACGGTGTGAAAGGCGGTGTGGGGTATGAAGGAAGTGGGATGTGGAAGGTGTGTGTGCATACTCTATGCTTGCATGAAGGCTTGTGAGTACATGTGTGTCCGTGTCTGGGCAGGGCCGTGTGTGTACATAAAGGCATGAGTGCATGCATATATAAATAGCTGGGTGTGTGCATGCATGTGTGTAAACATATGTGACGTGTAGCTGCACACTTACAACCCAGCGTCTTTCTCACTTCTAGAACTGTCGGGTTAACAGAGGTATACTCAAATTCTCAATTTCTAGTCCCCTACCAAAATGGAGCTCCTGAGGCTGGGGACACGGGTGACTCGGGACACGGGCAGGGTGGAGAGAGCAGGTATAGACTGGCTTGGGTGACTCCTCTCAGATCTCTCTTTCCAATTCTATGATGCCCACGGCCAAGACTCTGAGCTCCAGGTTCTGTTCAAAAGAAAATCTGTAACTCCGTGCGATGGCTCACCCCTCTAATTCCAGTGGGAAATTGAGGCAAGAGGCTCAGGAGTTCAAGGTTAGCCTTGGGTACATAACATTGAGGGCAGCCAAGTCTACATGAGACCCTGCCTCATGAGAAGAGAACTAACGACTCTGAGCTATCTAAAGACACCTCCCCCACGCCCTTCTTGCCTGTAACCTCTCCTTTTCTAAGGCCAGGTTCAGACTCTTACTGAACCTGTTTGGGGACACTATAGATGCCAGTCCCGGCCTGAATGTCTCTAAGGCAGACCTTCCCACGAGTCTCAGTGCTAACTGGGGTGGTCATTCCTTAGGCCATAGGCTAGGACCAGTCTTTGCAGCTGTTCTGGGAAGAGTGTCACCTAGAGTAGGCTCAGGATGCCCCCTGCGTCTCATCATGTGTCCGTGCCTCCTTGAGCACCCTGCTGTCTTATCTGGGTCAGCCATGCCCCAGAGCCCTGAGACGGGGGGGGGTGGGGGGTGGGGGGGTGGGGGGGTGGATATGTCACTGATTATATGAGGGGCAAGCACTGCTCTTGCAGAGAGTTAACGCCGAGGCTAAGGCAAAGAAGTGTGTGTTCCCTCACGACTCCAGGGCTGGGCAAACAAGATCTTCCTTTTGAGAGAATAGAATGTGCCTCCTCCTTTCCTGGAGGAAATCCCGCCGCCGTCTTGATGAGGCAGACCACAGATGACACAGTGCTAGGTTGAAGCTACCCAGTCAAGACAAGGCAGGAGAGAGCATGCGCAGCCAGGGTCTCACGTGGTGGTTGTAAAGGAGCCAGAGTGCAGCTGCCTCCCCCAAGGTCCCAGACTTTTTTACCTTGCACCTTCTAGAGTTCCCATATGATTGACACGTTTTCAACGTAGGCGCAGAGAGCCTGGGGCCCCTGCCATGCTCTCAATGGCAAAATACAAATGGACAAGGCTGAGCGTGACTTTTGCCTATCACCGGAGGGGAGGGAGTTCTAGGAGATCTGTCTGTAGCCTTGGGCTGGCTTACTTGTCACACTCACAGCTAGAGCCCTTGTGAAGCCCCAGTCTGCCACGGGCCCCAGAGCGCCCACCTCAGGAAGCCCACATCTTTGTGTGTAGGTAGGCGGGCATACTTTGGTTCTAGGAGTCACTTTAAACCAAGTAAAGTCTCTGAGGTGAATAACAAAGGCAGGCCGTGCGGTCTGTGGTCTGGCTGCAGTGTGATCCCAGGAGTGAGGTGCCCCGTGCCGAGAGCTGAGGAGCCCTCTGGTGGTCAGAGGCCGGAACTTCCTGCTGAGTGCAGAGTGCTGCCCAGAGCAGCCCAGGCTGCTCGTTAGTCAGACAGAAAGGCCAGGGAAAGCAAATTGCAGAGAGGCCTCTCAGGCCCTGACAACCTAGAGACAGCAGCCTCTCTGGCCACTTCTTCAGGACAAAACAGATATCCCTCCAGCAAAGCCAAGAATGGCTGTCCACGAGGATGCTTCTCCCACTTGTGGGTGCAGACAACTAAGCGGCTTCTTTCTGTCCTGTGTAGTAGTGCTGACTGGAGCTGGGTGGGACTTGGGTGCTCCGACATGTCCTGTGAAGACCATTGCCCAAGCGCCTGAACTCTCCACCCTGTCAGAGAGGACAGGGGCGAGACTGGCCTCTATCAGGGGGGCAGCCCTGCAGCCCCACGCCGGAACAGTTGTGTTGTCTGTGAGGGTGAGCTGGAGATTCTGTTCCCATTTTAGGACGCAGGGTATCCAAGTTCTCACTGAGAGCCAACTTCCCTTTGAATGACTGGGGCTACCATCCTTGTCCCCAGAGACGAATCCAGCTATAGGTCTAGGACTTCTATGTTGGGAGGCACAGCGTGCCTCCCAGTCCAGCAACCTACCGCCATCTCTGTTTTGTGCCCCGCCCCTCACAACTGCTGGTGGTGTGAACGCTCTCCCCTGACGGCTCTCTCCCTGTAGCCTGAGAACCTGCTTCTGGCCAGCAAATGCAAAGGAGCTGCAGTGAAACTGGCAGACTTCGGCCTGGCCATCGAGGTTCAGGGCGACCAGCAGGCATGGTTTGGTGAGTGTCGGGGCGGGCAGAGGGTGCTGGCAGCTCCTCATGGCCCTTCACGGTCCCTTCCCCTTGGATAGGATTTGCGGGCACGCCAGGCTACCTATCTCCCGAGGTCCTTCGGAAGGAGGCATATGGCAAACCTGTGGACATCTGGGCGTGTGGTAAGGCCTGTGTGTGAGAGGTGGCTGGTTGGCATGGTGAGCGTGTGGTAGTGTTTCCGGGATCATTCCCTCTGCCCTGCAGGGTGCAGGCAGCCGGCTTAATCTGCCCCGAGCCAAGTCTGTGTGTCCTACCTGCCTTCGGGCTGCCTTAGCAGGGACCTCACGCCCAGTTACCAATGTGCCCCAGGCCATTATGTCTGTCTGCCTGTGCTCATTATAGGTCTGTGCCCAGAGCAAGTGGACACCAGGATACAGGGACCAGGGGCTGTCAGACCACAGGGCGAGGTGGCTCCTTAGGTGTGCTCTTCTCTTCCTGGGGGGAGAGGAGGAGGAGGCTGGCCAGGCTCCCTAGTGAAAGGGTGGAGACGGAGCAGGGCTAAGAGGCTGACTGGGCCACCCACCCTCCCCACGGTGGAGGGGCCCAAGGGGACACTGAGGACTGACCCTGGTGCCCCCCAGGGCTAGGCTGCTAACCTCCCCACCCACAGGGGTCATCCTGTACATCCTGCTTGTGGGCTACCCACCTTTCTGGGATGAGGACCAGCACAAGCTGTACCAGCAGATCAAGGCTGGGGCCTATGACGTGAGTGGGCGCCGGGGCAGAGGGTGGGGACTGCCACGCCCCGGGTCTCCCCTCCTCTCCGTGGCCTCTGCCCGGGGGAGGGGCTTCAGCCTTGCCCTGTGCCCCACTTCCTTCTGTAGTTCCCTTCCCCTGAGTGGGACACCGTTACTCCTGAAGCCAAAAACCTCATCAACCAGATGTTGACCATCAACCCCGCCAAGCGCATCACGGCCCATGAGGCCCTGAAGCACCCATGGGTCTGCGTAAGTCATCCTTAGCGACCGCTAGGGGCCAGTTCCTGATGGGTATGTCCAGGCCCCCCAAGATGGTTCCGGGCTTCTCTGTTCCTTGTGTCTGTTCCAAGACCACTCTCTTGGTCTGTGAAGGACAAGACTTGATCTTGGAAATAAGTTGGGGACAGCAGGTGGCAACGAGTGATCTCTCATTGTCATCAGAGAGGCTGGCCCTAGAGTGCCACCACCACCCTGAACCTCTCTCCCGAGCCTTCTCGGCTTTCCCCTCTGGGCACAAGGCTGATACTTCGAAAGATCCTCACTGCCCTGCGACTTCTTTCTCCTAACAGCAACGCTCCACGGTGGCCTCTATGATGCACAGGCAGGAGACTGTGGAATGTCTGAAGAAGTTCAATGCAAGGAGGAAACTCAAGGTAGGCAGGGCTTAGTCCCCGCCCCTGCGACCTGGAGGGTCCCCGTGGCAGGGCTTGGTGCCCGCCCCTGCGTCCTGGGGCAGGAGGGGCGTGCTAGAAGTAGGGGTGTCAGTGGGACCTGCAGGAGAGGAAGCAGGGGAAACCCCCAAATTCCCATTCACAAGTCCAAATCAGAGGATTGAGCTTCGCCCTGGGTGCAGAGCCAGTCACTTCAGCATCCCGAGGGCCGAAGGTGGGCTGGCCCAGAGCAGCTTTGGTAAAGGCAGAGCAGAAGGAGGGTCCCGGTGGGCCCAGCAGGCTAGGAAGGCAGATGGACGGGGCTAATCCTGATCGTTGCTGGCCAGTCAAGCACACAGTTAGACCTGGGAGCCACTGCTTGACTAAGCTTCCCCCAAAGCCCTGAGGACAGCCCTCACTGCCCTGGGCCTGTTAAAGGAATGGTCCTCAGCTTGTGGGTGGAGACCCCTGTGTGGGTCATATATCAGGTATCCTACGTGTCCTTCATAACATGACAGTAGCAAGACTACAGTTATGAAGTCGTAACGAGGTAACTTTATGGTCGAGGGTCACGACTGCACGAGGAACTGTACTAAGGTGTCACGGCCTTTAGGAAGGTTACGAACTGCAGTGCTAGCTATCAGGGAGGCGGGCCTTCCTGGCCACGCCCACTGCTCAGGCGTCTTGACGCTGTGATTTGTGGGTAGTGTGAGCTTTAACTGGGCATGTATGTGACTTGCCTCAGTGCAACTGCTCGAGGCGCTGGAACCCTCCTTCTCTTGGAGGCTGAGCTTGTAAGCTGGGGCCCGAGACAGACACTAACGGGGTGGCCTGGCTCTGTTTCTTCTTAGGGAGCCATTCTCACCACTATGCTGGCCACACGGAATTTCTCAGGTGAGACATTCTTCTCCAGGGAAGACAGTGTCTGAGTGCCGCCCTGGTTCTACAGAAAGTCCCTCCTTCTTCACCGGCCCTCGGCCCCTTTCCTCCAGGCTGGCGGGGGCGCAGCTTCCGCCCTGTCCTCTAAGATCCTCTGCCCAGAAGGCCTTTTGGCTTTTCTCGTTGGGTAGCCACTGAGGTCTGCTATGCCCCAGTCCTGCCTCCTCCGTGTCGTTGGGTCTGTGTCCCTCACTTGACACCCCAGTGTCTGTGCTGCCAACACCTGGCCTGCCACCTGTATCCGTCCAAGCATCTGTTGGGCAGCCCTGTGGCCTCCTTGTCCTCAGTTCTCTGAGCACCGTGTTGTGTGTGGGAGACAGCTGAAGGGGGGAGTGGGTGAGATTGAGGTCTGCGCACGGGGTGACTTGTAAGTTCTGGACGGGCTACCTGCCCCGGTTGTTCGGGTGGGGGTTGGGAGGATGAAGTCTCAAGGGTCTGTTAGAGACCCGTGGGGCCCACCTGGGGGGGACAGTGTTGGCCCCAGTGCCCGGACAGCTATGTCTGTGGCGTCTTCGTCGTCCGACACTCTGTGCGAGCGTTCAGTGGTCGTCTCTCCTTGTCTGTCTGCATCTGGCACCCTGCCTCCTGTTACTTTGCTGTGATGCTGTACTGCCGGGAATGGGCACACAGTCACACCAACACTAATGGGACTGTCCTGTCTGCTGTGTGCCCCGCATGCCCCACAGGGCACAAGAAGCCCCACTGGGGTGTTCTAAGGAGAAAGGAGGCAAATGCTTTTCAGTGTCTATCGGTCCAATCTTGTTTCACTCTCCTGAGAAAGGGACTCTGGAGCCATCCCCCACCTAAACTTTAACTCTAATCTTCTTCTGCTTCCTTTGTCTCTTCTCTTTCCTCACCTCGCCCTTCCCCACGTCTGTGTCCGCCCCCTTCCCCACCTCGTCTCTAACCCGGTGCTAACAGTGGGCAGACAGACCACCGCTCCGGCCACAATGTCCACCGCGGCCTCCGGCACCACCATGGGGCTGGTGGAACAAGGTAGATGTGTCTTGCCCGGTGCCCACCCGCTCCTGCCCATCCCTCCTGTTGGCATGCAGCCCCCCTGCTGCACGCAGCCACTGGCTAGGCCCCCAGAGCCTCCGCGGAGGCTGGCAGCCCCCTGGGAGCTCTGCTCCTGTCACATCCCAGCAGAGGCCCCACCCTGGCCAATAAGGTTGCCCCTCACTCTTGTGTCATCATCTGTAAGAGAAAGGTCACATCAAACCATATGCCCGAGACCCTAGGTCCTGGCCTCTGGAAGTCTGGAGACCCAGTCATCAGAATGGGCCTGATCTCACGGGAAGTCGCTAAGCCTGCCGCTGGAGGGTCTCAGTCCCGGAAGGGGAGCCTTTAGATCAGGGATTGGGGCGTAGGCTTGTTGTCCCAAGGAGCTGTAGGGCCCAAGGGCCTGGTGGTCTGTGCTACAGAGTTTCCCAGAGTGAAAGTGGGGTGTTGTCAGTGCCTGGAACTGAAGAGTTCTTTCTGAAGACCCTTCTTACTTGGTCCCAAACTCCCTTGTAGGGGGAGGGGGGGTGCAGGGAAGTAGCCTCTGTCAATCTGTCCCGTTGATGGTGTGGGACCCTCTGAGGGCTAAGTGACCCAGAGCCCTCACCATGGCCTTCAGAGCCACCATCCACACTGAGTGTTAGCTAGGACACCGAGCATAGAGGCTCAAGACAAGCTCCAGTTGCTCCAAGGCCTTGAGTGCCAGCCAAGGTCGGAGCACTGGTTTCACAGCCCGATGAGGTCCCGCCCTCTCCACATCCCCCTTACAACACCACCAGGGCCAAGCCCTGCTTTGCCAGCGAGAGGGCCCTTCTCCTGCGGAGTGCTTAGGTCGCCCTAGGCAGGTCTGTCCTGCCCACAGGGTCCTGTGTAGATGGTCCCATATTATGCAGCCTTTTTGAAGCCCATGTGGGGCTAGTGTTTTTTTTTTTTCAAGATAAAGATAGTGGCTGCCAGGAAGGCCCGATGGCCAGGGGCCAGTGGTGTGAGGCAGGTCACCTCTGAGCCATGCTCTGCCCACGACGTCTGCTGCAATGCTCGCCTGCCTGCAAGTGAGCGAGGGCAACCTTGCATGAGGCTGCCTGCATGTTGTGGCTCCGCCCCAGGTGCTGAGGGTCACTCTGTCCTGGAGGGAGGTCGTGCATGTCATCGAAGCTCAGCATGGCTGTCCATAGCGACTAGACAGAGGGCGAGGCAGCGCCGAAGGTCCCTCTACTCCTAGGTTGGCCCAGCCCAACCACACACGAAGGGCACATGTTGGGGGTCTTCCTTCTCCGCGATTCTGTCCGACACGCCAGCGTGGCAGAGCACCTTGACAGTAGGAAGACCCTTGGTGTAGGGCCCGTTGCATATTGGCTTCCCCCACCCCTCCCCCATTGAGCAGTTATGCGCAATAAGGTGCTTTGTGACTGTCAGGCTGGCTGAAGGTTAGAGGTAATTGCTTGGCCTGAGGCCTGGAAATGAAAACTGCCCTTGTGACTTGGGGGCACGGGTCTAAAGAGTCCCAGGTATCTGGAACCCCATGGTTGTTTAGTCTGCTTTTGTCTCCGGCTGCACCTTCTAAATCCTTCTGACTTGAGACACCTATGTGGGTAGAGTCTGCAGGGAACTCTAGTTAACCCACAATATGAGAGCTGGAGAAAGCCAACCTTCAGGAAGCAGATGGCCCGAGCCCATGCAGTCAAGGAAGCTGGGCCATGCACCGATGCTGTGCCTAGCGCACACTTGGTGAGAAGAACAGGAAACGCTGAAATGACGGTGATGTCTCCCTGGTTTTCTAGGCCTGAGCCGTAGCCATGGCTCATCAGGGTCCAGTGGGCTATAGCATGCTTGGTAGCAGCGAGTTCACCCCCAGATAAACCATGTCCTCTTCCCTCAGATACCATCCCCAGTAGCCCAGCTCAGAACTGTGATTTTGATAGACTTGGGGACATCAATGGAACCCTTTTAAGATCAAAGAGAGCCCCAGGATCTCAGCAGGCCTAACCCTTCCAGTGTGTCTGTCTTTCCCTGTGAGAACTCTCCAAGGATGTCTGAGGGATACCGAAATACCACTACTGAATCTCAGACCAATGTTGGCCTTCATGGGGGACATGCTGGGTTGGCTGTATGGTCTGCTAGGGGTAGGGCCTTCTGCAAATGGCCTGTTGAACCTGTTGAAGTTTCCACCTGCTAGAAATGTTCCTCTTCCCCTGATGCCCACCCAGAAAGCCATAACAAGTATCCTCAAGACAGGACAGTCCTACTTCCCTGGGCTCCAGCAAGGGAACCATCTCCCAGCTTTGTCAGGCCCAAGTGTCGGTAGAGAGTAGGTATCAGGTTCGTGTGGCCAAGTGCCCATGCCAGGGGAAGCCATGCTGCTGGTGTAGTGCAGGTCTCTGGGGATGAGCCACATAGGAAGATGGAGGAGAGAGAGCCGTAGACAAAGGGGCGGGCCATGCCAGCAAACTATAGGGAGGGTCTAGCCAGATATCAGAGGCATTTCAAAGTCCACTGTAGAGAAATGGGAAGTCAGCATGGGTAGCTCTAGGAACACCCCTTGTGGCTACCCTGGGATTGAAGGTCTAGGGAGTCCCAAGTCTACAGATGACATGTGAAGGGCAGCCTCACTTCAGAGAGGCCTGCTTGTAACAGAAATGTTGAGACAAGCACCAGAATCATGATGCCCCGGGGAGGCTGCTGGGAACCAGTGCCCACCACAGCAGAACTCTAAAGCCCTGTAGGTTCCAAGACTGTGTGTGCCTTGTCCCGTGTCCCAGCATACAGAGCCCGGTGGTGGTAAGAGGCTCAAACTGCGTCATCTGGCTAGGGAGGGAGGGAGGCAGCAGGCAGAAGTGGGGCCCAAGTCTGAGCTCTGAAAGGACCACCCTCAGAGCTGTGGGCACACAGAACCCTTCAGAGTTCTTACCCAAGAAGAATGTGGCCTACAAGTTTGCATTTCTGAGCATACCAGTGACATTGCTGCTGTGACAAAACCATGTTTGACTATGGACAGGCTCAGGACTAAATTTGCTGCCCCACGTCCCTGCCATGCCTCCCATAGGCAGCACGGGTTCTCTGCTAGTAGGCGGGAGAGCCTGAGGTCACCTATGGTCAGCAAGTGTCTAGCTGCACAGGATGTGTGGGTAAGGGCTTTGGGGGCAAGGGACTGTGTACCATGCTCCCCGTGCTGTGCCAGCTGTGACTGCCTCTAACCTGCTGTGTTGACCAAATGGCCACTTGGCTCTTCTCGGGGACAGGCTAGCTTGGCTGCCCTGCGTGGGGCCTTTGTGAACCAACACAAATCTTGTTTTCTCTCTCTTCCTCTCTTCCTTCCTCACTCCCTCCTCTCCTCACCTTTCCTTTTCTGTAAGGTAAGCTGACTTTCTCTTTCCTCGCTCTCTATTTTTATTTTTTTAATCCTGTAATTAAAACTCTAAGCTCTGCTGTAGCGGGTGCGAGTCCTGGGGCAAAGGCAGGACGTCCTGATGTCCTGATCTCCGAAGGGAGTGCCGGGACCAAGGGTTCCATTTCCCGGGCCCAGGTGTCTGCCAGGGCTCGTGGGCAAAGAGGTTGGTGTTGGCCCCGTCACGGCCACCAAGAAGTCCCATGGCTGTCGGGGCCATTCAAGGGGAGGACAGGGAGGCCAAGTGGTGTGGCCCTGGTGCAGAAGTTTGTTGGCCATCGGAAGGCGGACAGGTGGGGCTGGGCTAAGTCCCTTTGGTGCGACAGCCAGCTTTGGTTCACTGTCCTAGTGGGGGACACAGGAGTGCAGGGGGCAGGGCCAGGTTGAGCATGCCTTCCCCTTTGCATCCTGACGCCTTCCAATCCCGACCTGGCGCCGTCCCTCCTGGGTAATGGGGGAGGGGGCAGAGCATCTTGCCAGCCTTTCAGACACAACAAGGAGGCTCCTATGTGCCTTGCAAGGAGCTCCTGAACTACTGAAGATGCTGGGGGAAGGGGGGACAGGGTGGTCCTGGATGAGGCTCCCGGGGGTGAGGGGGGCGGGCAGCTCACCCTCGGAGGTTCTGCTGCGGAGAGGGCCAGGCCAGGTGCCAAGGCCACCCCAGGCCTCAGGCTGCTGGACCTCAGGTCCTAGGCTTTACTCTTGAAGAAAGGGGAGGGGTGGGGGAGGGGTGGGAGCAACAGTGACCTTCGACCCTGGGAACTCACGATCCCTCCTTCCTTCCCAATGCAGCAGCCAAGAGTTTACTCAACAAGAAAGCGGATGGAGTCAAGGTGAGGCACCAGCCAAGTTCTTTGTGGGGTGCTGGGGAGGGGACCAGAACCCGCAGCTCATCCACTGACCCCCAAGGTTCTATCTTCACCATGGCCTGACAGATGCTTGAGCAGGGAAGGTCCCCTTTCTTCCCTAACAGCTCTTTATCCCTCTCTCCACAGCCCCAGACAAACAGCACCAAAAACAGCTCGGCCATCACCAGCCCCAAAGGATCCCTCCCTCCTGCCGCCCTGGTACTGAGCCCTGCCCCGCCTCATCTCACTATCACGGAGGCCCTGCAAGGCAGGGTCTGGTGAGACTGCCTGTCTCTGACCAAACCAGTCCCACATGGAGATAGAACGGAATTGGGGCGGGGAGATGCCAAGAGGAGAGGTCAGTGCCGGGGCACGTCAGCTCAGTCAGATATAGAACTGCTTGGTGAGCCCTTCCCTGGGACTCCCCAGGAGCCCAGGTGCTGGAGAGAGACACGACTTCCCAGTTTAATGACTTCTGGACCATCTTACCTTAAGAAGCTCTAATGAGAAGCAGTCTGGATGCCACAGAGAGAGGCCAGCAGCCTGCTGGGGATCCCTGTCCTCTGCAAGGACCTCTCCTTGTACAGGAGCCAACCCATCTTAGAGAGGCCCAGGCTGGGCTCTTCAGATAGTGTACCCTGGAGTATTGCAGCCTGAGTTTAATGGGGAACAGCAAGGCCGTGGTGGCGTAATGGGGAGATGTGAGGCTGAAGCCTACCTGTGACTACATTCGTCAGAGCCATGTTGGTCTGTGGAGTACAGAGAGGGAGCCTGGGGAGCCCCTGATGAGGAGGGCTAAGGGTGCCCGAGGTACCCCTCCTATATTCTTCCTTGTTCCTTGAGAAGGTCCTAGGGCGTCTCTGGCCTTCTCGCCCTGGGTGACTTTTGTTCAGGTGAGCCTCTCAGCTGGTCTTCCCAGGGATGTGGAGTTGTTGTCTCAGGCATCAGCCTTCTGGACAGTGGTCTTAGGAGTGTGCTGGCAGCAGGCTTGGGCTGCCCCACGGGCCCTATGCAGGTGTCCCCCATAGAAAACCTCTGCCAAATCGGGGAGCACCGAGGAGATCCACCCTGGCTAGAGTCGCAGAGCTGCTCAGAGCAGTAGGGCTTTGGCAGGAGGGTGCCAGGCGTCAGCTCACCTGGTGCCCCGGGGTGGCTCACACCGGCCTCACAGCCAGCCCCACCTTGGCCCAGTCCATCCCACATGCCACCCCAACCCCACAACATCTCCAGTCCTGTGCCCACTCCCACGCTGGGGCAGGAGGTGGGGAGAACGGCCAGACACAGGACCCACACACACCTTCAGTTTCTCTCAGGCCCTGTGAGCTCCATCTTTCCTGGTCTCTGGCCTGTGCAGATCTGCCAGGCCTACTCTACACTCACGCAGGGCCATCGCTGACCACCCGCTGCCTCCATCCCTACCGGGCCATCTTGCTGACCGCCTCCTGCCTCCATCCCTGTCCCTCTGCTCTACACCCTCTCTGGGCAGACCCTGGCGGCTGCCTCCTCTGGCTCCGGCTCCCCCTGCTTCCTTCTTTCTCACTCTCCCTCTCTCTTTCCTTCCTCTGTCTGCCGCCCTCTATAGGAGCCTCAAACCACCGTTATCCATAACCCAGTGGACGGGATTAAGGTACTGCCACGCCTCTCTCCTCACCCTTTCCTTGGGCAGGAGGTACGGGCCCAGGAGGAGGGTGTGGACGGTGACCTGGGAGAAGCTTCCGTGCCTATGATAGAGAGCAGATGTGTAGTGACCCCAGTGGCAGGGCAGAGCCCGCAAGCCTACCTGTACCTGCCCCAGGCCACGGCAGGACACAGTGACTCCCTGGAAGGGAGCTCAGAGTCACCGTGGCTGGTGGCTCACAGCAGGCTTCAAGAGGGCCTCCTGCTGCAGACCCTGGGCCCCCCCAGCCTGCTTCCCAGGAGCCTCTGCTCCTAGGCTGTTCTCCACCTCTACCCCCTGGTGTGGCCCCAGCGCTTCCTGCTCCTCTCTGCTCTGCCATCTGCTCCCTCATCACATCGGCATCATCACCTGGGGCCGGGAGGGGCTGGCGTGCTGTGAGGTGGGAGGGAGGGCGAGTGCTGGAACCGTACAGTACAGCGAGTGAGCCGGGCTGGTAGGTCCCTAATGATCTGACAAGGGGGTGCGGTGGGTACCCCACCTTCCTTTGGCTAGAACCTGCACCTGACCCTTCTCCATGCCAGGGACCAAGGACAGTTACATATGTCCGCAGTTCTAAATGCCAAATGTCTGGGTTCCTCCTACCTCAGTGGCTGGTACCCTTTGGTCCCTCATGTCAGGTGAGGTAATATTCCCCCTCTGAGGGACTATTTAGTCAACCTTCTGGACCAGGGTGAGGCCTGACCTTGCATCTGAAAGCCCTCAGTGTCTGTCCATACCAAGCACCCGTGAGATGTTTCTTTGACTTTCTGGGGACATGTTGGCATGAGGCTCCTCCGCCCCTTGAAGGTGCTAGAGGCTGGGCCTTGCTGAAGTTCCAGGCTTAGGAGGGGCAGTGGCATCTAGGGTATCATCTCTTCTGGGGGAAGGAATCCCTCACCTAAAAGCTGCTAAGCATGTCTGCCCACTACCAAGTTTCAGGGCCTTCCATCACTAAAAGTTGGTCCAGTCCCTTGTTTTTCCATCTTGGGATTTCAAAAGGCTTGCTCTCTTGTTGTCAGCTGAGTGTCTCTGAGGGAAGGTGAAGTTGAGGCCCTTGCTGTTGGAGACAGTGGTGGCCTGCAGAGATGGGAGCCCTCCTGAGGACGTACACGTACACAGATAGAGCGTTCTCCCAGTCACTGCCCCGAGGATTTCCTTCTGGGAGGGTCTGTCTCCTAAAATCCTCAGGAGTAGCCAGGCTTTGGTCCCACCTGGAACCCAGGCTGGCTTCGCCATTGGAAGTGTCCCGCCTGTCCTTGGCCCCTCCTGACTCCCGTCTCCTCTGTCTCCTCAGGAATCTTCCGACAGCACCAACACAACCATAGAGGATGAAGATGCCAAAGGTACCTTCGTAGAGGCCTGGCCTGGGCACGTGGGTAGTGGGTGGGCCCTGTGCTGTGTCAGGGCATAGAGGCCTGGCCTGGGCACGTTGGTAGTGGGTAGGCCTTGTGCAACATCTCTGGTTCTGCTCTAATGCTCCAGTGCTCCAGGACCTGATGTCAGGGAACGTTCAGGCCGTCGTGGCTGGGGTATCTCAGGTGTAATGCACATGTGAGGAACCACTAGTCTCCATTCTGGGAGCCAGGTACACGTTTCTCACAGGGTATGGAGTACAAGGGTGAAATCAGATCAGGATGCTGTTCTTCTCTTACAGTTCCTAAGCTTTGGTTCTGTCCGGCTTGACCAATGTTGTTTCCCTTGATGACTCAGGAGCTCCCTCCTAAGGTGGACTTCGGTACCACACCCCGAGTCCTGCCAGTGATGTGTGTGTTCACAGATGACCGCTTGCTATCAGTGAGTGGGGCCTCCTAGCCTCTCCCACTTCCTCTGCCTCTCTGGGATGAGGTCTGACAGCTTCAAGCTGTCCATGGAGCCCTACACTGCCCTAGAATCAGAGCTCACCCATTTGCTATTCCTCCACACTCCAGAGTGTAAATCAGCACAGGACATTGGAGAGGACTTAGGAGAGTGCACTCCCCTACAAGCTGAAGCAGGCCCCCCACCCCCCACCCCCACCCCCCCGGGCTCAGCACCATGGACACCACCCATACCTCCCTGTCGAAGATTCTGGCCTTGAGCTGGCCAGGAAAACACTGAGCTATAAGGGAGGTGGCTGGGCCTCAGGCTTGTCAGGGGACAGAAGCCGCAGGCAAGGCTGGGGGTAAAGGCAGGAGCCAAGGGAGGAGAAGCCTCGGGAATGAGGGGCAGGGGCACTTTCACCTCGGCCACCTACCAGGGCTCTGGCAGAGCCAGGGCAGAGCTCAACCCACTACGCTCAGTGAGAAGCACTCCAAAATCCTAGCCTAATGTTTGCAGGGCAAACATCTGTGGCATGGGCCCACAAAATGAACCCTCCTAACACCTGCCTTGGGGTGCCCCAAGAGTGACCACCTCACCTCTGTCCCCTGGGTCCCCAGCAGTGGCCTGGGATTCTCCATCTGTAGCCTTTTCCACTGCCCTGTGCCTCTTGGCTCTCTCTGCCACCTTCTGTCTTGAGTGTCTACCATCTTCTGCTTGCTTCTGTTCTGCCTCAGCCCCCAGGGTCCCTGATGTCCTGAGCTTGGTGAGGAGGGGCTCGGGAGCCCCAGAAGCCGAGGGCCCCCTGTCCTGTCCATCTCCAGTTCCCATTAGCCCCCTCCCAACCCCGTGTAAGTAGCCTGGGCCCCGCTGCTGTGGGGATAACTTGGAAGGGCCTGGCAAGTCTCTGAGGGGCCATTCCAGAGCCGAGGGTTGGACAGGCCTGGACTGTTGGCCCCAGCTCCATCCTCACACAGCCCCCAGACTGGGGCTCCCCATGGCTGCCTTTGTCCAGCCAGAGGCCTCTAATGCTCTATGAGGATGCCTTCCTGGCCTACCTTCCTGCTCGAGGCCACTAGACAGCCCCTGAAGGATTTGGCTATGACCTCTAGGCCTTGGGGCCCACTCAATCCTCCCTCTATCCCTGGAGCAATATTCTTGCTGCTGGGCCTGACACCAAATAGAAAGCCAGGTCCCAGATTCCCTTGTGGTAAGAGCAGGAACTCCCCTTCCCCGTCCTGTCGATTCTGTTGTCTCCTCGTATGTTTGTCTGCCTGTGTTCATGTCTGTCTGTTCCACCCCAGCCCCCAGGATCTCTGACATCCTGAACTCAGTGAGAAGGGGCTGTGGAACCCCAGAAGCCGAGGGACCCCTATCAGTGGGGCCCCCGCCCTGCTTGTCTCCGGGTCTCCTAGGCCCCCTGCCCACCCCGTGTAAGTAGTAGCCCCAGGCTTGCTGCCCCTGCTGCCCAGGGCTCGCTGAGAATGGCCCGCGCTCAGCTTCCTGCACCTGCCATGCACGGCCAAGCTCCCCCTGGACAGGATGCCTGATGGTGTCCTTATCCAAGGCATACGCGCTAACACAGCTGGGCGGCTACCTCAGCCCCTGCTGGACTCAATGCCTCTGACTCATCTCAGACCCTCTACTCCTTCCCTGCACGCAGCTAACCTCACCTCATCTCGGGCCCACCCCCAGGTAGTAGGGTGGAGCCCTTAACCCATTAGTGCCAAGAATTTTCTAGCTTTACTAGTCATTCCCACCCTACCCCACCCTGGCCACAGTACCTCAGAGCCTATCTCCAGAGCAGCCCTTGGCCCTCGCTGTACTCTACCCCTGAACGCTATTCACCTCACCATTTGAGGCAGGGGAGGTCAAAGGCGGTGCCAAGGTGGGAACCCCAACCGGGGACATGTAGTTAGGAGACGTTCAGAAGCGAAGACTGGCCTTCCATGGCCTGGGCTGCCCACATGGGCCAAAACACTGCGTCCATCTGAACACCCCTCCTCCCTCTCATCCAGCCCTCTACCTACCTGTCGAGACCCTCTCAAAGGTCAGTCACTTGCAGCCATGGCCTCTGGCTTCTTTGGGGGCATCCTGTGCCCCTGGCAGCTTCCAGCTCAGCACACTAGAACAGACAAAGCATCTGCGTTCCTGGTGCCTCCTCCCCCAACATTGATGTCCCCATACCCCGTCTGACCTCCCCGCTCTCCCGTGTCCCCGTGTCTCCTGGTGCTCCACACCCACCTCTGGCCGCCCCTACTCTCCGGCTTGGCTCTCCGTCTGAAGGTTTCTTCCCTGCATGTCCGTCCCACCTGTGTTCATGTCCTGTCTCTTCTGCCCCAGCCCCCAGGATCTCTGACATCCTCAACTCAGTGAGGCGGGGCTCAGGGACCCCAGAAGCTGAGGGCCTCCCACCAGTGGGCCCCCCACCCTGCCCATCTCCGACTCTCCCTGGCCCCTTGCCCACCCCATGTAAGTAGCATCTTAAGTGGCCCTGACAGCTCCACGGAGGGGCAAGCCCCCATTGTGGTGCCTGGTCAGCCTGACTCTGGGAATGACCAGCTTGTGGAGAGATAGGAGGGTCACGGCATGTCAGGGAATTGTGTCAAAATACGAAAAGAAAGCGGTGGGCTCCAGTAAATGCACCTTATGGTCGTGAACTGTGTGTTTGTGTGTGAGCTCAGTGTGGAGGGAAAGCTCCCAAACACTTCACTGGGGTCCTGGCTACCGTGTGGCCAGCCACCACATTCTGACAGGAGAGAGTAGTGAGCAGGTGCCCACCAGTGACTGAGGAGCCCTGGAGAGAAAGGCCGAGAGTAGACCTTCCGGGACAAGATGCTGGCCGCCATGCTGGACTCTGGGGGCGGGGCAGCCAGGGCTAAAGCCGAGTGAGGGAGAACAGCACAGGCAGGTGCTCTGCAGCCTGTCTGCCGACTGTCCCCAGTATCACTTACAGGGATGGATGACATCCAGGGCTGTAGCCACCGCTTCCCCCGCCTCCGGGGAGACACGGGGCTGGGGGTGGTGCTGAGATGCCTTCAGAGAAGAGGCTGGGCCAGGGCCTCGGCATGGCAGGGCAGGGGCTGGGTAAGTAACTGTGAGAGGTGGGCATGGAGTGACTTACCCCTCTCACCTCTGCCTGTTAGGCTGAGGTCGGGGAGTGCTGCAGGCGGCCAGTGCAGGGAGGAGGTCACAGTGGCCCACAAAGATGGATATCCACTGTTTGCAGGTTGGTGGTGGTAGTGGTGGGGGAATAACAGATTCGTGCCGTGTAAGGGGCAGCTTCTGGAGGCCGTGAGTCCCCTAGAACATTCCATGGTCAGCAGAGGGGATCAGAGTTGCTGCGTGAGGAGCCAGCTAGGTTACTTCTGGTGTAGGGAAGGGGGACAGTGGCAGGGGGGGCGGGGGGATACATAGTAGCCGGTACTTACTAAGCCGGATGGGATGGTCAGCGCTGGTGGGTGCAGGACAGCTTCTGAGCAGCACTTGGCCTGCCGGGGTGCTCTCTCATCCCATGTCGAGGGTCACAGTGTTTATGGTGGGGGACATGATCTGTCCTAGGGGTCTGTGCAGTGAGCAGGTGGCGGCTCCTAGGCGGGGTCCTGGGCCAGGTCTGTGGGGAACAGCAAGTGACCACATTACTTTAGAGGCTGCCCTAGTAGGGTCTGTGCTGAGTTTGACTAGGGAAAGAGGTCCTGCAGGAAGGGGCTTCAAGAATGACTGGATGGTGGCATCTTGCGGTCCTGTGAGGGGCTGGGTGGAAGGAAAGATAGAGTGAGTAAAATGTGGGGAACTGTGGGTGATGTCAGATGGTGTTGGATCTCTCTTTTTTGGGAAGGTTACAACCCATCAACTAGGTCATAGGTTTCTTTATGCCCGAGCCTCTCCCTACCCTGTGCTCTCTGCACCACCACCCCGCCCCCGCCTCACTTCCTAATCAGGGATTACACAGGATTCCGGCTGATCCTGGCTTAGGCAGCTGCCCGGCCAGACAGCTGTGAGGTTGGGGGGCTTTGGGCCCCTGGTGGGAGGGACACAAAACCTTCTCTGGTCCCACCCAGATACTCTCAGCCTCTCTAGGCTGCTTGGGATTCCCACAGGAGAGCTGTGGTCTAAGTCATTTTCCCACTCTGCACCCCAGCCAAAACCCCAACCACCTCTTTGGCTTCTTCTTGGACCTACAGGTCTCCACGAGAGCGACCCCCTCCTTTATGCTTGATTTCCCCTGGGGCCTGGGCAGCAGCCAATCTGCAGGTCAGGAGGTATCCAGTTCCCATTCCTGGCAGCCTCGGTGTTCCTAGCTGTCAAATGGGCCAGTAGCTCTCACAAGAACGCTGTTCCGGAACTCTAGCGCAGTTGAAATCTCTGACTGGTGCTGTGGTCATGGATATTCTCTTAGTTTTTTTTTTTTTAACAATGAGCACCCCCACTTTCAACTACTGTTTGTTTGAAAACTACCTAACTTCTTTAAACCGAAAATCAGTCCACTTACCACAGTGAAAGGTGGAATCGTAGCATGCTTGAATCCAAACGGTGCTGTTAACTTACTTCCAACAACTTTTGCTGTGTGCTGAGGGACTCCTGTGGAGGAATGGGGAGTCTATTAAGACTAAGAGATTAACAGGCCCCAGAGGTCCTTGGGAAGTGCGGGGTGCAGAGGGTACTTCCCTTGGACCTGGGGAAGGAGCTGCCTGCAACAGTAGAAACCAGAGGCCTGAGACGACTCCTGAAAGAATAGGTGTGTCGGGGTGAGGGTGCCAGGAACGATGGACGCCGCCGGGAAGCGCGGGTCCTGTGCTGCCCTGGGAGCCACCAGGTAAAGACAGGAAGAGTTGTTGCAAGTTTGGGACAGAGCCTTGGCACTCTCACAGAGCAGGGTCGGGCTGCGTAGCTAGGAGCAGGAACACGGGGCCTCCCGGAGCTCACAGCTCGCCACCTAGAGCTAGCATCCCAGGTGGGCAATGGTGATGACCTTTCCTTACCCTGAGTTCAAATGGTGACATGATTTAGACTTAAGAGTAGGGAAGGAACTGAATCAAGATAGCAGGAGGGGAGCTGGGTTAGGAGAGGGGGCTTTCCGAAGCCAGGGGAATATACACACACACATACTACACATGTTCACACAGCATGCACATACACAACACGAGGACACATGCATCTCACACACAAATGTGTGTGCATGCATACGTGCCCACACTTCCATGATACTCATATTGACATGATACTCATATTGACACTCATGGGTGCCTTTTTACACGCACACAAATACCCACCCACATTCACGCATTGCATGCACACAAACACATGGTGCTGGGGTTCCATATAAAGTGTATCCGAGTCCCCACAGGTGACACCCAGCAATATCTGCTGTCAGTGTCTAAGACACCAGAGTAACCACGGCTCATAAAGTCACCGGGAGATGCTGATATCCTGGTGCAGGCACGTGTGTGGCACGTGTGGGCTCCCCGGGGCATCTGATGGGGTGGGCACCCACACGTCCGCTGGTCCTAGAAGCCCTGCCACAAAGTTAGTTTCTGTGCTTTTGTGTTTTAAATTCTTCATGATTAAAACAAAAAGTTCAGCTCGAAGCCAAGCACATCAGCTGAAGCGATGATCCTGAGGGGTGCAGGCACTCAGGGTGGGTTTTGCGTGGGCAGCACATAGCCCAGGGCTGGGCTGGGAAAGCTCACGGAGTGGACAGACAACTTGGTCTTCCTGAAGAGTCCCAGGCCATCTTGTCCTTTGCTCATAAGCTACCCCGACCCCCACCCCTCCTCACCCAAGAACCCAGAAGCCACTGAGCACACTGTGTGAAGATGGCTCTCCTCCTCTGAGAGCTGTTGGAAGGAGGGGCCTTTACGTGAACAAGGCACTGTCGGAAGCTGAAGGGGAACAGGGCAGGGAGAGGCTGAATGGGAGTCCAGCAGCAGGGCGGATTGTGGGCAGACTTTGCCCCCATCTGTAGTTTGTAGATCTTTTCTAATCAGAATAGGGTATTTTCTTCTTATGAACGTTTTATTTGACAAGCAGCTATTGCATGTAGAAAGGAGGAAGCCATTGGAGGCACAGGAGGGACCAGCGTGATGGAGACAATTTGGGTACAGGTGCCAGCCTGGAAGTCCTTTCTGGAGAGGACAGATCTGAGCCAGGGTGGGAACAGCTAGGTGGACACCATCTGCAGCTCCCGAACTTCCAAGGCCCCTTCTCTGGGCTCTGCTGGAAGTGGGGGTGCCCGAGGCTGTGACAGGCTGGTGCCTAGCGCCTGTCCTGCTTTCTCCCTGCAGCCCGGAAGCAGGAAATCATCAAGACCACAGAGCAGCTCATCGAGGCCGTCAACAACGGCGACTTTGAGGCCTATGCGTGAGTCTCCGGGGGGGTCGGGGTGGGGGGTTTGGAGGGCCAGCATGGAGGATGGGGCCCTCCTCACTTGGGTTTGCCCCCCAGGAAAATCTGTGACCCAGGCCTGACCTCATTTGAGCCTGAAGCTCTGGGCAACCTGGTCGAAGGGATGGATTTCCACAGATTCTACTTCGAGAACCGTGAGTGGAGAGGCTGGGGTGGACATGAGGGGAGACGCCATCAGGATAGGGGCCCTTAACCCCTCAGTCAGCGGGAGGGCTGTGGCAGCCCCTGCGAGGGAGCGAGGGAGGTGCGCGCCCCCGTGCTGTCCTGTCGGCTCAGCAGCCCCGCCCGCCTGTCCACAGTGCTGGCCAAGAACAGCAAGCCAATCCACACCACCATCCTGAACCCGCACGTGCACGTCATCGGCGAGGACGCGGCGTGCATCGCCTACATCCGCCTGACACAGTACATCGACGGCCAGGGCAGACCCCGCACCAGCCAGTCCGAGGAGACCCGCGTGTGGCACCGCCGCGACGGCAAGTGGCAAAATGTACATTTCCACTGCTCGGGCGCCCCAGTGGCCCCACTGCAGTGAGGTGAGTGCCAGCACTGTGTGGGGTGCCCCATGGGCGAGCGGGGGAGCCCCGGGGTCAGGGTGGGCCCTGAACTCGACTGGTACCCACTACCCTATGGCGAAGGAAGCCTAAGAAATGGGTGCAGGGAGCAACTGCCTCTCCCGGCAGGCTCCTTCCGGAGAGGACATTAACTTGCTGGATTCCTGCCAGGACCTTTTCCACATAGCAAAGGCATGGGTGGTTAGGGTGGCCTGTTGTGCTGAGGAAGGTGACCTGCCCCCCCACCCCCCTTTCAGAGCTGCGCCTGGTTTCACCGGACAGAGTTGGTGTTTGGAGCCCAGTCGCCCTTGGGCGGGCCTGCCTGTCGCATGTTTGTGTCTGCCTCGTCCCCTCCCCTGGTGCCTGTGTCTGCAGAAAAACAAGACCAGATGTGATTTGTTTTTAAAAATAAGATGACGACAACGACAACCACACGCAAACAAACAAACAAAATATTGGCATCGGATGCAATGGAAAACAAGCAAACAAACAAACAACCTAAAGAAAGGAAAAAAAGCTGTAAAAATCTGGCATTTGTGGGGCCAGCCCCCCACCCAAGCTCCACACGTGTCTGTTGCGCTCCTGGCTTTGGGGACCCTCAGGGCGTGAATGTGCCCATGCCGACCGTGTTAGTCTGTAGGTACCGCACTGCCCCCACACCTCGGGCGCCTGCATCCTCCCTCCCGTGCATGGGCCCCATGCTAACCTGGCTGTTGTGGCGTCAGGTGTCTTGGGAAGGGCTGGGGGCTGCCTCCTTTCCTGCTAGTTGTGCCTGAGAGTTACTGCTGCTCCTGCTTTCCCCTACCCGTCCCTCATCCCGTGAAGGGCTGGGAGGGTGCTCCTCTAGCCAGGGACCTGCCTTTGCCCCACGGAGTGTGTAGAAGCTTGTCCTCAAGGTCATCAGAAGAGAACCTGGGCTCTCAGCTCCGGTTCTTTGGGGAGCGAGGTACGGAGGTGCCTGGCAGGGGTTGGTTAAGAGGGCACCCTGGCCGCAGTGCTACCCATGTAGCTATGAAGAGAGGACTGGGCGGAGGATGGCCTCTTTCCTGTTGGGGTACTTGTCCCTTCCCTGCCACCAGCAGCTGAGCAACAGTGGCCCACCCCTGCCTGGGCAGCTCTCCTCTGAAGCTGGTGGCAGACCCCAGTGAAGATAAGAACCTGAGATACTGGACAGATGTGGAGCAGGCCAGGCTGCGTTCAGGGGCCTTGCCCACTGAGCTTGACGTCTGAGTGCTCGAGATTTGGTAAAATGTTGTAGAATGTGGTAACGAGGGGCCAGAAGTTGGGTTTTAGGCTTCTGGGCAATGCAGGTCCATATGAGTGTTCGATGAAATAGGTGTGCTCTCCTAACCCGGGCCCAGAGAAGAAGCCGGAGCATGTGCCACCTAGAGGCACAGGAAGGCCAAAATTGGTTAGGGCTGTATTGTGTGAGGCCCTTCTAGGTAGGCCAGAGACACAGCTTAGAGAGAAGGCAGGCTGTGGGCAGAGAGACATGGGTGTGGGGCATGGAAACCAGTGGGTGGAGAAAGGGTCCATTAGGTCAGTGTGCTGCCTCCAGGGCCCGTGGTGCTCCTAGGTGCCAGCTGCCTGGACTCATTGTGGGTGGCCCTGGCCCTTGGTGACAGAAGGAATCATCAAGGCTGGAGAAGTTACAAAGTCAGGCTAGGGAGATGGGTATGAAGGCAGATTGGGTGGGGGTAGTCAGAGGCTGTGATTGCAGAGGTCCACGGGCCTCCACCCTGATGTTGCCCACTTGAAATTCACGTCATTTTCAACCAGGATTTTCTTTATCTTTTACTACAAATCAAGTCAAGGGAGGGGCACGGAGGGGGACGGGATACAGGATCCTAAACTCCAAGGGGACTGTCCACCTACAGACACTCAGTGGATGCCACCTTCCGTCCACACTGTGCCCGGGACAGCTGCCCCTACCCATGGACACAGGGTAAACATCTGCCAGGCTCCACTGAGTGGCCCAAGGCCACGGAAGAGTGGCAGGGCTAGCCACGGGCAGCGTGAGGCCCTACGGCCCGCCACCCTGGCATCCTGGGGTCTCCTTTCCTCTCCCACCCACCTTGTTATCTCCACAAAGCTGCCTGTCTGGGATAATTTGGGGATTTTTTTTCTGGGGGACAATTCTTTTGCATGACCCTCTAAAGAGCAGGACACCCCTGCTCTGCTGGCTAGGTGTTCGCAGGCGGTGGTGCCGACCGTGGCCAGTGCTGCAGCATGTCACTGCCTGCAGGACTGGTGGCCCTCCTCTCTTCTCTCTTTTTGCTGAGTTCCATTGTCTTTTCTTTCTGAGCCTTGTAGGTGTACAAAACTTATTCTTATTTTGTTCTGTCTCGGGAAACTGCAAATAAAAAAAAAAAAGGACAAATTGCTTCTAGTACAGCTGAGTGCTTTATGCAGGGACCCTGCCAATCCTCAGCCACAGAACACAAACCTGCCTGTACCCCAGCCCAGAGGTGGCGTAAGACCCTCCCCTGATGGTGAAGGTCGAAGGGCATGGGGTCCTAAGCCCCTTGGGGTGATCAGTAGGGCATAGCTTTCTCTTCACCCCAAAGCCCTGTCCTTGCCCATCTCCTAGTAACGAGAAGGGTGGCCTTCAGAAAGGGCAGCCATTGCACCAGGAAGAGCCCCAGGTCCAATATTCAAGCATCCTCTTGAGCCCCTTTCGCAACCTTCCTATTTGATATATTGACTTTCCTAGACATGGCCGTGTGCCCACGTTATGCAGGCATACAGCACAGGACAGCATTTACTTTTGGGTCACTGCCATTGGTAGAATCAAGAGGCTTCACAGAGAGGCTCAACCAGAAGCTCAAGTCTGAGAGCAAAGGGACTCCGAGAGCCAGAACCCAAGACAGCCCAGCACCGAGGCCAGTGGGCCAACATTGTCCTGGCTGTGGAGAAGCTCTAACCCAGGCTTTCCCCTGGATTTCCAGCCCAAAGCATGGTGCAAATCTGTCCCAATAATCTATGCTAGGCCTGTCCTGTTTTCAGTCTTTGCTCAAAAGTCTGCAAAAATGAGCCCCTTTGTCCACAGCCCTATCCACTCTTAGTAGGGAGGCCCAAGGAGTCCAGAACTGGCCAACGCTCCCAATTGCCTCTCTTAAGCATCTGTTTGTAAGCGTGTTCACTTTGTAAGGAGACCACTGTTGCCTATCTCATACACCACTGTGTGGGCTACACCAGGGGAAGTGTTCTCAGGTATAGACAAGCAGGCGGTAAGTAAGTCTCCTTGAGAGCCAATACCAGTGGCTACAGGTGCAGCAGCAGTGAGCCCTCCAGCGAGGGCTCCAGCCACCTATCGGCTGTAATCAGAGGAGTGTTTCCAAGCCAGGCCTCCCTCAGGAAGGCAGCATGCTGCCGAGCCTGAGCCTCCACCATGCATTATTCCTGAAGCCTTTGTGCGGGTGTTGGACAGCAAGGCAGGCAGTGGTTTGCAGGGGCAGTACCCATGGTTAGCCATCTGGTACGGGGCTGGGCAGTACCCAGGGTTAGCCATCTGGTATGGGGCTGAGCACTAAGGCCAGAGGGACACTCCTTAAGGAACATTTCATTCCTCATTTCTGAACAGCATTTCCTTTGAACAGAGCTCCTCAGGCATCTGTCACTCCAAGAAGGCTCAGGTTACTCTGAACACTTCCAGGTCCACAGATCAGGAAAAGGTAGCTTACTGGATCCAGGGCAGGCAGAGGGGTCTCTGATGACAGGGACATCAAAGACAAGCTACAAGGCCTAACTGACCTGCTGAAGCAGAGGCAGCAGGGGCCCCAGACCACTAATTGCTAGCTACTGAATCCATTTCAAACTGAAAACCATCCTCCAGATTTGAATAGTCCCATGCTGACCCTCACAAGTTATCTGTACCCCTCAGGAGTAAGGAGTCCCCCCCAAACCCTCAGAAGTTTCCCAAGGTTGGAAGACAGCTAGGTGGTTTGCAGGCAGCCTGAACTAAATGGGAAACTTGGGCAAAACAAAGCCTCCTCCCCAGGTCTCTATGGCTAAGAGGCAGCTCACCCAGGCAAGTTTTTCCATGTGCAGGAAACTGGGCTCTGAGACAGCAAGGCTACTCTAGAGCTCCCTCACCTACTCAAAAACATTCCTACCAGAAAAGTCTGGAGGTCTATTGAGAACAGGATCCTAGTATCCACAGGGACAATGTACCTGGTGTTGTCCCACCCTGCACCTGCTGAGTTGGGGACAGAGGTTTCCCTGAAGCTAAGAGTAAACACAAGACAGCAATGAATTTCAAAAGACAGTTTTATTTGGACAGAAATCTTCAAACAGAACATAGAGAAATTAGGCATTATTAAAATACACTCTTGCCAAGTGATTTAGCATTAGAATATAATGGGGGAATGGGAAACCCGACAACTCTCCCCTGCAGGGCAAGTGAGACCCTAGAGGACAGCCATGTGTAGGCAAAGGTTACCTTCTCCCACAAACTTCTACTGCCACCCACCTCTACTCCTCCCCAGTACCCCCAGAGAAACAAGAGAAAGAGGCAGCACCCCAGGCCATTTATTACACCTCAAGTGCCAGCAACACACTGGATCTGCTGTCCAGGAGCCCTGGGTTGGAGAGGTCTGTGGCAGTGGGAAAGTACATGGGCAGGCCACTCCAGCGGGGAGCCTGAGCCCTTTGGCTAGCAGTATGCAGAGAAACAGGTACACCAACTAGTGGGGATTTCTGGAAGCCACAGTAGATATTCCCCTCCCCACATGGGCACTCTGAGGGCAGCTTAGCAGGCTCAGGACAGGGATCATCAGAGTGAGACAGCTCTGGCTCAAAAATCACAGGCCAGCATCCCAGCAGTGGCTTGTGAGGAGACAGGATCTCTCGGATATAGTTTGTGCACAGCAGAACATGAAGAGGTGATGTGGAACCTGGCACATTCTGGGTTCACCATGTAGACTATGCTGGCAGTGGTACCAGCTCAGACTAACCCCTCAACATCTTCTACCCTGCAACTGTCTCTGATTGGGAAGGAGCTTGTAGGTCAGAACTGGACAGACCACAGGTAGGCACTGGAAATATTCAGGCTGCTGGCACTTGTCCTGGTACCCACAGGAATGACTTGTCCCAACATGCAAGCTCCAGTCAGATGCCAAAACAATCTTGAGGACACAGAGACAAATAAAACCAGCTTTGAGAGACGACAGCACCCACTAATTTGATCTTGATGTTCAAAGTCCAACTGTAAGTCCAGGTGAGTGTTCTTCCATACTGGACAGCAAAAGGCACCTGTGTCTGCTTCTGCCCCAAAGATGGACACTCCCAGCTGACCCTCCCAACACCAGAGCAGCCGTAGCCTGCACTCAATCTGCTAGCTGATAAAACTGCTCCTAACACAGCCTGCCCATCATAGCCCATTCTAAGGACCTCCTGCAAGTCATCTCTGTGGTACTGGATGAAGGTACTTAGGATGGGTCCTGTCCCAGCCAGATGACAGTCCTACCAGACAGGCAAGCTAAACATGTCCACTGCCCAGTGACCACTGCCTTTTACTGGCTAGAGTGACCTTCTCCCAGCCCACCATAGTACAAGGCAGTAGAATGTTGGCATGTTCAAACTCTGCCTACTGGAGCCCTGACCCCAGACCCCACCCCCACCCCATTCCCTGGAGAATTAATATCGTTAATGCACAAATGAAATCCTAAGTCATACCAAGGACCAGGAAAAAAAGATTCCCTCCCACAGAGCCTTCCAGGGTTAGCTGAGAATAAGCCCTTCAGCACCTGTAAGAGCCACTTAAGAGTTTATGGTTTCATTTTCCCAACATTACATCTTTAAGGACCTCAAATTCTTTCCCAAAGTCACAACCACACATACGAACTTCAATGTTCCCACCCTTAAATCAGCCTCCATTCCTCTTGGGAACTTCAAAATAAAAGCTGCCAGTCTGCCTGGCTCCAGATCCTCTTCTAGGACATCGCTTGTCTCCAGGGGCTGATGTGACATGACGATCCAGCGCCTGCCTCTGTGGGCTACGTCACATGATTGCACAGCATGAGTTTTGTTTCCGGGCCTTCAAAGGAAAAAAAGAGGCTGAAGAGTGCAAGGAGGGCGGAGTCCAAAGGGTGCTGAGGAGCTGGGGGTGTGAGGAACAGAGCAATCAGAGGGATGAGGGAAAGCAAAGCCAACCAGAGGGAAGCCCTCAGGGCCTCAAAGGGAGCTGCCCACATGACCTGACACTGTTTCCATCGACAGGGTGGGTGCCTTACTTTTTTTAATCATACCCCATTAATATTTTTAATAAATTAATATAGTTCCTATAATCATACCACGTATAAGCAAAAAAAGCAATAATGGAAAGTGGACTGACAGAATGAATATTTCAGCAGTGCTCCCTGACTGCCCTGGCAGTCTTCCAGAGAAGAAGCATGGCTCCTGTTCATGTTTGCAGGGCTGTATTGAACCTATTCCTGCTTTTTGGTCAAGGCCACCCTTCTTACCCCACCTGGTCATCTTCCTCCAATATTGCAACTCAACATAAATATGCATAGGCAGACTTATCTCTACTAGTGTCCCACAATGGGCCAAAAACATAATGTTGGGGCTGAGGAGATGGCTCAGCAGTTGAGAGCACTGGCTATTCTTCCTGAGGACCAGGGTTCAGAACCCAGCACCCACGTGGTAGTTCATAACCACTTCTAACTCCAGTTTCAGGGAATTCTATGTCCTCTTCTAGCCTCTGTGGGCAGTAGGCATTTATGTGGTGCACATACATACATGAGGCAAAATACCCACACACATTAAACAAAACAACAGAAATGTTCACAATTGGAAATTTAAGTAATGCCTGGAGAGAAGCAGGCAGTCAGCAGGAGGTACCCTGCCAATGGAAGGAAAGTGGATTAGAGAACTAAGAACCACCTCAGAGATGTGAACTGCTGGTATCGTAATGACTTATGCCCAACTGTTCTCCCAACAGAGGAATCAGGAAAACCCTAGTGACCAAAGCTGGAACCAATATGGGGAGTGAGTGGTGGCTCTGAAACCAGCAAGGCATAGCCTTAGTCAAGCAGCAGAATGCCTGAGTGTATGCTGCTCATGGCTGGGGCTGAAATACTTGCTTTAGGTTTTGTATCCCAAGGAGTGATACCCAGATCTGCTCTTGATTAAATAAAGAGCCAGCCCTAATAAAGAGTGTTGGAGAAACAAGCTGCAATGGCGTTGTGGGAGCGGATGCCCAGAAGGGCCAGGCACAGCTACTCACAGTCTTATAGAAGGCTTTCGACTGTGTTCCCAGGACTTCTGATTTGGACACCAGGTCATCAAGCTTCTCGCCGCGCTCTAACAAAGACTCCATGGTGTTATGCTGGGAGAGAGAGAGAGAGAGAGAGAGAGAGAGAGAGAGAGAGAGAGAGAGAGAGAGAGAGAGAGAGAGAGAAAGAAAGAAAGAAACTCTTAACTCTGTGCAGTAAGCATCTGCTGACAGCACGTCCTTATGGAAGTTTAATGGGCCCCTACCCAACAGACACAATAAACCCAGTTCCACAAGATACTCCAAGTCGATAGCACAGAACCTGGTGGCTTTTCCAGTGTTTTCTCCAGCACAGACTGAGATAAGCACTGCTCTAGGAAAGCTCACACAAGGCATGTTTGTATTACACTTGTGTACTATAAGCACACATCTGCAGAGAGGTTTCTGAATGACGAGAAAGACATATCTGAGTGCCCTATGACCACACTAGGATGGACAATGGCTGTCTAAGATTTACCCCCACCCAGAACCTCTGAATGAAACCGGACTTGGAAATAAGGTCTTTGCAAGTGTCATCAGTTTAAGAAGAAGCGATGCTGGATTAGGATGGCCCTAACTAGCATCTTCATAAAACCAGAGATGCAGACACAGAGAGAAAGCCATGTGATGACACAGGAGAAACTGAGAAACAGGGAGAACCGCCAGAAACTCCCAGAAACCAGAGAAAGGTCTGGAACAGACATCATTCACAAGGCCCCAGAAGGAATCTGCCCGACTCAAACTTCAATATCAAGCCCCTAGCCTCCAATGAAGGAACACTTGGCTGTTGTTTGGAGTCATACAGTTCATAGCTATATCTGAGCATCCACAGGAGACTAATACAGTGAGAAAGCTGAGTCATCTGACTCAGGGGCCACAGAGCTACCAAGCACTTGAGGTGAGACAAGTCCTAGTATGTGCTTCAAGTGCAAACATGACACATTTCAGAGATTCAGGCTCAGTATGCAGAACACTTTATTAGTAGGACAGGAGAGATAGCAGTAATGCCAGCTTTTTCAGAAGTCCTGGGTTCAATTCCAGCATCCACATCATCTCTAACACAGTTCACGATCATCAGTTCACGATAATCTCTAACTCAAGTTCCTGGGGATCCAATGCCTTCTGGTATCTAAGGCCACTGTATTTGTGCAGTGCCCGGATATAGCATGTAGGCAAAATCACCCTTACACATAAAATAAGAAATTATAAAAGGCAACACTGTATTAATGACTTTTTTATACTAAAGATATGGTGGAAAGATATTTGGATATTCTGGATTAAATAAGTAACATAAATCTCAACTACTTTCCTTTTGTCATTTAAAAATGACTCCTTCAAAATTCAGAATTACACACACAGCAACCAGCATTCCATCAGAGTGAGAATGGCCTTCTGTGCTCTGGCCCTCATGTTTCCCGCCACCGTTCCTGCTTACCAGAATGATTTTGGTCTCGTCCAGCTCAGCCTGTACTTTAGTCATGGGATCAGCTTCCCGGGGGTTCTAGGAAAGAGCCAAAACAAAATCAAGGCTGAGACTGAAGTACTTACCTAAAAACAACCTTGAACTAAGCAAACTACCAATTCTCACAATAAAAAAAAGCACAGAATGGAGAACTCAAAACCTAGGGCTATCTGAAAATATTTCTCTGTATTTTTCAAACAGATGATTTGCCTGTGTATCAGCCTTGAGCTAGCATGGTTACTGACCTTGTCCAGATCACATAGCTTCTGGCCAGTCTCTAGATACTTCTTTAAACTCACCTGGTATCTACTAAGGTGACCATCCAGGGCTGTGTACTCGATTGTAGCGGGGGATCCCGTTGGCCAGTCTACTCTCTCGACCTTCTTGGAGAATTCATCTAGTACCTGCAACACAAAGGAGACTCCACTTAGCTCCCCCAGCGTGCCAGTACCTTCGGTGAAGCCCGGTCACCAACAGCACTCATCCCAAATGAGGCTCCTTGGGTTCCCATGGGTACAAGGACAGCAAATGGCAAGGGAACAGTCTAGGTTCAAGTTCCTCTTTTCAAATGTTTATGATTAAAACATATCTAAGAAGTCTAGAAGCAAAGTGTGCCCAATGTATGCTAAGCTTCACCCGGGGAATGATAAAAGTACCCTCATTTCACACTAGTCCCCTAGTTTTCCAAACTTCAAGAAAGTAAGCTTGCAGGGCAGTGGTGGTGCACACCTTTAATCCTAGCACTCAGAAGGTTGAAGCAGGTAAGGTTGAGTTCGAGGCCAGCCTGGTCTACCCAGTGAGTTCCAGGACAGCCAGGACTACACAGAGAAAACCTGTCTTTAAAAGTCAAGAAAAAAAGAAAAGAAAAGAAAATAGAGTGGATAGGAATTGGTGTGCTGCAACATGCCTTTAATCTCAGTACTCAGGAGACAACGACAGGTGAAATTCTGAGTTTGAGACCAAGCTGGTCTACATTATGAGTTCCAGGCCAGACAGGATACACAGTAAGACCCTGTCTCAAAAACAAACAAACTAACTAACTAATTAACTAACTAACTAACTCCAAGAAGCCACTGACCAGGGGAGAAAAGCTGTAGTGATTGCCTGCAGGAACAACAGAAAGAGAACCTTCAGCAGAGCACAGCCTGAGGCTGGCAGCAGTGGCCCTATTCCAGAGGAGAGGTAATGTAATCCAGTGGCAGGAGCACAGGTTACTTGAAGGCCAGAGTCAGCACCAAGGAGGAAATACACACAGGAGGCAGTAATTTCAGTTGTCTCCTGGCCTGGGTAGAGGGATGGTGAAAACATGGCCTGAGACCACTCACCCCTCCTGCTCCGGGCTCGGCACCCACCACGCTTCCCTCCCACCTGACACCCAGTCTAGTCCAACAACACTCACCTTCTCCAGCAAGGTGAAGGCCACTCTGGAAGGGTATTCACTGTCAGCAATGACCACGCCTGCCAGACTGTCGCTCCGGACATAGACATGGCAAAGGTATTCTACAGAGACAAGATACCTCACATAAGAGCAGGGCTTCTTTGAATCTGCCAATGCATCATAATGCTGGTTCCTGATTTCTAGTTCAAACAGAACCACTCTAAAACTATTCTAAACTCAACTGCTCTGAGGAGGTCTATGAGAAGGCTCTTTTACCACAGTTCTATGGGCCACACCCAGGAGCTCTGACTAATTAAATCCTAGATTCTCTGATACTCTGTGTGTAGCAAAAACAAAATGAACTGCCAGGGATGAAAAACACACCAAAGACAATGTCCCCAGGAGCAACTCCAGGTCACTGGCATTAGCCCAGGCCAGGTCTGGATAAGCCTTGGCAATTTATGGCCCTCCCCCAGCTCTGTGCTGTTCCTAAACTGAGGGATACCAGACAAGACAAACTGCTTCTTCTTTCTTAATCTCATCAGGGTAGCTGAAGCAGAAAATGACTTCTGAGGGCTTCAATCCCCTGTAATAAGACAACATAGTTTGACCTACTATAGCCTGAGGTAGGTGGCTAGGAGGAATTGTCTAGAAAAAGCCCAGGCAGTCCTGGATGAGGTCTCTAGTGTTATTGCACTAAAGCTGTCATGTGATTAGAGGGAATAGTTTGCAGAAAAACCTGAAAATAATCATAATTCACAGTACTGTTGATTTTTGCCACTTGAACGGATTCAGAAGTGACATGGCTGACCACATCCCCAAAGCAAAAGGACCTTGGATGAGAGCTTACAGAAACAGTCTCTTGTTTACAGATCTGACCCAGAAGATTCCAATGTTGAACAGAAAGAAAAACAAAAGAGGAAAAGAGTGTAAGCCCCTAGAGTCCGAGAGGAGCAGAGATCAACAGGAACAGAGAGGAGGTGGGATAGAAACTACCATCTTATTTTATATATATTCCCAAATAAGAACGAGCCAAACATGGAGTCAGTTTCCATAGAAACTGAGAAGCTTGCCAGTGTGAGGAATAGTCCTTAGGGCTAAAATCGTGAAGGGCAGACAGCAGGAAGGAGAGAGGACAGATAGTCACAAGTCCTTTTCACTTCTGTGGTAGTCACAGGACAGAAACTCTTCAGAGAATATACAGCAGTATCGCTGCAGTGATCAGCATCAGTTCAGGAACTCTACGTTAGGGCCACTGCTTATGAGAGGTTATCTTTGTTTATGCTGAAAAAAATCATGTACCTTCAAATTTGTCTGTAAAATGTATGAGTCTAAAATAAATACCCTAACTGATATCCAAAACCTGAATTATGAAATAAAGGGAAGATTCTGCTAAAAAAAAAAAAAAAAAGAAAAGAAAAAAGAAATCTTAAAGAACACAGTACTTCCCTCACAAGTGCTAGCTAGACACCTTCTTTCGCAGGCTCTACTCCGGGAGGAACAGCAGACCACGAAGGCTGCTGATGGACCAGGAGAATCAACACCTGTGGCCGCTCAGTCTGCGGGCAGGGCTGCGGCAGGCGGGAGCCAGGGTCCGCCGTGCAGTGAGCGTGCGCTGTGCAGCTGCTGCACATCGGTGTGCAGTCAGTATGCACGTCTACACTTGCTCAGCACTCCTCACAAAGAGGAGAAGCCAGGAGAGGACACGCGGCAGGCAGCAGAAGAACACAGTCCTGGGAGCAGTCGCACGGCACAGGCAGCATGTGTGACTGCCAGGCCAGAGCGCAGACGGGCGTGAGTCCTCTTACCTTGTTCTTTGACAGAAGCTCTGCTGCCTTTAGCCGAGCGTTCCACAATCAGTTGACTTGTAAAGGTCATGAATTCCTGAACACTAGGAAACACAACACATATTCATAACCTTCTTTCGGACACACTGTACCCAACACAGGGGAAAGTGACCTCTGAGGTAATAAATCAAATGTAATTAAACATGAATTATATACCACCATTCAAGTCAGACCTATGTACCAACAAACCACTTCTGGGTGTTTGAGAAATCTTTAGGTTACAGTTATTTTAACATTTTGCTCAAAAACATGATTTGGGGTCCAGTGAGATGGCTCTTTGGATAAAAGCACCTATTGTCAATCCTGGAAACCCAATGGTGGAGGAAGAGGAATGACTCCTACAGGTTGTTCTCTGACCTCCATAAGCATCCCATGATGCACTCACACCCCCACACAAACACACACAGAAAATAAAACTGTGATTGAAATCTTAACAACATGCCAGGGGTCTGGGGTCAAAGCAGACAGCACCTCCTGTACTAATTTCCAAGCAGGATACATAAGATCCACTGCTCTAGACAAATGGTAGTGGGAAAACCTGTCAGGCAGAAGCACACCAGTCAGTACTGCAGCCACAGGACAGACCTGGCTGGGAATCCACAGACCTAAGGGTGAGAGCTAGATGAGGGATGAAGGGCAGCCACGGGCATCAGCACAAGTTTGCTCATTTTGTGGGACACAGTCTATGTGGCCCTGGCTGTTCTGGAACTCTTACACAGACCAGGCTGAGTGACCCACCTGCCTCTGCCTCCCAAGTGCTGGTCCAGAGCTTCAGTAATATTAACTGCAATATCTGAAGACCTAACCCTGAAATCTCAAGTCTTTCTAGGTGCCACCCAAATTACTGTGCTGACCTCCATAGTAAAATTAAGACTTGTGTGATAGTTAAAAATGAGTTAATATACACAAGCACTTGAAACACTACCTGGGCACATAATATACTACTATTATTATCATGAGGGACTGACATGGTGAAAACAATCACAAAAAAATTCTTTAATTTTCTTT
Organism: Apodemus sylvaticus; assembly: GCF_947179515.1. NCBI lineage: Eukaryota > Metazoa > Chordata > Mammalia > Rodentia > Muridae > Apodemus > Apodemus sylvaticus. The sequence goes on along the minus strand of NC_067482.1, from coordinate 81,029,750 downwards.
TTAATTCTCAAGAAAGCCTTTGCAATAAAACTAAAAAGTTACCTAGAGCAAGATTATAGTCAGGTGATTAGGACTATTACTAGTGCACTGATTGTCAGAGAATTTAGTAATCACAGTGACATGAAAGATAAGAATAAGGGGTCTCAGCCGGGCGGTGGTGGCGCACGCCTGTAATCCCAGCACTCTGGGAGGCAGAGGCAGGTGAATTTCTGAGTTCGAGGCCAGCCTGGTCTACAAGAGTGAGTTCCAGGACAGCCGGGGCTATACAGAGAAACCCTGTCTCAGAAAAAAAAAAAAAACAAAAAAACAAAAAACAAAAAACAAAAAAAAAAAAAAAAACCAAATCCAAAAAAAAAAAAAAAAAAAAGAATAAGGGGTCTTGCCAGGTGGTGGTGGCGCACGCCTGTAATCCCAGTACTCTGGGAGGCAGAGGCAGGCGGATTTCTGAGTTCGAGGCCAGCCTGATCTACAGAGTGAGTTTCAGGACAGCCAGGGCTATACAGAGAAACCCTGTCTCGGAAAAACCAAATTAAAAAAAAAAGGGGGGGGGGGGTCTCACTCAACTGGAACATATGTCTCTCTACTTCACAGCTAGTCATCTGACACTAGAGAACGTAAGGATGTCAAAGAGGTTGTAGCACCATGAGGCTGAGAATACTCCATGGAGACAGAAAGAGAAAAGTGAAAAGAGCCGGAGCCAAGCTGTCACCACAGGTTCCGTCTGAGACAAAGAACACCAAGTGCATAGCAGAGGCCAGGGCACAGGGCAGGAAGAGCAGAAGGAGCCAAAGATGACACGACAATTCCACCTTCAGGGAGTGCACCCCGCAGGAAGCTATAAGCTACATTTCTGTGCATCAGAGCAGCGGTGTGGGCACCATCTGTGTGCAGCTGCATGTGTACATAGGAATCTTTCCTCAGGGGCCATCCACCTTGGTTTCTGAGATGAAGTCCATTAGGTGCTCACAGAGTAGGCTTGACCAGGGGGCCAGTCATCATGCCCTGGTCCCCAAGGGTCCAGTGGTCATGCCCAGATCCGCAGAGAGTCAGTCATCATGCCCTGGTCCCCAGGGGACCAGTCACCATGACCAGCATCTTGTCTCTCCTTCCCTAGCTTTTGGAAGTACAAGCATGTGCCACAACACCCAGAGGTTTTAATTGTTTGTTTGTTTTGCTTTTCTTTTCATGTATTTGGGACCAAACTCAGGCCTTCATGCAGCAAGCAGTCTCCTGAATGAGCTATTTCTCCAGCTCAAGCTACCGTCCAACCCCTTGGCAAGCATTAACCACATAACTATAATCCATAGCAACTCATGTCCATCAGCAGATTGAGGCATAAACAAAACGTAGTGTTTACATAAAACTCAATACTGTATACATTTTAAAAGGGAAAAAATTTGGTATCTGTAGAAACATTGATGAACCTCGAGGCCATTCTGCTTAGTAAAATCAGTGAGACACAAAAAGACAACTACTGTATATTCCACTTATATGAAGTCTTTAGAACCACCAAAATCTTAAGACACAACCTGAACAAACATTATTTCCCTCAGATGTTGAGACAAGATGACCACAGGTCCTACCCTGTTGGCTCCTTCTTCTTTTGTGTCTGAGTCACTCTGCTCACTCCCACAAGACTAGGTATCTGTGGAACTTAACAATTAAAGCACCTCACAATCCTTTAAACGCCTATAAGCAATATAAATTCAGTGGTGCCTGCCAAACTACCATCGTGGACCCTTTCTGAACAAGGCCCAAACACTAAAAAGAAAAAAAATGAGTTTGACTTATAGCTGTGCCCGACACCCAATCCTTGAGGAATCAATGACTTTACTCATAAAAGAAATTCCACCATACACCTTATACAGAATTGCTGGAAAGCCCAAGTGACCAGCGACTCTCAAACTGTGGGCTGCAAGCCCTTTGCCAAACCTCAACGTCCAAAAATACTTACAGTAAGATGCATAACAGTAGCGAAATTACAGTTATGAAGTAGCCACGAAAATAATTTTATGGTTGGGGGGTTACCTCAACATGAGGAACTGTATTAAGGGGTCGCAGCATAAGGAAGGTGAGAAGCACTGGCAAAGACGAAGTATAAAGGGGGCTGTTAAGATACCAAACACTGGTTAAATCACCGGGAGCGAGGTAGTAGTCAAAATACGTATTTCTGAGTCTGGATCCCCTGGGTCCGAACATTTGGCGGTGCGTCTGTAATCCGCACCATTTTCAATGGTCCAATCGTTCTACAACAGGGCAATATTGTGGAAGGCAGCGCCCTTTACCAGGGATGCTAATGACTCCTCGGGCACACCCTGCGGCCCGAGGCCGAAGCCGAGCTCCCATTGGGAGACTTGACTCTCCGCCCTCCTGGACCCCACCCCGACCCCCGGGCCTCCAGGTCTAGGCACCTGGGCCCGGCCCACTTACCTGGACCTCTGGAAGAAACTAAAGGAAGACACGTCGTACGCGGCTTTGAGCAGCACGGTTTTTGGCTCGCCTTTGTAAAGGACACTGAGGCTGTAGAGCTTCATGGCGCCGCACCTTTGGGCCGCTGGCTGGACCCCAGACCCGCTCACAGGAGCGCGGCCGCAGTCCCTCGGAACAGCCGCGGCCGGCTGCTGACGGGGCCGGGCCGGCTTCTTCCTCCTAGCTTAGCGCCCACTTCCGGTTCCGGCCGCGAGTCGTCCCAGACGCTAGTCGGAGGGCGGAAGGCAGAGTGCGCGCGTGCGCGGACGTGTATCTAAGCGGCGGGACGCCTCCCCTTCCCCCCCGCCCCCCGCCCGCGTCAGCCGGTGCCGGCGCCAGAAAGCTCGGTCTCCGCCTGCGTGGCAGTGCCTTGTGCTTGTTCTTCCGGGCTGTGGCGCGGACCCTGGCTGGCGGTGGGCAGTGCCGTCTATACCAACGCTCTTCTTTCCCCATCCTGCTAGCATAGCAACCCGTGGCTGTCCCTACGCTCTACTTTTGTTGCATCTGATATGTAACAGCACCAGGCTAACCAAGCCTCTTCCCTGGGTATCCCAAGTACAGACGCCTCAAAGAAATGTCCTCCATCCTTTCCGTTGCAATAATAAAAATCAGGAACGTCACTGGCTGTGGCCAGGCTCAGCAAACCCTGACGTGGGCACACTTGATCCACAAGCCAGGCGGCTGTCACCCAGCCCCATTCACCTGCACTGACACCGTGGCTCCACAGGCGGCAGATGAGAACCATTTCTGAAGAAAGTCTCTTTATCCAGAGTTGTACAAAATTACCAGGATAGTGACCTTGCAGAAAGAGATGTGGATTAAGGAAATTGATAGCAGGAGAACCTTGGGCTTCAACGTGAACACTAAAATGTTTATCAAACCCTTGGCACCTCTTACTGCTCTTTGGCTTTACTCAGCCTCCCTTGGCCAGGAAGTCTCATCTAGAGATATGCGACCTCCCCGAGCCAAGCTTGTTAATCTATTGAGAATGACATTGCCTTCCCCTCCGTTTCCCCAGCTGTTACAGCCTGAGTTCAGTCCTGGTACTTCCACACTGCAAAAGTTCCACACCCGCACATCTGTTAAATTCGAAAAATACCCTTTTTGTAGACATGTTGCTAAAAAACGATAAACTGTCAAATTCCGAGCCCCGCTCATAGAAGATGTTTAACGACAACGACGGTGATTATTTGCATCATTATGTTCGATAACAAAAAAGGAAAAAGAAAGCAAGCCTCATGATAGGTTGAAGGTGCCCTCCAGGCTGTTGGAAGCAGAGCTTTAAAGGGAGGCTAAGATTTGAGAAGGTCTGTAGAGTACATAAAAGCACTGTATTCTTATTTCCAGCTTTCTGCTCTGGCCTTATTAGAAAATTCTCTGGTTTTATGAGTAGAAATAGATGAACATTATGTACACAACTTACTCTTGAAGAGCTCATATGCATATATGCCTACATGTAGGTAAGGTCTATCTACAGCTATGTCTATTTATGAATATGTATATACTCATGTGTCTATACATGTATGTATATGAACATATTATATATGTATTATAACCTGTATTAGAGTTCTCTGAAGGAACAGGATTGATAGCACATATATTAAGAGAGGATTTGTTAGGTTGGCTTCAGGATGCTGTCTGTATAACTACGCCAACAGTGGCTGCCTCACACTGGAGAAGAATAGAATCTGGTGTTTGCTCAGACCACAAGACTGGATATCTCAGCAAACTTAATATGGTGCTGAAAGTCTGAGGATTCCTGGAGAGATTGCTCTCCAGCCAACATTTGAATCCCTAAGTTGGTTTAGGTGTAGAAATGCTGCAGTGACAGGGTAGCTGACTTAGCCAGGGAGAGCAAAAGCAAACAAGCAACAAGCAAAGTTTCCTTCTTCCATATCCTTCCATATGAATCACCACCAGGAGGTGCTGCCCAGTGTTAAGGTGGGTCTTCCTGCTTCACTTAATCTGCTCAAGAAAAGCCCTCTCAGGACTGCTCAGTGGCCTGTGTTTTAGTTGACTCCAGATGCGGTAAAGTTCGCAACTAAGGTTATTCATCACAATGCCAAAGACAGAGCAAATGCAGTACAGAAGATTTAAGGGATGCAGATGAAGGATGTCCAGAAATTTCTGTCCTGGTAGTGATTCAAGAAACCTGAAAGTGTGGGGAGAGAAAAGCTTGCAAAAATAAGTCATTGAAAAGACAAGCATAGCATCACTGGTGTAGGATGGTGGAGCTCCTGTGTCCAGCCTCCCCTAAGTCCTGAGATGTCAAAGAAAAGCCCTTTCGCAGAGCAGAAGAGGTGACTCAGTGGGTAAAGCCATCTGCTGCCAAGCCTGATGACCTGAGTTTGATCTTCAGGACACAATGGTGGAAGGAAAGAACCAAGTCCCACATGCACACATGCACAAAATAGCATACATGTCAGCTCCCTGCATATTTATTTATATGCATGCATGCACATTAACACACAACAATAATAGTATAGATAGTATATATTTATAATAAAAATGTTAAGGGATTTTTTAAATATATATTGAGTGTTATTCCACATGGTACCCATGGAAGCCAGTGGAGTGTGCCAGATTCTTAGATTCCCTGGAATTAGATTTCCACACGGTTATTAGTTGCCATGTAGGTGCTGGGAACCAGACCTAGAATCTCTGTGAGAGCAGCTAGCTAGTGCTCTTAACCATCAAGTCATCTCTCCAGATCCTAATTTTTAAAAAGCCTCTTTGAAAACATATTTGTAATGACAGTGTCCGTGTCCAAAGACCCAGGTCCTCTGAATTTGCCCAGTGAATGCAGCAAACACCTACCTGCCTCTGAAGCTTTGTCCTGCTCACAAGGGTGTTTATCCCAGTGACACAGCAGAGCCCCTAAGAAATCAAGACGGCATTGAAAGCGATTACCTATGTGGTCAGATTTCTCTGAGACCAGTTATGAAGCTTCAGGTGAGTGAATATATCCATGGGTGCTAGGGATAGAACCCAGGGCCTCGTTCATACTAAGCACATCTCCCTTCACTGGGTTGTCCCAGTTTCCCCTGGACTGTCTAGGCAACGGGAAAGATAGCAATGGTCTGCCACAGATTTCATGTCTGTTAGGTGAGAACACATAGGAGCTTTTGGAATGAGTGGAACAGGTATTTTCAGACTGCCCTCCCTGCATGGGGCTTTCCCGAGGCCCTGTTTTTCTAGAGTCAGCCTTTCCCGGCTGAGGACGAGCTGTACTGGACGAACGCCAGCTGCTTGAAGTGGAACTCCACAGTCATTTAGGCAGCCTGCTTATCTCAGCCACCGTACTTGATGGCTCCGGGTCAGCACCTCACAGGAAGTTCAGAAGGGAGGCTTCCGAGAAAACAGAGAAGCAGGCAGGAGATCCTGCAGGCCTTCCTCCTGCTCCACAACCTGCATGGACTTCCCTGGGCCTCAGCACGTGTGGGTCCCACCTGAGAACAAGAGTAGACAGAGGAAAGGCAAGAAGATGAGGAATGCCCTCAAAGCCAAGCCAAGCAGAGACTGGCAGCACCCACAGCGTAGCCATAGAGCAGAAGTCCTCACGAGGAAACTGCACCATGGCTTCCGGATGCCAGTGGTCCTCAGGGCCCTGCTGGCTCAGTCCTGAGCTAGTCGAAAAGCCTGTCCTGCTAACCCAGACCAGACCTCACCATACCAACATTGGCCATCCAGAGGGCTCCTGTCTCACACTGTGCACAGAGAGCTGCCCTAGGATTCCAGAGAATAGGAAGTATTAGAAGAGCAGCCAGAGCATGCGGGGTGCCGTCGGAATGTCAGATACTCCAGACACAGTCACAGAAGGCCAGTGTGTGTTGTTAAATTGGTGGTTTGACAAGTTTGACGGGAAAGACTGCTGTGAGATTGTGTGACTTAGAATAATAGGCAAGCTTCAGCCACAAGAATGTGGCAAGATGGCAGCCTGAAAAAGCTCTGAGCATGGACAGCACCAGTAGACACGCTTGCATGGAAGGAGGAAGTCTCATAGGGCCTCACCCAAAATCAAAAACTCAGACAGCTAAGGAATTGGAGGAGAAGGAGAAGAAATTGTGTCTCCCTTTTATGAGCCCCCTAATTGGCTGTCTAATACCAAATGGTCAGCCCTGAAATCATATTTACAAAGTAATACTAACCCGAGTGAACAGACTGTAGTGGTGTGTGTGTGTGTGTGTGTGTGTGTGTGTGTGTGTGTGTGATAACAAAGGAGAAAAGGCCACATATTAGAGAGGGAGGAAGGTGCGGGTGAAGGCTTGGAAGGACCTGGAAAGAGGGGCGAGAAGAAGGAGGTGATATAATTATCTTTTATTTTATAAAAGTCAGAAATAAAATAAAATATTAGAATTAAATGTGGAAGAACATTTTTAATTTTACAACTTGGGTGTGGAAAAAGTGTTCTCTGACCAAACCTTAATCTAGAATAGACTAGAATCCATGAAAGTGGGTAGATGCTTCTGTATAATGCAAAGCACTAGTTATCAAGGTGTAGCTTGAGCAGAAACTTGAGTTGTAACTTGTTGGGAAACACAACACACTTGTCAAACAAAAGACTACTAGACATTTTAGATGAAATATAAATCTGTCAATAGTAACGTACTTATTGGACAAATAATCCTTAAAAGCAGAAACCTAGAGGAATAGCAAGTTAGGGGACGAGAGGGTGTGTGTGTGTGTGTGTGTGTGCATACGTGTGTGTCTGTGTGCCTGTGTGTGTGTATACACTTATAGTCAAAATAGATTATATACTTAAATGAACATGCCATTATAAAACCCATTATTTTGTATACAGATTACATATGCTAATGAATACTTTTAAAAGAAGAAACACTGGGTCTGGAGAGAGATGGCTCAACAGTTAAGAGCACTGACTGCTCTTCCAGAGGTCCCGAGTTCAAGTCCCAAATCACATGCTGGCTCACAACTATCCGTAATGGGATCCGATGCCCTCTTCTGGGGTGTTTGAAGAGAGTGACAGTATACTCACATACATAAGATAAATAAATAAATCTTTAACAAAACAAAAAACATAATTCCAACAATAGTTATGCCCTGGTCTGAGGCTTCCGGGGATAGCAATAGAAACACACCGAGTCCCAGGCAGTGTGGAGCCAGCATGGTTCGGGTCCACCATTCCGGTTTGGGTTTCAGACCAAGAGAAAGGGAAAGAAAGGGAGAAGCAGCAAGAAGGTTCCTAGCTGTCTCCAGGGCACAGGGCCAGGCTGGAAGCCAGACACTTTCTGTTCTTTCGGTTCTCAGACACATAGGGCTCTGCTCCTTAGTAAGTGTGACAGGCACCAGGGCACTGATCTGGGAACTAAGCAGGTGGTAATGTCTACCAGGCTGGCAGTCACTACGGTGACAAGGTGACAGAGTGGTCACCATGGTGACAGGAGTAGAGAGGCCTTTGGTCATCAGTCCCAGTTTTCTGCATGGTGGCTCTAATGATAGAATGGTCACCATAGAAACCACAGGCCCTCTCAGGAGCACAGAGGCCCTGACAGGAGACATCTACTCCACACCTGGTTGGAACAGAAGCATCGACTGTGACTGAGTCCAGAGACGAAAACTGAGGCGTGAGGGACAGACGAGTTACCTGTTGCCTCATTACTCAAGAGCCATCCCCAAGCCACCGGAGGGAGAGACCGTTTTTGCTGAGTCTGTCTAGAGGCCACCAGTTCTTCACAGCTCAGCATAGCTAGAAGAAGATTCAACACTGAGGACATTTCCCTGGAACCACATGGTTCCTCCTGGAGACCGCTGGGCCTGAGGAGGCCTTGGTGGGGAAGAGTCCAGAAGACAACAATGAAAAAGAGGAAGCTGTGGCTTCAACCAGCCTGAGGTGGACATCGCTCTCTGAGGTGGTGCAGGCTGTGACTCTGTGGGAGACGCCTGGGCTATTTCTGCTTTGGAAATCTGGTGCTGGACACTGAGGGCTCCCAGCTCACCTGGGCTGGTGGCTGCGCAGATGCTGGATGACAGAGCCAGGATGGAGGCCACCAAGAAAGAAAAGGTATCTACCTCTCCAGGCATTTCAGAAGTATCCGTTCTCATGTCCCCAACACTCACAGGTTTGGCTGCCGCCAGTCAGGGTCTGGACCTCTGAATTTGCTTTTATCTTTAAGAAAGATGTGTCTGGGGGCGCTTGTGGGGCAGAAAGATCTCTGCTTACTCGACTGGTGTTGTGACCCAGCAGTGGAGCTGTTCAGGAGTCTGGGAAGCAATCTGTCGAGAGACTCTGAGGTCGGGGGAGGGGTGGGGTGGGGAATCAGATCCTATTGAGGTATTTGGATGGCTGAAGCATTCTGGGGTCAAACCTACTGCCTGATTTTGAGAATGTACTGAACAGCTACCACAAGCCATAGGCCTCCTCCTCCTCCCTCTCCTCCTCCCCCTCCTCTTGCCTTCTCCCCCTCCCCCTCCTAGCAGGAAGCACTTCATGGAGCCTTGAGGGTTGCTGCGACATAATGAGAAGCACAGGGCAATCTCCTTCCCAACCACAGAGTTCCAGATGTCGTTGCTGGCCCTGGGCTGAGCAGTGCGCAGGGGAAGAGATGAGGACTGGACATTCACTAGGAAGCAAGAACGGAGAGCACACCCATCTCTCCCGTTCTGGAGTGAACAGGATTCTGTCATTTTGGGCACATTTTCCCCCTGGCTTGTCTCTTCTTTGTGTGAAATGTCAAGGTCAGCGTAAACAACCTCTAGCCGGCTTCCGGCAGAGCTAATGATGTTAGGAGAAAACAGACAGAGCCAGTGAGTGAGAAAGCCCACATGGTGCCTGCAGGAACAGGCCAGGGCCCAACCAAGTCCCACGTGTGCCTGCTACTGAGGTGGGCCAAACAGAGACCGCTTCACACCATCTAGGGAGAAGGAAGCTGATGTCTAGCACAGGTATCTGGAGACAGAAAAGGGGAATTTGTTCAAACTGGGAAGGAAAGTGTGGAGTGTCTGTGTGTGTTCCCCTGCCTCCAGGTAGGCAATGACTCTCTGCAAGAAAGGCATGGCCTCGGCCTCCATTGGAGGTCTGGACCTTACCTGAACCTCTTGGACCTCCCTAGAAAGGAGATGGGCTTTTCTTATACACATCTACATACCTTCTTTTTTATTATTTTATTTTATTTTACTTTATTTTTTTTTATGTCTACCTCTCCTCCTCAGAGAACTGCAGGGTCAGCTCTCCTTGTAAGCTGCCCTCTGTGCCCTGCCTGCTCAGGGTTCCTTTGGGGACCCTAAAGAGCAAGTCTCCAAGGCACACATACAAGGGTGTGTTTGTCTACGTCTAGTGTGTACATGAGGGCCCCTGACTTGGCCAAGCTAGACATAGGTAGACTCTAAGTAGCTAATGTAGCAGGAAGCTGCCAGGAGGACTGGAGTCAGAAGGGTTAAATGAACTATCGCAGTTCCTTCCCCAGACCCATCAGCTTCCTGGCTTTCTTAATTCCGTAGGCTGCGTGTATCCAAATCTATCATTCTTTATAGCCTCTGCCACTGCCCTATGGCGTCCTCTGCGCCACAGGCCAGATCTGTGCTTCTCTCTTACTCCCCAGTATGAGTCTGTCTCTGAGGGAGGTGATGTCTGGACCTCAGCGGGCAGACAGGCCAGGCTGAGTCTGGAGGCTGCTGCTTGGCCTCTTTGGGCCTATGATTGATCACTAATTAATTAGAACAGTGATGTTTGCTTCCACCGACTGCTGAGAGGAGGAAGGAGAGCTGCCTGTCAGAATGGTCAGCTGCTGGGCTGTGAGCCTCTCTGGGCAGCTGGATAGACACACCGAGTTCACCAGACCTATAGGTCCTACCATGTGGAATGGGAGTCTCCTGTTGCTACTAGGACAAACTCACAAACTTAAGAGCTTAAAACAACACACACTTGTTATGTTACAGTTCTAGGATCTAAAATGGATCTCTGAAAGTTAAAATAAAGGTGTTGCTAGGACCCGCCCCTTCTGGGCACCGTAGAAGAAGCCATTTCCTTTCCCGGCAAGCTTCTCCAGCCCAGCCACTCCTGGGCACCTGCATCCTTCCTGCCGTATTCAGTGATGGTCTGTGCATCTCTCTCACCTATGCTTGACCATCACATAATCTCTGCCTCTCCTGCCCACTTCTGACAGCACCGGCCCAAACACATAACCCAGGTTCACCTCATCTCAAGTCACTAACTAAATCACATCTATCAAACCTTCCTACCACATAAAGTGACATAGTCGCAGGTCCCAAGGGTTGGGACATCTGTAGGAAGTCATGACCCTGCTTCTTATACTGTCCTGTGTCCCATCTTAAGATCCCCCATCAACCCACAAGCTTTTCCCTGACTCGCCTGTGATCCCATTGCCCTTATAAATTATTAGCTCCCTGGATCTGAGAACATTCTCCTGTCAGCAACAGATACGGCCAAGTCTGTGCCACGCCCCCTCTGGCTTCATTGGTGTACAATCTCATTTACCTGTGGCTAACTGCAGACCAAATATATGCAGAAAACTCCATAAACAAGCTAATAATAAGTTTCAAGGATTTACTTTTTTACTTTTGATTATGTGCATATGTCTGTCTGTGTCTGGGAATTGCATGCATGCGTCCTGATGTCCTCGGAGTCTAGAATCGTATCCCCTGGAGCTGGAGTTGTAAGGCATCTGATCCTTTGCAAGAGTAATAGGTACTCTTAAGTGCTGAGCCATCTCTCCAGCCCCCCAAATAAGCTTAAAATTGTATGTTGTTCTGTGTAGTTGAATGAAACACCTCACACCCCCTTCTGTAAATCATACTTTTGTCGAGTGTATTTTTGTACAGTAATACATAGTATACAGTGCATTTACTTCCTGCCCAGGAGCTCTTTAGAAGCTGCCTGCATTATCAGATTGATGGACAAATATTTCAACCTTGGGTTTGACACTAGGCATCAAGAAGCAGTTAGGCTACTGCACAAATGGTTCCTGTCCACTCGCCCCAGCTCTTGATAGAGGGTCTGCAGCACCTCCCCTCACAGGAGAAGCGAGACACAGCAGAGCAGTGGATTTTAAAAGAACACTTATCATGGCGTATTGTTACAATTATTCCCTTTTATTAATTATTACTGTTAATCTCTTACTCTGCCAAATATCTAAATTCAAGTTCATCACAGGAAAAGCGTTGCATAAAATGGGGCCCTTTCTCTCCCAAGTCTTCAAGCATCCCCTGCAAGAATAAGAAAAGCTAACTTTACACAACAGAGTTTTAATGAAATTACTATATATAAAGTAAGCACATGGAGGATAAAGCACATAAAGTAAAGGCGCGTTGTGCTCAGACCTGTCCTAAGTCACAGCTTTTGCCTTTCAAGTCTCCTGCATGGCCCAGTGAGCCCTGCGCTGGGCGTGTGAGAGGAGGGGCCTCCGGCCATGGGCGGGTCTTCTGTATGCTACAAGAGGGATGTACCTCCTCAGCCTTCCTGTCAGTGCTGCCTTTCTGAGAAGCTTGCATGAGGAAGACTCAGCAGGAAGGAACATTGTCCCTTGATTGTTTGTCCTATGAGGGCTCTGAAGTTGGGAACACTTTCAGGATTTATGGGGTCTTCCAGCTCCTGAATACAGGAGAAAGACCTACTGAAGCAGAATCCACGGAGACAGGAGTCAACTCTCTACCGCCTGGCCTGCTCTCATAAACAATCTTGGCATTTGACTGTTTCTGTGTGCCAAGCATTCTCAGTGCTCCTTCCATTGCCAGTGAGGAAGCTCGTGTTGAAGGAAAAATATGTCGTCATAGGCAGATTGCCAGGACTGCTCCAGTTCTGACTCACTGGGTCAGAACCTGAGGTGAGCGTTTATTTGTGGTGTAGGAGTCCCTTTGAGTCAGGCCCAGCCTTTTGCACTCCTTTAGCCACTAGTTACTGGGGGACCCTGCAAAGGCCAGGGCTTCCAGACTTGGTAAACAAAAAATTAGGATATCCAGTTAGGTTTGCATTTCAGATAAACAACAAATGTTTTATTATACATCCCAAATAGCCATGGGCACTCTACTTTTTTTTTTTTTTTTTTTTTTTTTTGCCACATTTAAGGAAAGAGTAACTCCTCAGGTCTTCCTGGGTGCACCGATTACATGTGGAGAGCAGTCTCAGCAGTGAGTGTATCTGTGAAATGTTAGTGGCCATCCTGACCGAGCCTTAGGGAGGGGCCACTGCCCAGCAGGCGCCACAGTATTCATGGAAATATTTCCAGTGACTGAGATGACTATTCATACATGCAAACATGCCCATTATAGACCCCATCAAGTGTTAAGTAACTAAGAGGGTGATTTTTTAAATGCTTTATGTCATGTGTAAATATTTAGTGACCTGTTTACCTAGAGAGTGTTTGGTGATAGTTCCTGGGTGGGCATTGTACTTTTCCTCACTGTAACACTGGAGTAATCCTGCCATCAGTAAATTAGCTCCCAAACACATTTTCAAACTGGCTACAAAGGGGGCTAAACAGATGTCTCCGTTAGTAAGGTTCTTGCCGAGAAACCATGAGGACCCCAGTCTGTAACCTCAGCACCCAAATAAAAGCCGAGCCTCACCATACACCTGAAATCCCAGAGCTGGGAAACTGGAAACAGGAGGATACCTGGGGCTAACTGACAAGTTAATTTAGCCAAGTTGGCAAGCTCTAGATTCAATGAGCAACCTTGTCTCAAACAACGCCCTGGCAAAGCCAGTGAGATGGCTCCGCAGAGAAAGAAACTTGCTGGCAAGCCTCATGGCCTGAGTTTGATCCCCCAGAGCCTACAGGATGGAAGGAGGGAGCTGACTCCTGAAAGCTGTTCTCAGTCTCAGGCATGCCATGGCATACACAAGAACACACACACACGCACACGCACACGCACACACACACGCACACACTTTTTTTCTTTCTTTTCTTTTTCTTTTTTTTTTTTTTAGGAATAGAGTTTGTTCAGGTCATGGGATGGGAGTTAATGGGGTAGTGAAGGCAGAGAAAGGCAGAGAAAATAGAGAAGTAGAGGCCAGTGATGACCACATGGAGAGAGGGGAGGGGAGGGGAGCCCAAGAGGGGCAAGAGAGATAAGGGGTCAGAGAGAGTAGTGAGAGCTGAGAGAGGGTAAGAGCACACTTTTTTTCCCCCCGAGACAGGGTTTCTTTGTGTAACTTTGGCTGTCCTGGAACTTACTCTGTAGACCAGGCTGTCCTCAAACTCAGAGATCCACCTGCCTCTGCCTCCTGATTAAAGGCATGCACCACCACCGCCCAGCTCCACAACATTTTTAATGGCTGCAAAACTCCAGGCAGTCTAAGAGGCCACCTTGGCTGAGACTATCTGGAGAAGGTCAGCAGGTAGAACAGGTAGCTTCTTCAACACATTTAGGTGAGGCACGGCCCACTCCATTAAGCCATGTGGGAGAACTTTAGCCTTTTGGAAGTGGGCAGAGTGACTTCCGTGGATCTGGAGGATTGGATGTCTAGGAAGGTCTTGGCTTGGGGGCATCTTGGCAGAGAAAGCAAATCTTGGGCTAGGAGAAGGGGTTCTATGAACAGACCGTGGGGGTTTAGGGAGAACCTTGTTGGGGTGTGATGTGAAATGTCCTCCATGAGCTATGCCTGAACACCTGGTCCCCAGCTGGTGGCACTGTTTAGGAAGGTTGTGGAGCCTTTAGGAGGTGGAGCTTCCATGAAGGAAGTGGGTCACTGGGTGTAACTGCCCACAGTTACATCAAACGGGTTACCTGGATGGAAGGGAAGCTGGGGATGTGTGGGAAGGCAGCAAAAAGAGATGGAGACCAAGACAACATTGCTGTTCAAGGTCGCAAAGTTTAGTGGAGAACTCCAAATAATATATTTGGAGTTATAGGCAGGGGAAAACCCTTCCCCCAAAGGCTGGAAACTTCTCCACAGAACCGGTATAGTTGCTCCACAGGAGGCTAGTGTTTCTCAGGAAACTGCAGGTCCTTGAAGAACAATGGGCTTCACCTTGGTCCGAGCACTCCACCCTAGGTGGAGGGGATTATGGCTAACACAGGAGTTCCCACTCAAAGGCTGGGAGAAGAATTTCACATTGGTCAATGTCAAGTTCCTGTCAGGTGGCATGGCACCCCAATAAGGCTTTCTACAACTGGGAGTGGACTTTGTCCTATTTCCTGTTTGCTCTCTGATTCCTGGATGTGGCTACGACGTGACTAGCCAGCCTCCAGCTTCTGTCTCCATACAATCCCAGCCTACTACCTTGTCTTCCACCATGAAGGACTGTATCCTCCTGAGACTGTAAGCCAAGATAAGCCCCTTCTCCATTAAGGTGCTTTTGTCAGGGTTATTTTATCTCAACCACAGAAGAGTAACCTAGAGCTAGCACTCTCTGCTCTGCGCCTTCACATGCTGCCTGGTTGGAGTGTTTATAATACAGACAGAACAGAGCAAAAGCCTCCCCTTAGGCCTTTGTTTCTGGAAAGCTGTTCATCTGCCCTCTTCTAGCATAACACTGGGTTCCATCACCTTGCAGGGAACCCTCCTTCCTGCCTCACCAGAGCTCCTGACCTCTTCCCTCCTGAGCCACCCGGCGTCACCTCTGATGCCCACTTCATACTGTTTTCGTTCACTTAGACATCTTCCTGTTCACCTAGACGTCTTCTCCCTGGAGCCACTCTGCCCATTAGGGATGTTGTGCTGTTCCATATACCCAATTAAACTGAGCACATCTGAAGGTTTGTCATGTTGCCTGGCCAACAGCCCAGAGATCCGTGGTTTTCAGTCTCAGAAAGGCTCATGTTAGTGTTCCTGATTCTCTTGACCTTCCCCTTGTGGCTGCCAGATGTGCCACAAGTGTTGCAGGCACAAAGAAACCAAGCAACCCAGAGGCATCGGTGTACAGTGGCTCATCCCCCCACCATGGCTCCAGAGATTGACCTGGACAGGGTAGAGAGGAACTGAAGGAAAGACAAAACATACAGAACATGGATGCACGGAAAAGCTGGCATCGGTGCACTGGGCTCCAGGTTGGAGAAGCCTCAGTGTGTTTATGGTATATGATTAAGCATGGAGGTAGAGTTATTGCACACAGATGAATAAGAAGGCAGGTTCAGCTAACCTGAGTAGGAGCAGTCTCGAGAGGGACTTCACAGTCTTCATGTGATAAATATTCAGGGGGAAAGCTACAGTAGATATTTTTTGCACACACTATCAGCATCCACACGTGGACCAGAGGAAGACTGCCACTGCTCTGGGCCTTACCCAGGGAAGGCTTTTCTGATCCAGTGGGGCTGAGGCACTAGGGTCCTTGACATAGGAACAGCACACATCCACACAGCACTTCACTCCGTCCTTACAGGGAGAGGCTTCTGTCACATCTCCCAGATTCCTCAGGGTCTAGAAAGCAATCCAGAAGATGTCGACAGGAAGGATGAGCCACACAGGTTTGTGCCCAGTGCTGGCATGTCACTGCCTGATCCTGAGCAGAATGAAGGGCCTGTGACCAGGCAGGAAGGGACGCTAGCTCTTTAAGGAACAACAACAACAACAACAAAAGTGTCTGTTCACCCTTAGGAGCACCACAGCCAAGGACACAGCAGTTCAAAGTCACAGGGCCCCAGACTTAGACCAGAGACCAGGTTGCACCAGCCTCTGGATGGCAGAGCCATTGCTGAGCACTGGGTACTCAGAATGGGCCAGGCCTGGGGATCTGGACCTGCAGGAGGCATAGCGTTCTGCACCTGGGCTCTGTCTCACAGAGCACAAAGAGTATAACCCTAAACAAAGAGCAATCTGTGGGCTCCCATAGTGGCAGATACAGCTGATGTTTGGACTAAGACCTCAGATGAAGGAGAAGAGGAGCTTTCTCCTGCTGGGGGCTTTGTTTTCGGGGGATTTACTCCCCCATTCGGTGGAGCCAGCCTGAGTTCCCAGAAACCTTGGCTCTCTTTAGGGTGCAGATCGCCTTGGTCCCATAAAAACAGAAAATCCTGTGTAAATGGCAGGATTCATCTTCTAAACCCTGTGCAGTTCTGTTGAATGGTCGGCCACCAGATCCCTATTTGATAACAATTGGCAGCAGCTTTGAAGGTCTGGATTGCCCGTGGAAGGAAGCTAGAAAGAGTCCTTTACCAGCGCCAAGACCTCCGTCCCTTACCCTGGCATCCCAGTGTCAGAGCTGGGACAACAGCCTCCATGGTCCTAGATGCCCAAAAGGCTTCTGCTCTGTGTCTGTCTCTGGCATCATCCTCTGCTCTTCCTTCTAAATGTATAATATTAACAAAATGAAATCCACTTTTTTGAGCCAGGTGTGGTGATGTAATCCTAACACTTGGGAAGTGGAGACAGGGGCCTCAAGAGTTCAAGGCCAGCCTCAGCTCCATAATGAGACCTCAACTCATAAACTCAAACCAAAGCATAAAAGCCATCTTTCTATTTGGTAAATAAAAGGTTTGGTGAATTTGGGCAAATGTAAGCACCATCACCGTCAAGACTCCTGCCACTGAGCTGGGCAGTGGCAGTGCACACCTTTAATCTCAGCACTCCAGAGGCAGAGGCATCTTACTGAGTTTGCAGCCAGCCTGGTCTACAGAGTGAGTTCCAGAACAGCCAGGGCTACACAGAGAACCCATATCTCAAAAAGCAAAAGACTTGTTCCATCACTCCCGGAGGCCCCTGTATCGAGATGACAGTCACCCCTGCTGCTCCAGTCCTCGGAAATCTCCAGTCTGTTTCCTCTTTCTTTCGCTCTGCCTCATCTGTAAGCAGCACTGTCTGCTGTGTCTGACTCTTTCCCTGGCAGTGAGCTTTGCTGTGTCAGCAGCACGCTGGCCCTTGCCCCTTCCCACCGCTCAGCCGTGTCAGCATCTGGGTTGTTCTCAGCCTCAGCTGTCATGGGTAAAGCTCCCGTGAACATTCTAGCGCAGGTCTTTACATGTACATAGGTGGCCATTTGGCGAGCCGTGAGAGATGTGTGGAATGACATTGTGTAAGGCATTTAACCTCAGAAGAAACTCCCAAGCTCTTTTCCAGAGCAGAGGAGGCCTCTCTGCCTTTCCCAGCACAGGGCCCAGGGCCTCCATTAATGCATGATTCCCCCCACACCAAATTTCTGCTCGTGTCCGTGTTTTAAGTGGGAGCCATCCTTGGTCTCTGCAGTGGTCTGTCTGTGTGACCTTAACTTCCATTTATCTTCTGACTAATGATGGTGTGTATGTTTGACATCAATATTGGACATGCTTTGGAGACATTTTCTTTTAAAATAGGGGTGTTGTCATCTTATTGAGTTGGCACGTGTCTTTATGTCTTCTAGTCATTTTACCGGCTGTGTGCTTGATAAAGGTGAGTGGGCCTACATGGATCCTGAGGGTGCAAGTCTGCATTTGTTTCTATGAACTCTGTCCATACCCTCTCCTCCAGCGCCCCATCCCCCATATCTCTAGCCCATATCCCCCTCCCCACTCCACCCTACACCTGCTATGTGATATCCCAGTTCATTTGTCCATCCTTCTAGATTTGTTTCTTTTGGTTTCTCTGTGTAGCCCCGACTGTCCTGGAACTCACTCTGTAGGCCAGGCTGGCCTCGAACTAAAAGCACGCACCATACCTCCTTCCAGATCTTGTAGACAGGCCGATCTCGGATTCTGGGTCCTGGAAATCAAAGTGCAGAGTTGAAGCGTAATTTATGTCCCACCCTGCTGTCACACCAGACATGCGATGTCCCTCCTCCACGCCCTCACTATGTTCTCTAACAGACAGAACCTCTGACAACAGTGAATGGCAGCGCTCGGTCAATACGTCATATTTGTTCCGAGTCACTGGCAAGACTTTCGTGAGCGTATTTTGTAGTTGTTTTGAAGATCAAACCCAGCGACTTTTATGAGCTGGGCTCTACCACTGAGCCCTGCCCTTAGCCCCATAAGCATAGGGTTTTTGTTTAGCATCTGGGCTCGGTATTTGTATAAAGGGGAAGATTTCCACATTACTCCACATTTCAACTCTTGGCTTGTCCTGTCTTTCTCAGTGAATTTTTAATTAAGTTACATTATTTGAAAGTCTTCCGTTCCTTCTGAGTTTTGGAATGCATTCACATAAGTCACACATGACTCCCATGAGCCTTCCAAGCTCCCTTCATCTAGAACTAAGTGCCTTTCTTATTCTTACAGTTGTTTCTTAGTGCCTTTTCTGTGATCTTTGGTTATATTTGAGAGAGGGAGAGGGAGAGAAAGAGCTTAAGGCTTACATGGCTGCCTGCTAAAATGGAGTGAGTTAGGTCTTCTCAACACCACATGCCTTTGGAGGTCAAAGGACAACCTTGGCTGCCACCGTGTTTGAGGCAGGGTCTCTCTTACTGTTCACTGTTGCACAGGCCAAGCTATCTGCCTCAAAATCATCTGGGGTCATCTCACTTTCGGAGCATCTAGATTTTATGTGGAGTCTGATTATTTAAACTTGGGTCCTCAAACCTTTAAAGCAAGTGCTTTGCCCACTGAGCCATCTTCCAGCCTGTGATAATCTAATTTTTAAAAATGTAAGGAAGGTTTATTTATTTTTCTTTGTGCTTTGCCTACATCTGTGTCTGTACCACATGCATGCCTGGTACCCACAGAGGTCAGCAAACCACCACGTGGGGTAATAGGGACTGAACACACGCCCCCTGCAAGAGCAAAACGCACTCTTAACCTCTAAGGCACAGCTCCATCGCTGATAACATGTTCTGTTGGTCTGTTTAAACACCAGGGTTTGTGTCTGAGTGTCGAGGGAGGCTAGGATCTCAGGTCACTGAAGCTTGTGATTTTGAGACCAGCCTAGGTAACGTAACTTCATTTCCCCCATTTCAAACATATAAAAACAAAGACTGAATTTGTGTTTGTCAATCAAGCTTACTGTATTTTTGTGTTTCCTGTATTTTTTCTCGTCACTACTGGCTCCTTTATTTTAATTTTCTTTTCGTACATTTGATCTTCTTTATACTTCTCCGGTTTCACAACAGAATGTCCTGTTATTCTATCAGTTGCTTTTCCCATAATGTAACCAAATACCCGGCAGAGCAGCGAAAATGAGGAAAGGTTTGTTATGCTCTTGGCTCCTGGGAATGCAGGGAAGCTGTGGCAATGGGACTCCTGTCCGTGGGGACTCCTGTCCGTGGTATGTGCACTGGGGTCTGCTCGATTCCGGGCAGATCAGAGAGACTGGGCAGGAATCAGAAGCAGATGTCAACCCACTTCTACCTAAGTCACTCCCAAACCTTCCATTGACTCCCAAAACAGTGTGGAGAGCTGGGATCCGGGTCACCCAGCCTGTGAGGGACTTCTCACATCTGGACATTGCTTGTCCATGCTATCATTATGTACCCAGAGACTCAGTGCCTTAAGTCTAAGGCATCACAGACAGATGTGTCTCGTTGAACACATCTGGAATTACTCCATTTCCCTCCCCTCCATGTCTAATCTGCTGCTCCCTCCTACACAAGAGCTACTAGACCTTTAAGAAACAGGATCCAGTTGAAACTCCACAGTGTCTGTGTAGTGGTACACACCATTAACCTTAGCTCTCAGGAGGCAGAGGCAGATCTTTGTGAGTTCGAGGCCAGCCTGGTCTTTATAGTGAGTTCCAGGACAGTCAGGGCTATATAATGAGATCCTGTCTAAAATAAAACAAAACAAAATAAAACAAACAAACAAACAACAGAAAAGAACCCACAGTCTCTCTTATGTTCTCCAAAGACCCTACAGTGTACCCACTGACACCTCTTTTTTTTTGTTCTTTTTTCTTTTTCTTTTCTTTTCTTTTCCTTTCCTTTCTTTTCTTTTCTTAGAAAAGTTTTACAGTTTACTGGTCCTCTTTCCAGACCCTCCTGCCATCCCAGAGGATGAGGTCTCAGAAGAGTCTCCACTGCATTTGCCCCACCCTGTCTCCAGCTCACGTTTTGCCAGCACCACCATTGGCCTTGGCTGCTCCGCACCTCCCGCCCCTTCTGTTCTGTGCCCCCTCTTGTTTTCTCAAGGTCTTTTGCTTCTCATAAAGGCCATGGCTTACAAGTCTGTGTTAGGCTCATGTACAGTCACAAAGCCCATTGTCCAAACTCAAAGATGACAACTGGCATGGCTGTACATTTTGACTAGCTTTAGCTGAATGTCTGTGTTTGGTACCGCAGCCTTCCCCGGGTAAAGGACACCCACACCCATGTGTTTCCTTGGTAGTCGACACTTACTCAGTCATGGACTTCCCGGCCCGCAGTAACTGAGCTATCCATAATGGCAGCCAAGCAGCCAAGGAGGGGAAGGAAAGGCTGCCCGTTTGACTGTGGACGAAGCCGCCTCTCCAGTTTGCTAGACACTAAACCCCTGGAAGTTCAATATCAGAAGTTTCTAGAAGTTCTTGCTTAGGCAGCCCATGTAACTAAAACTGGAACAAGACAGAAGAGATTAGCATAACTGTGAAAAGGATGTGTTCCATATTTCCTTAGCACAGTTGTCCTGAGTACTGCAATAAATTTAGGTAGACAGACAGATGGACAGACAGACCGATAAAAGAAACAAGTCACTTTGTAACTCAGATTGAGCACAAACGTGATACTTAGACATACTGAGGGGATGAATGAATGATCTCATATCCTGTTCAAATCTCTTGCTGATCATCAGTCCTGCATCCTGTGTTCATTAGGACAGACTTCCTCGCTGTAACCCGTCTTAAGTAAGACTGTCTTTCTGGTCCTGTAAGCCAGTGTGGGAGGTCGTGTAAGCCAGTGTGGGAAGTTTGACAGCCCAAATTCTCCACATTGCTGGGAACCCAGACTTCTTCAGTTCCATGGCTGTGACCATTCCCTAAAGCCAAATCCTTGTCTGTGTCTAGCCGGGAAGAGGCAGGCAGAGATGTTCTCTTCTGAAGCATGTGGACCTGGGAGTTGTACAGCCACTCACATTCTGTGGAGCCAACTTGCTATAAAGACATAGTAACCAGGAGCTCAGCATCGTCATCGTCATCGTCACCGTAGTGGGCAGAGGGGTGGTGGATTTGGGCCACAGGTAGTGACCTCTTCAGTAGGCCACTCCTCTGTGAGCTTCAGGTCACATTCCCATGCACACTTTCCTCTCACACACGGAGCACACATCAACCAGTGTAGTTCCTGCACTCAAAGCCAAGCACAGGCTCTGGGAGGCCAGAGACCTGGCTCTGCGTGCGTACATGCGTGCGTGTGTGCGTGCAGACAATGATGCTAATTGGTCGTCATCGTAAATAAAAACCTAGCAACCCACCGTGGACTGTGGGAGCTTGGGTAGGGGATCTTTGTCAGGTTTCCATCACTGCCACAGATTCTCGATATAATCAACTTATACAAAGAAAAGCACAATTTTAAGTCCTGCTCCTTGGGGCTTATGACGCATTCCTGATACGAGATTGCCACGGAGCGACATGTGGCTAGAAAGTCAAAGAAAGAAGAGGAAGGACTGGTCTCACGCTCCACCCTCATGGGGTGCCCCACCGGTGACGTGAAGGGTTCTCCATCCCTACAGGACCTTGAGAGGACATTTAGGAACCAAATTTAAGTGTCAGCTTCCATCCAGAAAGAGAAAGAGGGGAAAACAAATGCGTCATGCACCTGAGCTGTAGCATCAGGCAGGACCCGGGTGGACCAGGCGAGTGTAGACCTTGAGAGCCCCGATCGTCCTCTGTGGAGAGCTCACGTGCTCCCCAGCCTCAGCCCCACCTTTGGAGGACTGGTGGGCACTCTGCGTGCTCACTATCCTTTAATGACCCACGTCCCAAGAATTATCTTTTGGTCTGAATGATCAACGAGTTCTTTTCAAGCCAAGCTTATAGGGTTTTCATGAGAAACTGCCAACGGCTCCTCCCACCCTAGGTTTTAGATCCACCCTCTCCTAACAGTGGGACTTCGAGGCATCTGGAGCAGCACATCCAGGCGAGAAGTCACAGCAAATTAATCCAAAGTGTGAGTCTCTTTGTTTAACTGAGGAGTCCAAGCTAGCCTTTGCCTTGGGAATAGCTCCAGTTTTGTAAGAGTCAAGAAGTTCTTAACTGCTCTGGCCCTGTGAAGGCGCCACATGGTACCTGTAGTATCAGTCACCATGCACAGCACCTGCCAGTGAAAGTGCTGAGGGAGAGAACAGAGTGTGGTTGAGACTGAGGAAGTAAAAGCCTGCCTATGACAGAAACAGAGTGCTTTGTAGTTAGCCTCTCCTTATTGTGACAAGATACGTATGCCATGAAGTCTGCCATTGTAACCATTTAAAAGATTTTAAATTGTGTGCGTGTATGTGTGTGTGTGTAGAAGATGGGGTCAGAACCCTTGGAGTTGGAGTTACAGATTACTGTGAGCCACTTAGTGTGAGTTCTGAGAACCAAGTTCAGGCCTCTGGAAGAGCAGCAAGCAGTCTTAACCATTGAGCCATCTCTCCAGGATCCATTTAACCATTTTTTAAAAAATTATTTATTTATTTTATGTATATGCTTATACATATATCTTATGTAGCTGTCTTCACACACACCAGAAGAGGGCATCAGATTCCATTACAGATGGTTATGAGCCACCATGTGGTTGCTGGAATTGAACTCAGGACCTCTGGAAGAGCAGCCAGTGCTCTTAACTGCTGAGTCATCTCTCCAGCCCCATTTTAGCCATTTTTAAAATTAACAATTTGGTGACATTGTGTACTAACAACATTGCATAACTCCTCACTATTGCCAAAATGGTTTTATCATTCCAATCAGAAACCTGCTGACTCCCTATCCCCCACACCCTTATCAGGCACCATTCTTTCTGTTTCAATGAATTTACAAATGGGAATCATCATATATCACTTTATATAAGGCTTATTTTGCTTATCATAATGTTGTCGAGGTTTATCTATGTTATGTCATGTTTCAAAACTTCACTCTATTTCATGACTAAGTAGTATTTCCTGGTTTACCCAGACGCCTTTTCTCTCATTCATTTATCAATTGACATGGAGTTCGGGTGTGTCTACCTTTTGGCTGTTGTGAATAGCACTGCTACGACTGACCACTGGCATACAAGAATTTGAGTCCCCACTTCAAGTTTTTAAGAGAGTGTACTTAGGTGTGCAATTGCAGGGCTGTATGCTATCCTCTGTTTAATTTTACAATGAATCACCAAGCTTGTTTTGCACAGCAACTGAATTATTCACACATTTGCATATACATCTGTATGCATATTTGCATACACATTTACATATGAGGGATCCAAACTCTCCTCTGCCAATACTTCATCATGACCAACAACTCTTGTTATTTTCTGTCCACCTTCTCAGGCCCCTTTTAAGTACTGTCTTAGTGGGTGTGGGAGAGGGCTTCACAGTTACGATTAGTATTTCCTCCAATGTCTACCAATATCTGTTTATGTGATTTTTGTCTACTCTGAAATCTTCAGAAAAGGGTCCTAATCTTTTGCCCATTATATGGGGTTGTTTGCCTTTTTGTTGGCATTGTTGAGTTGTAAGAATTTTTCTTATTGATAGATGTGAGTTAAGCCGTTCCTTACTAGATGCAAGACTTGCAAATACCTTCTTCCATTCAGCGCTCTCTTGACAGTGCCCTTCTGCCTACCAAGTTCGTTGCTGTCTGTTGCCACTGTTATCTGAGAAGCGCTCTTGCTATGTTGCTCAGATTGGCCTTGAATCCCTACGTTCAAATGATCTTCCTGCTTCAGTCTCCTGAGCCTCTGGAACTCCTGGAACAGGCCACCGTACATGACTCTGAAATGTTTATGAAGTCTGATGGATCTGTGACCTCTTATTACAGTGCCCTTCGTGTCACATTTAAGAAGTTATTCCAGGGCTGGGTGTGTGGCTCAGGGACTGAGCACTTGCCTGGCATTAAGACCCAGACTTGATCCTCAACACTAGAAAGAAGTTCAAAAGAGGCCACCGTTAAATCCAAGATTTATCCCATATCTTCAAAGAATGTTCTATTTTCACCTTTTCAACCCATTTCTTTTTAAATTAGTTTTTGATTGGCATACAAAGCAATGGGTTTCATTGTGATATCTCCACCCATACATAATGTTATCACCTGATTCCACCACCCTTTAATCCATGTCAAGGTCATTTTTGTCCTGGTATTGGGAAAGAAATCAACTTCCTTCTTATGTGCATGATATCAAATTCACACAACATCTTTTGCTGAAGGGATTGGTTTTCTTCCCCTGTCTTAGCACAATTGTCTTAGCACCTTTGTCAAAAATCAAGCCATGTGCGGGGAGACTTTGTTACTGGGCATGCTGCTCTGTCTTACTGAGTGGTTTGTCTGTCATTAAGGCAACAAGAAGTATCATAATACTCTTGGTTACTATGACACTTTGTAGTAACTTTGAAAATGGGACTATTCAGTGTTTTGTGGGGTTTTTTTTCAAAATTATTTTGAATATTGAGGGCTCTTTGAGATTCCATATTGATTTCAAAATAGGTTTTTCACTTCTGCAAAAATCATAATTGGAAGAGTTAGGGAGTGCGGAGCGTCTGTGACCACCTGGGGCAGTGTGGTTTTTCCAGGGCATTTGCTGAGTGCCCTCATTCCTTGCAGTAATGGTCAGTGACTTTATTCTCAAGGAGCCCCTTTTGATTTTTGTGTAATGATTTTTATATCCTGAAATGCTGGTGAATGAGAGCATTAACTCAAGGATTGTTCTGGATTCTCTGTGACCTTTGACAGATACAGTGATGTCTTCTGAGTTAGAGGTAGCTGAAGGTCCATTTGGGTACTGTAGAAAACGTATAGATCCAGCCACTTGAAAACAGCAGACTTTTTTTTCACAGTTCTGGAGTCTGGGGAGTCCAAGGCCAAGCTCTGGTGTGGTCAGGGCCCATTTCTCAAGTCTGACTTTCAGTATCACATGGTGCCAGGTGGAGAGGCTCTTGGAACCTCTTACATAGTCGAATCCCTGATGGCTCTGCCCTTGTGACCTAATTAGCTCTGAGAGGCCTCGCCTTAAGATCATCCCACTGGTAATTAGGATTTTACATATGGGCTTTCAGGGTAAAACATATCATTACTGCAGCCCTTCGCAGTTTGGGTATCTTTTATTTGTTTTTCCTTCCCCAATTGTTCTGGCTAGAGAGTTCATTACTGTGCTGCTTAGAAGTGGGTCTCCTTGTCATGTTCCCAACTTAGTGGAGAAAAATGTGAGTATTTTACTGCTGAGTGTGACATCAGCTGTGTGCTGTCATCTGTGCCACATGAAGTGACATATTCACAGGTCCTTCGGTCTGGGAATTTATAGGAACCACAACTCTATCTTCTTACAACGCCCCAACCCACCCTGGGTTCCCTCTCAACCAGAGAGGACCCAGCTTTCTGTCTAGAATATCTCCCTGTAGCATTTCTTGTGGGGCAGGCTTGGGGGGGGATTCATTTATCTGTTTATTCATCTGAAATATCTTAGTGTCTCCTTTCTGTTGGAGAATAGTTCTGGAGGCAACAGAACGCTCAGTTACAGATTTTTCTTCCAATGCTTTAAGGATGCTGCTGGCTGGCTTCTCAGTCTCCCTGCGGATCCCTCGTGTGCCTGGAACAGGTTTCAAGCGTCTCTTTGTCTTTTGACACTGTGATTACAATGTGTCACAGCCAGGGTCACTTAGAGTTTCTCCTGCTGGGCGATCTATATGTGTGTGTGTGTAATTTTCATTAGACTTGGAAACTGTTTCACTGTTATTTCTTCAGCTATTCTCTGTTCTCTGCCCCTCCCTCTTCCCACCTCCTCTCACCTTCTTCTCCTTCTAGAAGCCGCTTTCTATGGGTCCCATGGTTTCCTTCATTTCCTCTTTTCTTTTTCTGTTCTACAGATCAATTACTTCCAATTGCTTGATTTCCAACTTTGCTGATTCTATCTTAAGCCGATTAAAATCTTTGAAGTCTGCAGAGATGGCTTAGTGGTTAAGAGCACTGGCTGCTCTTCCAGAGGACCCAGGTTCGATTTCCAGCAACAACATGGTGGCTTACAAGGTTGTCAGTAAATCCAGTCCCACGGGATCCAGCACCCTCTTTCTGGCCTCTAACAGTCCCCAGCACACATGTTGTACATGCACAGACATACATGCTGTTAAAACATCCCAACACACAAAATAAAAGTAGATAACTTTAAAACTCTGCCCTTGAGCCCTTCAGTGCCGATTCCACTGCGGTTATACTTTAAGCCCTCAAATTTTTATTGAGTTTTAATACTTTCCATGCTTTTATGATCATCTCTATTTGTTGATACATTCTCTCCTGACTTCCCCTAATTCTCCATTCACTAAGCATGTCTAAGACATCTGACTCCAGGGTCTGAGCTTCTGACTAATAGTTTCCCTTTTAAAAAAAAAAAAAAACTGTAATTCCTATTTTCTCACATACTGTATTAGAGTTCTCTAAAGGAACGTGACTTATATATTAAAAGGGGATTTACTAGAGTGGTTGACACCATACGGTCTGGGTGATCAACAGTGCCTGTTGGTCATACTGGAGAGGCTGAAAATCTGCTGATAGTTACTCAAGTCACGAGTCTAGGTATCTTCATTGTGCTGGAATGGGGCTGAAGGGAAGGATGGCTGCTGGAGAGGCCGGGCTCTGATATCAACGAAGAACTGCAACTGCCGTGGGCAGCAGCAGAGTAGATGAATTTGACATTGAGACAGATCTGCTCCGCTCCTCACCTGGACTCATTCCCGCCCAATGCTCCGCCCCCTGCCCCTCCTCTCAGTCTGCCCCCATCTCATGCCCCGCCCCCTCGCCTGCCTCAAGCCTCGCTCTCTGCCCCGCCCCCATTCTGTGCCCCGCCCCCTGCCCCATCCCCACTCCTGCGGAGTTCTGGCTTCTCAGTGTCCACTCCTGACAGTTCTCCCAGATCTTCTTCCTCTCCTGCTCTCAGAGACAAGCAGACTAGCCGCCACATCCCCTCACCCGCCGGCGGAGGCTGAAGCCTCCTCTCCATCTGTTTCCCACGGAAGCAGCTCTGAGGTTGTTTTCTGACCGATGTGTGCTTAGTTCTAGAATGCTCCCTCCACATCTAGTGAGGAAAAACGAAGTCTTGGACAAATGATCCCAGAACCTGGGAGATGGCAGTAGGAGGATCATGAGTTTGAGGCCCTCAGAGCTATACAGCAAGACACTGTCACAAAGGAGAAGGAGCAAGAGGCGCTTAAATCATAACAATCTTGGATTCAGAATGGCCTGGGTATGAATCCCACGGAGTGGTTTGCAGCTGGTGCATCCTTGTAGCATCCATCTAACTGTCATGGGCCTCTCCACAAAGCACACGAGCTGTGATTTGGTCAAACGCTGCCATAGCATCTTATAAGAGATCGTCGATGCTCTCAGATAGCTGTGGCATTTGTCAGGGTGGGTGGGCTCTGCTGTCTCTTAGTCTGTCTCCTCCTGTTCTCCATCCCCAACATCCTGGTCACAAACCACTTCCTACCATCCGACACCTCCCACTCACCAGGCCTAAGGCCGGCCCCTTTACACAAAGGCCCAGCCAATTTCTGGTTCACTCTGCACTGAGCAAACACTTGCGACACTCACTGGCCTCCAGACCCCATTGCATCAGTGCGCCTGTACCTGGAACTAGACTAATCCTGAGGGCAGCCAGAAAACAGGTCAGGTGGGGGTGGGCTGGCATTGCGGGCTCCCTGACAGACACTTCACTTCCCTCTATAGAAGGGGCCTGGAAATTTGGCCAATTTAACTGTGAAACTGGGCCTTGGACCTTTTGTACAAAAAATAGTGATACTCATATAATCTGTTCTTTTTTAAACCTAATTTTAAAATAATACTCAAGCCATGTATGGTGGCTCCTGCCTTTAATCCCAGCACTCGGTAGGCAGAAGCAGGTGAGTCTCTATGCGTATGAGGCCAGCCTGGTCTACATAGTTGAAGAAAATACATACATACATACATACATACATACATACATACATACATACATACATATATACATACATACACATATATATTTACACCATTATGGTGTAATATACATTATATTTCCTTCAACATGAACATCATCAACATCTCCTACACATATCCATGGCAAAAACACATCATTAACAAACAATATCAAAAAGAAAGAACCATTTGCTTTATGTTAGCAATGTGTTAAAAAACCCACTTCTGTTTTTAAAAATTACTTTTAAGACTAGGAGGTTTAAGACAAGTGGACTCTACTGCCCTGCATAGTTTCTGTGAGTCCAGCAGGTGGTCTGCCTTAAGGTCTCTCCTGAGATTCCTTCGAGGGAGTGGCTGGGCACAGCAGGGGCTTGACTATGGCTGGGTAGATCTGCTGCCAACGGAGCAGATTACCAGTGTCTTTACTTTTTCCTCCTGATGTTATAGGGACCCCTTCTTCCCATGTCACATTCTCACCCGATGGCACTCGGCCTCCCTCAGAGGGAACAGACTGAGGGGAAGACAGGAGCTACAGTGGCTTGTGGCATAGCTGCAAGATCCTATCTGTTACCCAAGATAGACCTCTGCACACAGGGGATAGAGCTGAAGCGATTACCAGGCCAGTGTCTAACAGAACTGAGGGAAGATGGCTGTGATCCCTGTAAACAGACCATCACTGACATCTTTGCATGCTATATTGGTTACCTTCTGCTGTGACAATGTCTGCTAAGGAACAACTTAAGGGGAGCCTGATTTTGGCTTCCAGTTTTAGGAGACACAGTCCATCATGGCAGGGAAGGAATAGCTACAGACCATGAGGCAGCTGGTTTCACACTGAGTCCACTGCCAGGAAGCAGAGAGGAGGCAGGAAGTGCGGTTGTTATGAGGTCTGCTTAAATCCATCCTAACTCAAGCACCAGTCAATGCAGATGGACAGCTCAGGAGCTAACCTGCAACAATTAGCCGGACTATTGAAGCCTGCAGGTCACAAACACCTGTGCCAACCAAGTATTGTTACATTTTCCCATCAACCAGGATAGGAGTTGATCCCTGAGCCTGACGACATGAACTTAGTTTAACTCTGCCAGCACGATGGAGGTTATCCTTGAGATGGCTGAACTCAAACAACTCTGTCCTAACAAGAGAAGCTGTTCAACTGTCGGGAAGTCCTCTAGCACCAGCACCAAGCTCCCCTAGCACCTGGAACCTTGAGCTTAGTTTCCCCCTATGATTAAATGGAGTCTGAAAACAAAATGGCAGTACTTAGGACAAGTTCCTAACAGGATCTGGCTATAAAATCATAAGACCTGCCTCTCAGTGACTTCCTTCCTCTAGTAAGGCTCCATCTTCTAGAAGTTCCACAACATTTCAAAATAGATAGCACCCCAGCTGTGAGGGACAGTTCATATGCTAACTTAGAGATCAGCCTGAGGGCTGGAGAGAGGGCTTGGCAGTCAGACCATTTGGAGGCTGCTCTTCTGGGTACCATTCCGACACCCATATCCATTAAAAAACAACAGACCAACCTTACTTTTTTCAAAAATATTTTTGTTTTAAATTTTTAACTTAGTATTAGTATTATTATTATTCTGTGTGTTTATGGCGCACTTGTTGAGCTCAGACATAGCTCTGTGGAAAACACGCATGAGTGCACACACACAAGCCTGCAGTTCTCGCCATCTTTCCTTTTCATTTATTTTATGTTTACGGATGCTTTGCCTACATGTATGTCTATGCACTGTGTGTGTGCCTGGTACCCAGAGAGGCCGGAAGAGGCGACTGGAGTTATAGCTGTTACCACGTGGATGTGAGGAGCTAACCCTGGGTCCTCTGGAAGAGCACCCAGTGCTCTTAACTGCTGAGCCATCTTCCCGGCTCCCCTCCTTCAGCTCACGTGGTCCCAGAGATCAAACCCAAGTCATCAGACTTCCATGGCAAGTGCTCGACCTGCTGAGCCATCTTGTCAGTTTTTGCTTTACCTTTGCTATGACTTCATGGAAGTACTGTGCAATGCTGCAGGGGATTTTGTTTTGTTTTGTTTTGCGTTTGGTTTTTGGTTTGGTTTTTTGTTTTTGTTTTTGTTTTGCTACTAGAATGAATATGTTTGGTTATCAGTTACTATACTTATGCTGCTGTTCCCTTGAGGTAAATGAAAAGAAAATCCAGCCCTGCATATGAACTGGCTTCTTGAACAAGGCACGGGAACAGGGGTGGGAAAGGGAACGCTCATTGGGTAGGATCACAAGATGCACAAGTGAGAGAATCTGAGTTTGAATGCCCAGCAAGCACGGGAAAGCCGAGCATGGCTTTATGTTACTAAACACCAGAAGCTGGAGGACAGAGACAGGCAGATCCCTGGAGCTCACTGGACAGCCCGCTTCGCTGAAACCATGAACTTCCATGTTCAGTGAGAGACCCTGTTTCAAACAAAGATGTCAAAAGACAAAGACACACATCTTCTCTCCTTTGGCTTCTTTTGCATGGCAGTGCATAGGTGCATGCACCTGCACACGAGCACCACACACACACACACACACACACACACACACACACACGCATGCATGCATGTATCTGCACATACACATGCATGTATCTGCATACACAGGCATGCATCTGCACACAAACACCACACATGCAGGTACACACACATGTACACACACATGTACATGCACACACATGTATACACATATGCATGTATACACACAAACATGCACCTGCACATAAGCATACATGTACACACACACACACACACACACACACACACACACGCTTGCATACACATGAGAGGAGAATAAAGGAGGTGTAAGATTACCAACTATGATAGAAAATGATTCATTCTGTCTGCTAACTTCCCTTCATCAAAAAAAAGATAAAGATGGGAAAATGCCCTAAGTCGTGACTGCAAAGCTCTGTTTTTTCTCCACCCCCTAAGCAGACACAATGTTCATGCAGCTTCCCGTGTTCTGTATGTCCATCATGAGATCCCATCCCTAAGGCACCTTCTGTCCTGATCCCTCTCTCCAGGGCACTATCCAGTCGTGACTCTTGAGTGTAGGAGGAACATCGTGTTGTATGTCCTTACTGCAGAATGGTATTCTAGGACAGGGTGGCTTCACAGGAGGGTGGGTGTGAGTTGCTTGAATCTTGTCCTGCGTTCTTAGCCAACTAGGTCCCATTCTTCCCTCAAAGGTGCAGTGAATGGAAAGAGGTCACTCCTTGGAGGATGCTTGTAGCTCATGGCAATCAGTCTAGCTGAGACAAAAATCTATCTCTGGCTTTGCATTGGTTCACACCCCTCCTCTCACCTCTCCGAGACTAGAACTTGAGGATTTGCCTCCTCCTCTGGACTGTGGCTTGCCCCAGGAGACTGGAGCAAGACCCCCAGGCACCAAGGTCCAAGACCAGACACCCCAAATTCGGGCATGAGCTCAACCCCCAAAGCAAAAGGGGCTCAGAGCCAGGGGTTGGGTAGTCAGGGACTTGTCATATGAGGTCTGGTGAGGCCAGCTTTGCTCTATTTTGGGAAAGTGATCAATCGTGTCAAGGGGTGGCCATACTGGCCAATCTTGGGAGGACCTGGCATTCTGACAGGCACCCTATGTACCCTGGCCTACTTGCCAATGGCAGCTAATTTTAGCAGGGCTTGGAGATGCCAACAAGTGCAGAGTATGTTGGGGTCACTCCTGGCCAATCCCAAAGAAAGGACCTTGCAGAAGAGCCCAGAATGTCCTGAGCATTGCTGCCACAAAATCTAGTGGCCTCATCCATCCTGTTTCTTGATGTTTGGCGTCAAGGCAATTTAAGGAGATTCCACAACAGTAAAAAAGAATCTGATAAAAATGTGTGTTGGTTTACTTTTGTGGTGGTGGTGGTGTCAGGGAAGTCAGAAGACCTGGTTCTACTGCTTGTACATGCTCAGGTGTCCTTCCCATCCGCCCCACCCCAAGCGTGGCCAAACTGTCCTTTCCACAAACACTTGGCTTCCTGCCTTCCTCCAGCTTCTCCTTCCTACCAATTCCATGGTGGAGCCTCAGTCTGTGTGGCGTGCATAGTCAACCCATCCACAGATGAAATCCGGTGAGGATCCCCACTATTCACACGTCTGAAGCCTCTCTGACACACACAGCTCCTCGTGCCTACCTGTTTCAAGGCATCCGATTCTCATCTTCTTTAACAAGTCTGGAAAGTGGGGTGTGAGTGGGCTGGCTCCCGCCACCTCATCAGCCTCTCCACAGCCACTCCAACCAGTGTTTAGAGAGCACGGCAGCCTGTCTCCTAGCCCTGTCCCTGTGGCCTTTGTCAAACCTGACCCCACGTGGTTCTTTGTCCTGGCCCTGGCCCTGACCCTGTGACAGTAGCAGGGTATTTTAGGAGCCACCTCTCAGACCCATTAGTGCAGAGGTCCTTGGATGCCTGGCCCTTGCAACACTCAGCCAGACAGTCCTCACCTGCAACCGGTGGCCTCAGGAGTCAGAAACATCTCTACCTCCACGCCGACCCCTGCCTATCCTCAGAGAGATGGCTGTGGATACTACAAGGAGTGGAGCCCAGTCGTTGACTCTGGTAAGGGCCACTCACAGACCAAAGGCCTTGAATTGAGGAGGGGGGCACCTGAGGGCAGCACACGCAGGTTGGGGAGAGGGATCAGTACGCGTGCGATCCTGTAGGAGACCTGGATATGTCCCTTCTTCCCTACATCCCTTCTCATGGGTGCCACAATTGTCCAGCTCTTGAGGAGCCCAAGGGGGCTTGTTTTTGGAACGACAATGCCTAGCCTGGGGATGGTTTCTGAGTGCTGCTCGTCTCGAAGGGGCACCTCATGACTGTGCTTGGAAGAATGTGGGGCTCTCTTCCCCGGGAGTACATGGATGGCTGACCTGGGGCCACTCACTCCTGTGTATATCGCCATCATGTAGGGCCACTCACTCCTGTGTATACAGTCATCACAGGGCCTGGGAAGAGGGGCCAGGCTGGAGCTGGGCATGGGGGCACTGACACTACCTCTGGAGCTTCGAGACCTTTTGTCCTCAGGCTTCTCTGACCCTCGTCCAGATCCTCTGAGGACCACAGTTCCCTGGGGCCACCTCTCCCAGTACTAAGATGGTAAACATAGCACTTGATAGTGTCGTCTTTTTTCCTGCATTATAAGGTGGGCTGTCTGCTGAAGAGATGGCTCAGTGGTTAAGAGCACTGACTGCTCTTCTGAAGGTTATGAGTTTAGTTCCCAGCAACCACATGGTGGCTCATGACCATCTGTAGTAGGATCCTATGCCCTCTTCTGGTGTGTCAAGGACAGTATGATCATATACATAAAATAAATAAGTCTTTAGTCAGGCGTGGTGGCACACACCTGTAATTCCAGCGCTTTGGAGGCAGAGGCAAGCAGATTTCTGAGTTCAAGTCCAGCGTGGTCTACAGAGTGAGTTCCAGGACAGCCAGGGCTACACAAAGAAACCCTGTCTCGAAAAACCAAAAAAAAAAGGGGGGGGGCTATCAGAGCCTGCTCAGGGGCTCTGGCCCTGCCAGCTCCACCCTCCCACTTTGCTATTCGACCTGTGACCTAATCCAGACTTGTAGCCTTAAGAACATCTTCACGCTAAGGGCTTTTGAGTGTGTTCTCCCAGTTTCCCTGAACTCTGTCCTCACACGGCCAGACATACATACTTGGGACAGATATGTGCAGGCAGATGGGTTGCATGCTTAGATCAGTTTCCCAGGATGCCTAATCCCTGCTCACCCTAGTCTACGTGATCCTCCTGTGTTTCCTGCTAACACCCCCCCCCCCCAAACCTCAAGGTGTCACCAGATTCTGGAGACAGCCTAACACCACCCAGTTCCACCCTGTCCCAAGAAGTCCGTACTCTGTAGCCAGGCATCGCTAGCCTTCTCATGGATGTCGGGGCCACTTCCTTCTCCCCTCTATGCAACTTCTCCACTTCCTAGTAAAGTGAAGAGCTGCACCCTCTCAGCCCACCCTGACCCCTGCTTCCTCACCTCACCACCCAACCCAGCTCTACTGTCTTGTAATTCTCTTCCATGACTCTCCGTGAGCACCGGCCTTGCGTGGTACCATGACAGATGCATCCTGGACAGGCAGACAGCAAACGCTCTCAGCTCCTCTCTAACACCCTACGCACCACACAGCAAACTGCCCAGAGCTGGTATCCGCTCAGGAAACCTGCCGTTGCTCTTCAGGGAATTCAGGGGAGGAGAGGCCTCCCACAGGAAAAGCCCTGTGTTTGCTTGTGACCATGAGCCTTGGTTATGTGTCCTGTGACTTTTCAGACAAACTCCACGAGAGAATGTAGTGAGCTCACAGGTCTCCCTGCAGCACGAGGTACTTCTAGAGACACACAAGAGTGGCTAACTGGACACCTGCCAAAGTCAGGTCCTGAAACCATGCAGGAAGGAGCCCAATGGGCTGTGTAGGCTCCGAGTCAGGCATCTGCTTACAACCCAGCAAGGCACTCTTAGCTCTGTGGGCTCTGCACACAGTGGCTTTGTGGGGGTGGGTTGTGTGTGTTCAGCATCCTGGGAGTGTCTTGGAATAATTCAGGAATATGGGGAAGGGGTCCCAGGGATGCTCACGTTGGGCCTGACCCACAATCCTTCCTCCTGTGCACAATCCACAGGGACCGTTAAGTAGACTTCATCATGACATGATGCCCGTTCCCCCTCCTAAACCCACAGCCTGAGGGCTGTGAGGCCTCTCCTCACCAGACCTCCCCAGGGTTGCACACTGAGCTGGTGCTAGGAGTACGGGCATCTTCATGCCCAGTGCACACGGAGGGGAGGGGCTTCGGTCTCCAAGGATGAGACTCACCTTTGGAAAGCACTCTCCACAGCAAGAACAGAGCCCGTTAGCTACTGCAGCCTAAGCCTCAGCCAGCACCCACCCTCCAACCTGCATCTCTGGGATTGGGGAAGACACGTGGGGGTATGCCAGGAGTCCTTCTAGCCACAGTGGTCTGGGCCCATAGGAGAAGTATGGAGGCATGGCTGGTTTGGCCAAGGCTCAGAATGAGGATTTTGTGGCCAGGTTCTACCACTGGGGGGCAGTCTCTCCACTTCCCTAAAGCCTCATGAGCATGCAGACCTAGTTTGTTAGAAACTTCCATAGAAGGATCTCAATTTTAAATAGATTTTTAAATGTTGGCAGATCCACAGGCCAGATGCAATTCTGTTTATGAGAGTGGGGCTGGGCTCTGCAGAAGGTCCCTTCTCACTCCCTCAGTGCCAGAAAATTCTACCCCCTTCTCTGGACAGGCTGAGATGTGGACCATCTTACAGCTGGGGACTAAAGGAGACGACCCTTAGAGTGTGGTGGCTTCTAGTGGCAGCCACAGCTGCTCCCATCCCCTCCCTCCCCGAACAGGTAGAGCAGATCCTGGCAGAGTTCCAGCTGCAGGAGGAGGACCTGAAGAAGGTGATGAGCCGGATGCAGAAGGAGATGGACCGCGGCCTGAGGCTGGAGACCCATGAGGAGGCCAGTGTAAAGATGCTGCCCACCTACGTGCGTTCCACCCCAGAAGGCTCAGGTACCGCAGGGCTCGTCTGTCCCTAGACAGGACCCTCTAGGCAAATGACAACATCCCCAAATCACTGGACGGGTGTTTGTCCAGCTGCTTGAAGCCCTGGGGTTCTCAGGCCCAGCCTAGAGCTATCAATTCTTAGGAGAATTGGCTTTTTTTTTTTTTTTCTCTAAGCTCACTTGGGGAATCTCCTCCTTTTCCAGACTCTAGGTCTCATGTAGCTCCCTAGGTCCTGGCTGCCTCTACCTAAGGCAGGGGTTTCCCCACTGACGTACCTTTGACCCTTCCACGGGTTGCTCTAACAGGACCCCACCCCAGTGTCTAGGCCAGCACATCCCCTCACCCACATTGTCTGGGCTCCCCATACCTAGTCCACCCATGAGACTGAACATCTCTCCCTTTGCCTACAGAAGTTGGAGACTTTCTCTCCTTAGACCTGGGAGGAACCAACTTCAGGGTGATGCTGGTGAAGGTGGGGGAGGGAGAGGCAGGACAGTGGAGCGTGAAGACGAAACACCAGATGTACTCCATCCCCGAGGACGCCATGACAGGCACTGCCGAGATGGTGAGCAGCCCGAGGGCTGGCCAGGGAGGGCTAGGGGTCAAGGTCACCCAGGATCTCAGGAGAATCAGTCCTGATGGGAGGGTTCCAAGAGCAGGCATGATGGAGGGCCACCAGCTTCAGAGACCCAAGAAGGTGGCCCAGAGGCTTCAAGTATCCCCAGCCCCAATCCCAGTCTGCCCAGAACAAGAAGGGGCTGAGAAAAGTTGGGAGTGGGAGAAAAACCCAGCTTCTGTCCAATTTCCTAGAGGAAAAATAAAGCTTAGGACTGAACAGCCAGAAGCCATGCTTGCCTGGCCTTCCTCACCGGCCACCACTACCCAACAGCTGGATATGCCAAGCGACATGGCAGAAGCCACACTGCCTAAGAGCAAGGGTCCTAGGCATGTGGAGACCCAGATATAGAAGGAGCCCAGAGTTAAGATAGACCTCCTGACCCCAGACATCCTCAGGGACAAAACGAAACCCATTCCCAGAGGGGCGGCCAGGCAGGAGGCCACTCAGCCTTCCCTTAGCGCGCCTCGAACAGGGCTTCTCCTAGCAGCTCCCTCAAAGCATGCAGCAATGCCCAGTCATGTGAGCGGTTCCACCGGAAGGGATGAGGGCCAACCATCAGCAAGGGTCAGGTGGCCAGGATACCTGGGAAACAGCAAAAGAGACAGAAATCATAGTCGTGGCCAAGAATGGACTTCCACCCGGAGCTTCACGGGACAGTCATCCAGGCTTGACGCCAGCCAATCCTGTGCTGTGTCTCTTTGCTCTGGGGACCACAGTCTGCAGGGTTCTCCAGCCAGGGAAGTGCAGGGCCTGAGTCCTGTTGAGAAGCAAACTCCAGACAGGTCCATGCAGTTGTAGGCTCTGGGGTCAAATGTCATAACATCTCCAAGAGGCACTTTGGTACGGTCCCAGCCCGACCTAACGCCATGCTGGTACAACCCTAGCTCTTTGACTACATCTCTGAGTGCATCTCGGACTTCCTGGACAAGCATCAGATGAAGCACAAGAAACTGCCCCTGGGCTTCACCTTCTCCTTCCCTGTAAGGCATGAAGACATAGACAAGGTGAGCCGGGTGGAGGAGAGGGGAGGAGACGGGGATGATCGGCTGGGAGCACACTCGGGAGGACTGCTCAGCCTGCCTTCAGCTGCAGCTCCCAGAGCCATGCTGCAAAGAACTGGAGCCCAGAGGGGAAGGCAACTGTGGCCCCGTCACTTCCTCTCTGTAAAGCTTTGGCAAACAGACACAAATCAGCTGATTCTTACTGTGTGGCAAAGCCTCTCAGGAGATATGCTATGGTCACCCCACTACAGATAAAGAAACAGGTTAAGCAGGTTGCTTGTAGTGGGAGGTGGTCCCAGGCCCTAAGAAGGAGGCCCCAGCTCACCACAGAGCAGAAAGATACCGAGCTGCTTCTGGCTGAATCACAAGTAGGAGAGCTCTGATAATCTACCCATCAGCAACCACAACCCCATGCATTACATCACATAGACACACACAGACACACAGACACACAGACAGACACACAGAGAGAGACACACGGACACATACACAAACACACAGACACACAGACACACATAGACACACACACACACACAAATGTAATTTTTCTTCTCCTTATGTAACTGTTGTCTGAATCCTAGGCCTAGTCCTGGAAGCTTCAGGTTTCCATACGATCTAATCTAGGCCTAGAATGTTTTTCAGCCTCTGAGACTTGGTGCTGAATAAGCTCACCCTTTCTAGTTCTTTCTGAGCTCTGGCTGGCTCAACTCAGCTGTTCGGAGTCAAACGTCTCTCCAAGCTGACTGATTCAATCTGGCTTCTCTCTCCTCCTCTCTTAACTTACCCTGCGTGGCCTCTAACTACATCTTGCAACCTGTTCTAATCTTCTGGCTCCTTCTCATTCTCTGGCTCGTTCTGTCTTTCCCTGTGTCTGCCTTGCTCTCTCTTCAACCTGTCTCTGTAAAACTCTCCAGTGAAATTGCCAGTTGGCTCTCTCTTTTCTCTTTCTGTGCTTTCCCAAGTGGCTTCCCTTTCCCCTCTCTTCTCTGAGTGTTAGACATATCTTAGTCCTTTCAAATCTTTCTCTGATTTGTCACTTTATCCGCCACTCAATTAGCCACCACTTTCAAACATGGGTGCTTCCTTTTACAAACTAACATCACCTTCATTGTTTGGAATCAAAGGTTTGTCCTAGGAGTACGTCTGTATTCCTTTAAGGGGATTAAAGGTGTGTGTGTGGCCCACATCCTAACTGGATATAGGTTTTTTTATCTTCCGTAAATAACACAATCTTTGGGTTCACAGTGTGATAAAATATCCCACAACACACACAGAAACACATGTGTGCATGTGCACACATATCATAAGATCTCTGCTTTAGTTTCCTTTGTAGTTACTGTGAATAAGTACTCTTCTGACAAAAGTGACTTAGGGGAGAAAGGGCTTAATTTAGTTCACTGTTCCAGGTACATCACAGCAGGGAAGTCACAGAGGCAGGAGCTTAAAGGTTGGTCACATCACACCCACAATCAGAAACAAAGAGCAAAGAATTCGTGCTTGTTTTCTACACATATCTGCCTAGGGAATGGAGCCGCCCAGTGGGAGAAAGTCCTCCCACCTCAGTGTAATCAAGGCAGCGTCCATAGGCCAACTTAATCTAAACAACCCCTTACTGAGACTCCCTTTCCAGGGGATTCTTCATTATGACAAGTTGACAAAACAAATCATTACAACACCTGTCAGAGACCAAACCAGGTCACACCCGAAGGGACAAAAGCAGCAGCCAATCCCCCACCTCCTGTAGTTTTTAAAGCCCCAAGATTCGCAGAGAAAGCCACATTTGGTTCATTCGTGTGCATCAGGGTTCAGTGTAAGGGAGGAACCCAATGTTATTCCCCACTGCTCTCCCAGGGACCTGCCTGGCCTACCTCTGCTCTGAAATCGTATCCCTGACCTTTGCCGCTCAACATTCTTAGACTGGGGTTATAGAGCATTTACCCCAAATTCTCAAGGTCCTGGGTTGTTTGCTGAGAAAGAGAGAGAGAGAGAGAGAGAGAGAGAGAGAGAGAGAGAGAGAGAGTAAAATTATTCCCACTGCCTCTCAAAGCTGTGTGAGTCTACTTCCTCAAATGTGAAATAAGGGGTTGGGAGTCATGGCCCTAAGGCCTGCTTGGTTTAAGGCCACAGCTCCCTGCCAGTGCAGCAGCCATGAGGCCATCCTATCCCTACAGGGCATCCTCCTCAACTGGACCAAGGGCTTCAAGGCCTCCGGAGCAGAAGGGAACAACATCGTGGGACTTCTCCGAGATGCTATCAAGAGGAGAGGGGTGAGCATAGCTTTGCCTGCCCTGAGGGGCTGTCCTGAGGACGACCTCCTTCATCACAGAGCCCTCTCCTCAGCTCCATGTCCACAGTCTCTGTACTTCTTGGCAGGACTTTGAGATGGATGTGGTGGCAATGGTGAATGACACGGTGGCCACAATGATCTCCTGCTACTATGAAGACCGCCAGTGTGAGGTCGGCATGATTGTGGGTAAGGGCTTTTCCCCCTTGCAACCCTTCCAGGCTGCACAGGGTCATAGCAGTCAATGCCAAAGCATTAACAGCAAGTGCCAGTCAGAACAGGCCCGGTGCCTGAGCCAGGCGGCCATGGGGGTGTGGTGATGTGGGAACTGGATGTTGATAGGAAGCAAGCACTTTAATGTTTACAGCATCGGGCACGCTAGATGGCCTGCCACCTGCCCTGCCTATCTGGATGTAATTAACCCACTTTATCTAGTAAACTGACCACACTGCACAAGTCTGACGGGGTGGGAGAGAATGAGCAGAAGTGGTGCCGTCCATGGGGCTAGTCATCCTGCACCAGCCTGGCCCTGTGCTCGACAGCAGACCCAGCTCTGAATACTGCTGGATCCTAAACCCACTCTGGAGGGAAGGAGATTCCAGAAAAATAAGCCACAGCTAGCTCTCAGGGGTGGGAGCTCTGTACCAACTCCCTCCTCCCGCCCCTGCCCCCCACTATCTCAGAAGTTCCTGAGTTCTTCCAAAGCAGTATTCCAACCAGATCAGTTATCTGCTCTGCACACCAGTGTGGGGATTTAAGTTTGGACTCCCTGGGCCCTGATTACCCAGAAAACCCTGTGTTTTAGGCGCTTCAGAGCCTAAATATGTTTGTATTTATAGGTTCTCATACAGACTTACACTTGTGCCCTAAATAATACATGCTTTATAAACATCATTCATTGTATATTCATACATGTATAAAACATTACAGGTGTGTATATCCACATACACACACATATACATATGTTTGTTGCTGTTGTTGTTTTGAGACAGGGTCTCATTATGTAGCTCTAGCTGTCCTAGAACTCACTATGTAGACCAGGCCTTGAACTCAGAGATCTTTCTGCCTCAGCCTCCAGAGTGTTAAGACTAAAGGTATGCATCACCACAGGCGGCTATGTGCATATATTTTACGCTCTAGTCTGACCCCTGTGCATCTCTTTTCATTTCCTAATTTTACTTTCAATCTTGCCT
Organism: Apodemus sylvaticus; assembly: GCF_947179515.1. Classification (NCBI taxonomy): domain Eukaryota; kingdom Metazoa; phylum Chordata; class Mammalia; order Rodentia; family Muridae; genus Apodemus; species Apodemus sylvaticus. Next base: position 80,988,812 of record NC_067482.1, on the reverse strand, counting down.
TTGTAGTGAAAATTTCTCTTCAGGGGTCCTTGCTGTGCCTGCCTCTGTCTCCTCCCTAACTCCTCCTGCTCCTAAATCTGAACTTAACCAGCTGCCTACAGCTACTCTGCCCAGGCACAGCACCTCCTGTGGTGTGATCCAGAAGTGATGGGTATCTTTTGGTGGCACGTGACAAACTGCGGCAGGTCCTGCCTGCAGGAGCTTCTGGATGGCTCCAAGTGCCCAAAGCCTTACTCACTTTGAGAGTCCTCTAAAGGGTTCAGGAGAGAGACTTCAAGATGCGCCTGCAACAGGCTAGAGAACTCGGGGCTGGAGAGATAGATGGCCGACGAGTTAGGAGCACTTGATGCTCTTCCAGAGGACCTGGGTTCGATTCCCAGCATCCACATGATGGTTCATAACTGTCTGTAACTCTAGTTCCAGAGTATCTATACCCTCCACTGACTTCTCTAGGCGTCAGACAGACACACATGTAGTGTGCAGACAGAACACTTTATACAGAACATTTTTAAAAATTTAAAAAGATAAAACCATGACACCTCACATTCATTTCCGGTGTCCAAACCACATTGGCCCACCTTGTTTTTCCTACATCCCCCTCACTTCCCAGGTAAGGAGCAGGGATGGCGCTCTCGTTGGAGGGCACTCTGCAGACCCAGCTACTTGGCACTACACAGCCGGCATCCACCCCCGATTCTTAGAGCCTGTATATACCCCATCCCTGTAGGCACCGGCTGCAATGCCTGCTACATGGAGGAGATGCAGAATGTGGAGCTGGTAGAAGGCGATGAGGGACGCATGTGTGTCAACACGGAGTGGGGCGCCTTCGGGGACTCCGGCGAGCTGGACGAATTCCTGCTGGAGTATGACCGGATGGTGGATGAAAGCTCCGCGAACCCCGGTCAGCAGCTGTAAGGATGCCCCGCCCCCGCCCCGCCCCCAGCCCACCGGGCGGCTGCTCTGGCCTGGCTCGCCACTGCTGGGTCACAGCACATAATAGCTTGTTTACAAGCAGCTCTGGGGAGAAGTAAATTGATGATCGCTCTGTGAGCTGGCTCTTTTCTTCAGCTCAGTTACCTCCTACCTGTGAGGTGTGGAGCTGTCATGGTGGTTAGTCTAAAGACCCACCTCTAGTCTTATAGGTGGCCTGCCACCAGATGGCCCTGAAAGACCCTTAGCAAGGTTTGTCTGGTTTAAGGCAGAAATCCCCAAAGTATATATGCATGCCAGGTCCACAAAGCACAAAGTGAGTACTGACATTTAGAGGAATGCTGTGGGCTGGCAGAACATATCTTGGGAACCAGCTGTCTTGGATCATGGCTACTGCGGGGTGTTGAGGTACACTCCCCTAATCTCAACACTTGGGAGGCAGAGTCAGACAGATTTCTTTGTGTGCCAGGCCAGCCAGGCCTCACAGGAAGTTCCAGAATAGCCAGGGATGTATAGTGAGACCCCGGCTCCAAATAAAAGTAACTCAGTAAAGAAAATGAATTGTGCCTGTCACAAGTTAGCCGCCTACCTGGTACCATTCTCATGCTACTTAATGAGTTTCATCTCAGACCCTCACAGGCCTCTGTAAGGTCATTTAATATCTGCTGGATTTCAAGACAAAAATATGGAGGCTCTCATAGCAGACAAAATATACCACGTTGCCATGTGCCATGCTCGTTAAAAACGCGCATGCTCCTAGAGCCTGAGGTTTCTGAAGTCTGTGTTTACAAATGTGGGGGTAGGGTTTGAGGGCAACGGCCTCAGGCCTCGGATAATGGCTTGGGGGTGGGAAGGAGAGAGGAATCAGTGCCCCACGTGGTCACCTCCTAACCAGAATCGGGCCTGTGGGGATTTCCCGATGGCGATGGCCAGCGGGCATACCGGACTGACTGTCTCGTTTCCAGGTACGAGAAGCTCATTGGTGGGAAGTACATGGGCGAGCTGGTGCGACTTGTGCTGCTCAAGCTGGTGGATGAGAATCTTCTGTTCCGCGGAGAGGCCTCAGAGCAGCTGCGCACGCGGGGTGCTTTTGAGACCCGTTTTGTGTCGCAGGTGGAGAGGTGCCTGGAGGGGCAGGAGTAGGGGCCGGGTGCGGCGGGAGGCAGGAGAAGTGATGGGGACAGAGACGGGCTCAGGGGATGGAGCAGGGTTCTAAGGGAAGCAGGGTGTTAGGTTAGGGACACCGGAGAACATGAAGCTAGGCCCAACGCTCCTGGGGCCTCTGAGGGTAGTGTTTTATAAAAAAAAAAAAAAGCCAGGGACACTTTTTGTAGAGCAAGTATGGTGATGTGGGAGGGCTGCCTCGGCGGGCTCGTGCTGAGGTGTCCCTTCCCCTTGAGGTATCAGCCATACAACGACAGGTATAGTATAGAATATTTATTTCGAGAAGGGGAGTTAAGAAGAGAGGAGAGACAGAGACAGAGACAGAGTCACAGAGAGAGAAGAGGCCGGCCAGAAACCCGTGGAGAGGAGGAGGGGAGAAAGGGATGGGGAGACAAGAAACTGAGAGAGAGGAAGGAGAGGCCAAACATCCCCTTTTATAGCCTGCCAGGCCTACCTCGCTGTTGCCAGGTAACTGTTGGGCGGAGCCTAGAAGGAATGCTAACACTGAGTGTCCACTGACTCAGTGTCCACGGTCCCAGTGACTCCCCACTACCCAGGGCCAGCGTCTCTCAATTTCATGCCACGCATCGAAGAATGTGGCATTGTCATCCTCACGACAGAGAGAATCCAGGGCTGACCAAAGGACTGCAGGGCAGGCCGGGTCATTCCCCTTCCCCCAGGACCCTCGGTGACTTTCCTCCCTAATCCTGCCCGCAGCGACTCCGGGGACCGGAAGCAGATCCATAACATCCTGAGCACTCTGGGGCTTCGACCCTCTGTCACCGACTGCGACATTGTGCGCCGTGCCTGTGAAAGCGTGTCCACTCGCGCCGCCCACATGTGCTCAGCAGGACTCGCGGGGGTCATAAATCGCATGCGCGAAAGCCGCAGCGAGGACGTGATGCGCATCACGGTGGGCGTGGACGGCTCCGTGTACAAGTTGCACCCGAGGTCAGCCTCCACCTTCCTTTGCGCTCCAACCTCTCCTGAAGAGAGGCTCCAAGGGCGTGGCTTTCAGCTCCAGGCAGTTGTGAGCCAATCTTGCTTGGCTCTCCCTGGGCCTGGAATACTGAATATTACTGCAGTCTGGGGTGAGGGGTGGTGAAGAGATGGGGGTGTGAGGGTGTGAAGAGGTAGGGTGTGGGCTGCCGTGGCGGGTGGCAAAGGTGGACTCTAAAGGATGGGAGTAGAAATAGCAGTACTATTTTCCTCTTGTTCAGCTTCAAGGAGCGGTTTCACGCCAGTGTGCGCAGGCTGACACCCAACTGCGAAATCACCTTCATCGAATCGGAGGAGGGCAGCGGCAGGGGAGCCGCACTGGTCTCTGCGGTGGCCTGCAAGAAGGCTTGCATGCTGGGCCAGTGAAATCCGGACCACAAGGACAGGGACCTGGGTTCCACCGGGACTCTACACCCCACAAATGCTCCCAGCCCACCGGGGCAGGAGACCTATAATGCTGCTACCCCTGGAAAATGGGGAGAGGCCCCTGCAAGCCGAGTCGACTAGTGGGACGGCCCTAGGGCTCTCAGCCTGGGGCAGGGGGATGGGAGGAAGAAGAGGATCAGAGGCACCAAAGCCTTTCTTGCTAGAGAAAGGTGTGCACACTCAGGACTTGCACGTTCCTGCTTCTGGCCTCCCACAGCTGTGGGTCTGGCCTCCCGAGGGAGAGCCTCCTGGACCTTGCAATGGCCTGACTTCCCTGGGAGCACACCACCAGGCTTCAGCAGCGTGGCCAGACCACACCCGGACCCCCAGGAGTAAGGGCTGCTGGTCACTGTTTTCTTTGTGCTGGTGGCTGGTCAGCTGTTTTCTTGCCTGTGGCTGAGGAGGCTGGGGAGCCATGGGAGACCTACGATCCAGCCACATGGAGGGCACTTGGTAGGCCAAGAACATGCCAGAGACTGTTTCCTTCATATACCTCCACCCCCGAGCTGCTTACAGTTTAGGGATGAACCCTCCCAGGAGATTGCAGAGGACAGAGCCCCAGAATCCTTGCTCTACGAGGACCTGAAAGGGGAGGCCTCCGTCTCGGACGGCATTTTCAACACTCACGTCCGTGACCCAGGAAGAAAAAGCAAGCCGCCCTCAGCATCCCTCCAGGAGAGACTATCCAGGGCCCTCTCTCCCTCATCCTCATCAGGGTTCCCAGACACCTTGCCGCCCTCTCTGCACTAGCCTGGGACTGTGGGGGAGTTTTTAATTAAATATTTAAAACTACATAAACATGGCCTGCCCGTTGTTCTTTGTCCTCTATGCATAAGAATGGTAGTGACACATACAGAGAATCGTCACTGACAAACACAGATACTCCCTAACATGGCTGTGTCTCAGTTTGCTGTGCCCTCCAGATACAATACCCAGGGGCGTGTGAGAGGTAGGCTGTAGAAACAGTAATGAGGTGACACAGGGACACTCAGGGCACTGAATAGCCCCCTGCTGAGCACGCACACACACACACACAGACACACACACACAGCTGCCGTTGCAACACATGAAGGACAGAGGCCAGGACACTCTTGGTCAGGGTGGGGGAGGGCCTGGTTCAGCTCTAGGATGGTCTCAGCAGCATTCTGTCTCAGAACCAGGGAGGAAGCAATAAGGGCCCAAGTCAGGAGTCGTCAAACAGTTCCTAAGACCCCTCCGGTGGATCCGACGGCTGAAATCACCAGCAGAAGGCCTAATGCCTTTTCTGTGCACTGTGGATATGCCTTCAGGTGAACAGACTTGTGCGAGTTTAAAGCACACTTATTTCTCACGGAACTACCCAGGAAGTCAAAGGCTCACTCTGTTCTCTGCTTCAGAAAAAAAATCCCAAATTGGTGGTTTTTGGGAGAGAGTCACATTTTCCTTGAGACTTCGCTGTTCTCTGGTAATTCTCATGTAGAACTGCTTCTGATCGGTTTCACTTTCTTGAACCAACACAAGCATTTGCGTTAACAGAGTACAACACCCATATTTGCACACTTACATATTGGAATAGATTTTCAATGCCAGGTGGCTTTCCTCTTCTTGTACATACTGGAATCTGAGGCAGTATACTGGCTTTTTTTTTTTTTTTGTCTCTATACATATCCAACTTGAATGAATGAAGTTTATTTTTAGATAGTTAGGAGGGGTGTTATACAATACTCATACAAAAGGAGGCCTTGGAGCTGTATGTGGTACAGACTTGTAATCCCAGCACCAGCCTGGGCAACATAGTGAGTTCCAGGCTAGCCTTGGCTACATAGCTGACCCTATCTCAAAATAAAGGAGGGTGGGGTGGGACTTGAGGCCTAACAGGGGAGCGTGCCGTATGCTAACCCACCTTGCATATCCACATTGGGATAAGGATGAGCATTGAACCCAGTCAGAGGCCCACTCATGGTCCCCCCTGAGCTGTTCTGCCTCTCTGACTCAGCTGCCACACTAGGGTCTTCAAAAGTTGACTGCTGCTGCTGCTTGCAACCAAAGCCCCTTGGTCCACAATTCAGAAACACTTGATGGGCTCTGTGAACCAGTTTCACAAGAACCCAAAACTTTCCTGTGAGACAGCATCACACAGGCCTGCCACGTGCCTGGGCCTCTGGATTCCAGATGTGGAGCAGGCTGGGTGCCAGGGAGTAGGCTACAGCTCTCAGTTGGGAATGTCAGAGAGACTCTGGCGGGGGAGGGGAGAGTTGAGATGGAGCTTAAGAAACAGCAAGAGCCTGAATAGGTTGGGGTACACGTGTCTCAGCAGGGCGAGTGAACATTCTGTCGCCCGAATTTGGGGGTGATCCTGAGTTATCCCCAAATCTAGCAAATGGTCCTGTGGGGCTCATAGCCTGGTTAGAACTGCTGCCTGTCCATCGTCAGCTGGGCAGCAGATCAGAGCTCAGGGTTTTTACCTGACCCAGAGGATTCAGGCCAGAGAGCATCCTCAGAAGCATGCACTGCTTCCAAAGCCCACAGTCACGACAGCACTTGTCAGGTAGGAGGGACGTCCACCACACTTGGAGTAGCAAAAGCGTTGAGAGTCTCTGCCCAGGGAAGACATGGAGTTTGGTCACAAGAGATGGATGGATGGATCCTAGGATGCTAGACTAAGGGGCCTGAAGGTTACCAGGCGTGCGGGTGGGATCTGCTTGGGGCCCTGTCTTTCTCCACCAGCGGGGGCTTCCAAGTTTAGCCCAGTCGTCTGTTCCTCTCCTTATTTGGGCCTCTGGGTGATAAGGCTGAGACATAAAGAGTCAGTGACAAGATCACTCAGTCAGACCAGACGGATCATGGTGAGCGCTGGGTGGGGATTGAGAGACCAGTCACACCCAGGTGCTAGTCTCTGAGCTGCCAGGGGGCAGAGCCAGGGACTTCTGTGCCTGTGCTGGGCTCAGGGAAGTGGTCTCAGGGTGGGGAAAGGCCCCTCTCCCTGACGCTCCCGTGAGACTACCTGTAGTAGGAAGGGGTCTTTGGAGAACTAGAGAGAGGATCCCTCTGATCATCAGTATTACAGGCCAGTAGGAAGGCTGGGACCCGGGGCAAGGCTGCGGCCACCAAGCAGGCCCAACGCGGCTCTTCCAATGTCTTCTCAATGTTCGAGCAAGCTCAGATTCAGGAATTCAAGGAAGTGAGTACCCTCCCTCAAGCAGCCTCCCACTGCAGCGTGGAGGGGCGCTCCACACCCCACGCACACTGCTCTTCCCCGAGGGCCAGTGGTCCTCCCTCCAACCTTGCTCACGCCACCTGAGACTCTCCCTTGCCTCCTGCCTTCCCTGGAAGAGATGGGGTTAGCGGCTCCCACCTGAAGGCCATCTCCTCACAGGCCTTCAGCTGTATTGACCAGAACAGAGATGGAATCATCTGCAAGTCAGACCTGAAGGAGACCTATTCCCAGCTCGGTGAGTGGATCATGGGTCACCCTCCCAGGGGCCCGTCGTCGTCTTGTTCTTCTCTTCAGGGGCTTGCTCCAAAAGAGGACAGTGCCCCACCCTTTCTCTCCTCCACAGCCACAGTTCAGTCACGAGTCCCCCTCTCCCACCTGCCCCACAGCTGGAGCTGCCCCCTGCCTCTCCCCTCACTGCCTGGGAAGGCGGGGAGGGCAGCCTGGGTCACCTTAAGTCCTACTCCCATAGGGAGGGTGAGCGTCCCAGAGGAGGAGCTGGACGCTATGCTGCAAGAGGGCAAGGGCCCCATCAACTTCACCGTCTTCCTCACGCTCTTCGGGGAGAAACTCAATGGTGAGTTTGTGTCAGGTCTGTGTCTCCTTAGCCAGAGAGCAAACCTGACCTCACCTGAGCCCCGAGCCCCGTGAGAGGCTCAACTTAACTCACCCGAAACTGTGGCCCCTGCCTGCCCATGGCCACGGTGGAGGATGTGAGGGGGCATCCTGGACTGACTTGGGTTCAGAAAATATCCACCTCCAAATCACAGCTGTGACTTCCCAGCCAGGCCTGCCAAACCCTTTGATTCCCAAGAAACAACACTCTGTAGGTACTCCTCTGAAGGAGGAGTAGACAGACTGGGCTCACCTCAATAAACTCTGAGACCCAGGCAGACAAGTTCTCTCCTGCTGAGGTGAGACCCCAACACACCTCTTCTGCACCCTCGAATCAACCCCACCTTACCTTTATTCTCTTGATGTAGCCTGAGCCCTTCAGGCCCCAATACTTCAGGCCCCTGTACTCTAAGTTCATCCTGGGTGGGGCCTTGAGGCTGGGCTTGTGAGAGTTTACCTGGCTGCCTTGTTCCCCTACCCTCTCAGGGACCGACCCCGAGGAAGCCATCCTGAGTGCTTTCCGAATGTTTGACCCCAGCGGCCAGGGGGTGGTGAACAAGGAGGAGTAAGTGAGGCCCTTTCATCCCCCAGGGTGGACACCACAGGGAAACCACAAGGGTGTGTGTGTCTGGGCCCACTCTCTCCTAGCTCAGCCCTTCTCTTTCCTCAGGTTCAAGCAGCTTCTCATGACCCAGGCAGACAAGTTCTCTCCTGCTGAGGTGAGACACCCTGACCCCATAAACTCCTGTTCCTGTCATGACCCGCTGCACCCCTCCCCTCTGAGCTGTGTTGGTGGGAGCCAAATGGGTAATAGGATCTTCCCAGAAGAGATATGGGCTCTGTTAAGGCCCAAATGGGAGAACTCAGACTCCCAAGACGGTGGGTTTATCTTTGTGGTGAGCCCCTTGGCCCCTTCCCGGTTTGGGCCCATTTCCTAATTTGTTCACAGACAGGAAAAACCACTAGACTGCAGTCTGGGGTTGAAAAGGCTGAGTTCCTAAGTGCAGCTGTTGGGACAGGGCATCCTCAGGTCACACCCCTGCTGTCGAACCTCCTGCAGGTGGAGCAGCTGTTCGCTCTGACACCCATGGACCCAGCAGGCCACATCGACTACAAGTCCCTCTGCTATATCATCACCCACGGGGATGAGAAGGAGGAGTAGACAGGCTGGGCTCATCTCAATAAACTCTGTGCCTGACCGAGAACTGAGGTGTTGGCCTGACTGTGACAGATGGGAGGGAGCTGGGAGGCTGAGGCACTGGGCAGGGGCACCGCCCTGAGTCACCCTACACCACCAAGTAAAATATCAACTGCCATTTTGCCTACCGCTGAACTCCAAGAGAGAAAACGGGGTCCACACAGCCTCCATGAGCCCCGGGAGTGGTCACCAATGGGTAACCCAGCTCTTGAGGTCTGGGGAAGGAAGGAACATCTTGCTGGACATTTTCTGTCCACCATCCTGCTAGTGGCTGCAGTCCCAGGGACTCCCAAGCGCACAGCTCCCCTGTACACTCGGGTCTCCTCTTGATATGCTGCCTGTGTGGGCCCTGTGGGAAAAGCACAGAGGAACCTAGTTATAAACACAGCCAGAACTGGATGCTGGCTCAGCAGTGGAGGCCTTGCCTGGCTAGTTCCATGCCCTGGATTCCATTCCCAGAAAGCACCTCTCCCTTAGGGGGGGCGGGGAATCACGATCATATTGGAATTAGTGGAAGATTATGACATGACGCCGGACACAGAGCCAGATCGCATACAGATGCTGGAATCTGGTCTCCTGCTTCACGAGGCGCTCATCAAGGATTTTGTCACTGGGTCCTACAGCTGGAGCTTAGGGAGGGGACTGCCCCTACAGACTCGTTAGTGTCCCCCATACCCCCCTTCTCTGTCAAATCACAGGTTGCAGAAACAGGTGAGTCCTCCACAAGAGATAGGGAGATACAGAAACCTAGTGACAGCTTCAGCCGAGCCAGGGCTGATCAGCAGCCTGCCTCCCTCCAAGCCTGCCGCAATGGCTGTCAGCTTGGACCTGGGATGAGGTGAGGAAGAACAGGAGAAAGAGGGGAAGGAAAGGGGGAGGGAGGGAGGGAGGAGGGAGGGAGGACTAGCTTTCACACCATCCCTTCCTGAGGGCAGCTGAGAAAAGGCCTTTTTTCCTGGACAGGTGCTTGGCAACTGGCTTCTATCTGAACCTGACAATTTAACTAGAGACTTTAGGTTTAAAGCAGTCTTGCAGTTTCTGTGGCTTATGGGGTCATAAAAACCACAGACTTTGCCCACATTGCCATCCGGAGGGAAGTGAAGCCCATTTCACTGGGAGTGCCAGCTGGAACAGGGTAGACAAATCCAGGAGCTGTCCTAATCTGGTGACAGGTCTACAAACTGGTTTCGCAGAGCAAGGAATACTTACTTGCAGCCCACGGCTCTATGCAGACATTGTTGAAGACTGGGATGCACAGAAAGCTCCCAGGACTCTCCAGGTGTGAGGCCAGCGGTGAACAGCTGTTTTCCCAGCACACAGAAGGCAGGGGCAGGGGGATTGTGAGTCAAAGCCAGTCTGGGCTAATTAGCAGAACTATCTTACAGAAAAAAAAAATCTACAGGTTGGATGTGGTCTCTGCGGTTTTCGCTGACTTTGAGCAGGTTTGAGCTCTGGAGGCTATGAGAAGCTATCGGCCAGCCCGTGGCTTTCATCTGCAGATCTGCAGACACAAGGAGCGGAGGAGCGGGTGATTCCAGCTTGCGCTCAGCCAGAGAAGCCAGGCTTTCATCTGTAGAGCAGGTTCATGTCAGCCTTCCTGATCGTCCAACGTGTGCGCTCCTGGCATCTGCTTCCAAACTATATGTAAAATCTCTCATGAATGAGCAAATAAATCTTCACCAGGCATTCTTTTTATTTCCTATTTGAGTCATGTGTCCTACTTTGCAGCTGGTGGGGGTCGGTGTCGGTTAAAGGGCTAGAGAGCACAGAACCCGAACCTGCAGGGGAAAGCTGCATGTGGTGGGGAGTGCTGGGAATGCAGTCCTGCGAGTTAGAGTGCTCGGAACCCAGTACAAACTGTGAGTCAGAGTGCTTGTATCCCAGTACTGTGCAGTCAGAGTGCTTGTATCCCAGTACCGTGGAGTCAGAGTGCTTGTAACCCAGTACGGGGGTGGTGGTGGTGGGGTGGATGGGAGGTGGGAGGGTAGGGGGATAGGGAGAAGGGGGGGAGTCAGAGGCAGGTGGATTCCTGAGGCTCACTGGCCAGCCAGGCTAGGCTAACGGTAACAGACCAAGTGAAAGACTCTCTCAAAATCAAAAACAAAGCAGGAAGACATCCTTGAGGAATGGTACCGAAGGTTGCACACACACATACACGTACATGTGCTCAGACACCTACACACCCACACACTCACACACCCATACCCACCCACACCCACACACCCACCCACACACCCTGGGTCCTACCTGCCACTGTCAGGTAGCAGCTTCCACTGGAAAGCAGACCCAGGACGTGCAGCAGGGCCTCAGAAGCTCTTATGCCCAGGCTGCACCCGAGTTCTGTGTAGCTCGAGAATAGGCCTCTATACTCTGTACTCCCTCTGCCGCTCACCCTGCACCCCAGTTATTCCCAAGGCTCCTTTAAGGGGCCTTATCAGAAGGCTACATACAAACCTTCACCTCTGATCCTCTGCCTTCTTGAAGCCCCTCTAGACCCTCCCCCCAGTCTGTCTTACCCCAGGGCCCCACACAGCGACTCCCAGGCTTCTTGCCCTACAACAGCACTAGAGTTTCCCCATCTCCCTGGATGGACTCTACTTACCCCCTGCTCCTCCTCCTCTAGAGGAGCCCACCCACCCCAACCTGTGCCCCAGCAGAGCCTGGACAGAAAGGCCATGGGAGCCTCTTTCCCTACAGTGTGGTTCCCTCACGGCAGCTGTCTCTCTGGGCTCTCAGGGCCGGGCCCACTGCAGAGCGCAGAGCCCTAATCGTCTTCAAGGGATAGAAGCAGAGACATCAGAAGATGATTCTTAAAATAAGAATAAGTTAAATGTTGCTCTCATAGACGGTGAACATGAAACCATAATGGGGGGAAGCAGAGAGAAGATTGAGAGCCGAGCTCACTTCAAGGAGAACTGAGGTCTGACTGCGAGGCAGGAAGGAGCTACAGAGAATGGCGACAGCCCGGTCGCACAGCACCTGTGCTGTTAGACGCCTTTGTAAAAGACAGGAATTGGCTGTTGGAGGAGACAGACAGACACGATTGCTCAGTTTTAGTCACATATATGTGGACGGCAATTAACTGGCATGCAACTATTGTGTGTCCACTCAAAACACGCCCTTAGCCCCAGCACTGGGACACAGAGGCAGGCAGATCTCTAAGTGTGTGGCCATCCTGGTCTACAGAGTGAGTCCTAGGACAGTCAAAGCTACACAGAGAAATTCTCTTAGAAAAACCCAAACCAATACATGAACAGCCAGGTGTGGTGGTACAGGCATTTAATCCTATTACTCTGGAGTTAGATCTCTCTGAGTTCAAGGCCAGCCTGGTCTAGACAGCAAATTCCAGGCCTGTCAGTACATGGTAAGACCCTGCCCAAAGCAGGAGGCTTGGGAGTCAGGGTGGGGGACGATGACAGAACTCACCAAGAAACAGACAAATAGGGACTTCAGAGATGGCTCAGCAGTGACGAGCACTGGCTGCTTCTCTACACATGGGGACGCACACCTGCCTGTAATTCTAGTTCCTGGAATCTGGTCCCCTCTCTGGTCTTTGCAAGCACCAGACACACAAGTGGTGCACAGACACACGTCCAGGTAACACACACACACACACACACACACATGAATAAATATTAAAGCTAAGTTAATCCCCAGGGCATAAAGGAGGTGCAGGCATCACCCCCACCCACCCCCACATCCCCCACTCCCACCCCCCAACTCCCACCCCCACCCTCACCCACCCTCATCCCCACCCCCTACCCACCCATTCACCCCACCCCCACCTCACCCCCCCCCACCTCACACACACCCCCACCCCCCTCTTCTGGAGCATTTGTTTAGACTTCTGCATCCTTCTTGGCTTCTAGTTATGTAAATCTATCTGAACAACGTTAAATGAGTCTCTTTCCAGAGTTACAGCCCAGGACTGTTTCCTAATGACCTGGGAGCCCTGCTTGAAATGTCATCACCATGGGAGACAGCACCCTTATCTCCCAGATCCCCAGGAAGACAGAGGCCTGGCCTCAGCAGGCGCCTGGCTGTACTTATAAATGCATTCCCAGTCTTAAAGATAAGAGTTTATTTTTTCCCTTTGGATAAAGGCAATTAGTACACCCAGATGGCGCAGTGCTGAGGTCCAGTGCTGAGGGGGGCTCAGGGTTCACTGCATGTGACATATGGTTCCCATGTCTCTCCAGGAAGTGGATGGAACAGGTTACCCCTGGCAGCAGATGTCTGTTTTCAATCTCTTTTGTGTTGTCAGAGACGAGTATTATGGAGTGTTTAGTGGTTATTCTCTGTATTTTCGTGGAAGGGTTTTCTGGATTAATAGGGCATTTTGTTTTTCATTATCTTATCAACATGGCCTAGTGATCCATCCTCACAGAGCCTTCACAAGTCGGGGATACACAACGCAAGCCGCTCCCTAAAGGCCCAGTTAGTGGAGGCTGGGACACTGGTGTTTGTGTGTCCTTTGATCTGATGCCCAGAGCCCTTGAGCCCCCAGATCTCAGCTCCTGTCTTGCTCCCTCCTGGCCTCTCCACATTCTGTCAGCTGAATTAACACCACAGATTCAGTGGGAGCCAGACTCTTAGCTTGCTGCCCTAGCACAAGGACTGTGTGACCCCACATACTTCTCCAGCAGGCGCGGGCTGCTCAAAGCCCCACACTGTCAAGGCCTGATGGATGCCTGCTGGCTATGCACACGCCCCGCCTCCACAGGCTGGGGCCCCGCCTGCCACTCACCCATCACACATTTCACTGCACCTGAGCTCAGAGGAGCAAGGGACACTGTAGAGACAGAAGTAGGCCCACATGTGCAGTGACTCTTCTAGGCTGATGGCTGAAGGTGTGAGGTACAGAGGGAATCACGGTCAGGGTGAAGAAGGCGGCATAGGTCCCCCATGGATGACCTTACCCTTTCTGGGGTTTCTTTTCCTCATCTGTCAACTGACCAGGCAGCACCTTAATAGCCCCCAGTGGTTGGCCACAGTGTCCCCTTCTCAGTGGCCACTCCTCGGTGTCTGCACCCCCACCCCCCCACCCCCCACCCCCTGGCTGCCCTCTCTTCCTCCACAGTAACTAAGTCAGTCTCAGAATAAAGATACTAGTCCCAGCCATTTTGCTGGCAAATAGCAACCAGATGGTAGCAGTTTCCTGCCTAGAAGGCAGACAGGAATGTCCCTTCACGTCAGATATCTGACATTCTTAGCTTTTGGTTGGTGAAAGCTAGTGATCTATTGACGCATCCCAAAAAAGATTCACCTAAATAGTCACAAACACGCAGATGACCGTTCGTGGATATCAAGGGGCTAAAGATAGCTCGAGATAATTGGGCTCCAGCTCTCAACCATCATAGTTCCAATCAGTCCCGCTGACTGTGGACCTGGCAGCTCGGGTGTCTTTCCCCACCTGGGGACTTCAGGTCACACTGCACTGATATTTGTGCATAGGAATCCCATAGCAGAGCAGAGCAGAACGATGCTAGGCCTACAGGTATGTCTCTGCAGAATTCGCCAGCCAAACAGATCCCGGTGCAGCCGCTCCCTACACTTGGGAATTTTTGTGACTCTCACATCCCCAGAGGCTTCAAATGAAGACACTGGAATTGCACAGCCTCTTGACAACACCCATCCAAACCCTGTAGCCTCCTCTTCATGGTGGTCTGCCTGGAGTAATCTGATTCTGGTTCAGAACTTCTGGGCACTCCACTCTCCGGGCCTGGGTGAGTACCCACATCTCCTCTCCAGGAACAGTGTCATAGTCCTGTGTGAGGGCACCCAGAAGTGATGACACAACAGAGTTTAGTGGTGAGCCACTTCTCCTACCAAGAGCCTTCCACCTGGAGGGTAAGGCAGCCTGTGGCATGTGACCCCAAATTGGAAGTTCTGCCCTCACTTGCTTAGGAATCCAAAGGGCACAATGCTAATGCTAATAATAATAATAATGATGATAATAATGCGGCATAGGGGCACACACTTTTAACCCCAGCAGTCAGAAGGCAGGGGCAGATGGATCTCTGTGAGTTTGAGGCATCTGGTCTACCCAGTGAGTTCCAAGTCAGCCAAAGCTACATAGTGAGAAGCCCTGTCAAAAAGAAAACCAGAGTGAGAGATTATGTACAGACAGTGGCCTGGCCCTTAGCCATTCACCTGGGGCTCTACACAAAAGATTCCCATGGACCCCTAGCTCCTGTCAAACGGCTGTGTCCAAGCTGCATGGTCAACCTACAGCATCTTGTTTTGAGCCAACAAACTCTGGCCAGGCCTGTCCTGCAGATCCAAGGTCCCTCAGCTTAGGCAATGTCCCAGTGGAGTCCATCAGTAGTATTAGCCAATGAGGAAGATCAATGCAAACTCGAGACTCGAGCACCGTCTTGTAAGGAACAGAATGTCACTATCCTCCCACCCCAACTGCTGGTTGGTCACAACTTCACAGGAACCTCCATCAGGCTCCCTGGGCAGTCACCTGATGCAAGAACTGAATGGAAGGCATCGATCATCAAGATCAGAGAACTCAGGTCATGCCTAAGGCAATGGAACACCTCTGGGTTGGAAGAACTTCAGTAGCCCACAGTGAACTCTTGTGTCAGCTGACACATGTCCATGGTCACGTGACGAGAGACTCCATCCAGACCTTCTCTTAGTCTTCCTTCTCTTAAAAAAAAAAATATAGTCAAGCTGAGCTTGAAAGCTAAGACAGGAGGATTGCCACAGGCTGAGATCAGCCTTGGCTACAGAACAAGACCCTGCCTCAGACAAACCAAACACCTCCAGTGCTGTTAAAGCACAGTGCGGCAGACTTTATTCCCGGCCATCACAATGGACGTGGGAACCACAGCGTCCTGTAGTGGGGACAAAGACTGGACTGGACTCCAGATATGGTGTGGTCAAGGAGCCAGGGGCGGCATCTGTGGATGCGAAACAACTGAGAAGAGACGCCAGAGTGGGGAATTCTAAGTTAACTGTCCGGAGCAAAGCCAGAGTGGCCAGGCAGGGAAGGGGTGAGAGGAGGAACCCGCGCAGGTATGGGGAGTAGAGGCTGTGACCAAACCATCTGCTAAAACAGGACACGTGGACGGGACCACCAGGGCTTCCCTGGGCTCGCCTGGCTCACCATGACTGAGAGAACCATGTGAGTGTAGCTCTCGTCCTGACACGGAGCAGGCGCTCTGAGTAGGTTACAGAGGCAGAAGAGCCTTTATACACTGGGTCCACAGAGTTTGCCCGGTTTCTTCTCTGGGTAGCAGAGTGTCTCCTTCAAAGGCTGTTGTCTCAGGACCTGCTCCTGTAAGCAGAGGTGGTTCATGGCAGAGGCTTTGCAGAGGAACGGGCCTCTTTGCTGCCTGAATCTGCACTGTGTGGTTTATGTGTGCATTGGGGTAAGGTGTGTGTGTGTGTGTGTGTATGTGCGCGCGTGCGCACATGTAATAGGAAGACCCTCTTGCTGGCCTCTCTTCCACACCCTATACATTTGCGACCCTCTTTCTCCAGGACATTGTCTCTGCAACCCCAGGCATCTGAAGCAACGTGCATCCTTCTGTCACCTCCTAACCTCAGGCCCCCCTTCCCTGACTGAAGATCATCCCCTGGAATGTGCTGCTGACATGCAGAGCCCCACAGCTCTAAAATAGAACATTATCTCTCCTCCTGACCACTTGCCAACAGCAGCACCTCCACCCTATTTTCTCCAGGACCCCCCCCAAACTTTGACCTCCTCTGCATCCTTGTCATTCTGGAAAAAGAGTGAATTCCACATAGCCTGAAAAAATACCCTGACAGTCCAATGGGCTCCTTGATTACAAACAGCCATGCTCCTGCCTGCTGCCACTTATATCCTATGACTAACAGAAATATGTCATAGCTCCCTGGGAAGAAGCTGAAGAGACAGAATCAGAAACAGAAAAACCGCACATGAAAACACAGGTGCAAACGGCTTCATCACTGAGCATGACCAGACAGAACACGGCTGATGCAGGCGCAGGCGCAGGCGCAGGCACAGCTTTGGGGTCCAGTGTGCCATGGTCCAAGACAGGGGAGCCTCTCTGCTGCCCGCATCCACACTCCCCAGGACTCTTTTCTCTGCTCCTTACTCTAAGGCAAGACTGGAAAGAGCCTGGAGTCTGATTTATCTCCTTGGTAAAATGGTTTCCCTTATGAAAATCTCATGAGAACAGAATGACTCTGCCTATTTTAAAATTGATATTTGAAAGTGCTCCCATGTTGAAGACACTTGGGGACTTTTCTCAGTTTTTGCTTCACTGTAACAACCAGGGAGTGAGTCAGAGGATGAAGACCTTCACTTCCCTGGCTCTCTGCGTGGGTGCGAAGCACTGTTAAAATCTGTTAAAATCACTATTTGTATTAGTGATGTTATTATTGAAGACTTTCCTGATGTTTATGTTCCTGTAGATAGGCAAAGCTGAGGCGGACACTGACTCCTCCCTCGGTCGGCGGCTTGGCCTCTTTCCTGCCGTCCTGCTGCTCAGCACTGAAGAATACTGGACACTCTTCCAAAGGACGCAGCTTCAATTCCCAGTACCCACATGGGGCTCACAACGGTCTATAACTCTAGTTCTGGGGACAAGACGCCCTCTTCTTGGCTCCAGGAAGACCACATGAATATTGTGCACAAACATCTACATGGGCAAAACACCCAGGTACATAAAAATTCCTAAATAATAATAATAAATAATAATGATAACTACAGTAATGGTATTTTTTTTAAAGGACCACCAGCCAGGGAGCCTTATCCCAGCACTCTGGGTGTCCCATGGATACCTTGAAAAGCTGCCCAGCAGGGGCAGCTGGGTGTTCTGGCTCCTGAAAGTGCCACCTCCTGCAGGAATGCTCTGAACAGTTTATACCCAATGCTCTCAAAGCCTTAGTGAACTCTAGATGACCCTGCAACTATGTCTGCCTAAGGTCAGAAGGGGACACTTCCCTTGGTGGCCTAGCGGGGTTCTGATCTGACTGTTACTAAAGAAGCAAGGCTGTGATCTGCCTGCAAGAACTGTGTCATTCCGGGCAGTGGTGGCGCACACCTTTAATCCCAGCACTCAGAAGGCAAAGGCAGGTAGATTTCTGAGTTCGAGGCCAGCCTGGTCTACAGAGTGAGTTCCAGGACAGCCAGAGCCACACAGAGAAACCCTGTCTCGAAAAACCAAAAAAGAAAAAAGAAAAAGAAAATGTATCATTCAATACAAACCTTCATCTGCAGGTGAGGTGTGCTACACTAGCCCCAGCTTGCCTCCTCTGACTATATTCACAGGGTGCTCAGAATCAGTGAGGTGGCTTAGAGGCACTCTCCTGGGATACCCACCCCCAGGATTTGCAAACATCAGGCTCAACAGAAGACCTCTGAGACGTCTTCTTTCCTGCTTTTGGCTGAGGTGATGACAAGACAAAGGCAGGGAGGCGGGAGTGGATGGGCTGGAGGGCGGCTCGGGGTTAAGAGTGTGCACTGTTTCGCACAGAACCTGCCTTTGATGCCCAGAACCCACATCAAGCAGGACCACAATCTCCAGAAACCCCAGATCCAGCAGAGGCAGATAGATTTCTGAGTTCGAGGCCAGCCTGGTCTACAGAGTGAGTTCCAGGGCAGCCAGGGCTACACAGAGAAACCCTGTCTCGAAAAATCATTCATAAATAAATAAATAAATAAATAGATGGAACACAGGGACAGCAGAGTGGCAGCTGCAGCAGCTGCTTAGCAGGAGCAATGGGGGGAAACATCTGGCTCCTCAGCAGCTGGAGGAGCTGAAGAGCTCAGGGGTGTGGCCAGGGCAGGAATAAGGGGACAAGCAGGAGTCAAGAAGGCAGGCTCTGGTCACTGGGACTGCCAGGAACTGCCATGCCTTACGGCGGAGGACCGAGGACCTTGAGCTGGAACACTGTGGCTGCCGTGAAGCCTTCGGAATCCCCATGCTTAGGCTGGCCTGCAAGCTATAATAACAAGGTGAGCTGGTGACTGGGAAATCCGGGCCCACAGGAGACACACGAGAGCAGAAATTAGGGCTGTCGAGCTGTCTAAGCAGCTAAGAGCGTCTGCTCTACTACAGAGCTGGGGTTTGATTCCAGCTCACAGCCATCTGTAACCTCAGTTCCAGGGGATCCAACTCCTTCTGGCCATCGAGGGAAACAGACGTAAACCCGATACACAGAACATTCCTACACATAAAAGTAAAATAATAATACAAACACTTTAAAGAACTCTAATGCTTAGAGTCCAGGGCTCCTCCAGCAGAGGACTGCACACACAGTCCACTAGAGGGCGCCAGCTGTCAAAATTCCTACTTGCTCACTGCTGCCCTTGCCCATGCACAATTCCTGCTAGGGAAGGAGTCACAGGGGAGAGAGCCTAGGCAGGGGATTGGCAGCGAAGGGGAGACTCACCAACAGGGTAGGGTTTTCTTAAGACGGAGCTTCCACCAGAACAAGAGTGGGCCCATCAACATTCTGCAAGCCCGGGAGATGCCAGTGGCCAGACCCACCCCTGAGGACCCCTAAGTACCAGGTCCCACCCCAATGTTGGCATAAGGGCCGGACCCAGGCCCTCCAGATGCAGATCAAGCATCACCCTTCAGAGTAAAAGGCCTGATCTCAAGTCCTGGGCTTGAAATCCCACCAATCACCACCCCGGAGAGCTCCAATCCAGGAAAAGCCTATAGAAAGCCTGCTTCTCACCCTAGCAGCGGCAGCCACCCTCTTGCGTCTTTTTCACCAAATCTGTTGCATGAGGTTTGTTGTGTGGTGTGACTTTGCAGTGTTCCTTGGCTCCCGACTGCCAGGATAGGATACCCTCCCCTTCCGAGCTGTAACACTTTCACTGGGAACCCCCACCACCACTCTGAGCTGTTACACTCCAGTGGAGAATCCTTTCCCCTTAAGAGTTGCAACACTTGTATCAGGGAAACCTTGCTCCTCAGAGCTGTAACCCTTACATCCATCACGGAAGGGGAGGGGCTCATAGAGGAGGAAGAAGAGGGAGAAGAGTAATAGTATAGTATTCTGGTTCCTTGAACAGTCTTTCTACATAGCACTGCCTGCCTGGAACTCATTTCTCCCTACTTAGACCAGGCTGGCCTTGAACTCATAAAGATGCACCTGCCTCTGTATCCTGAGTGCTGGGATTAAAGGTGCATGCCACCACACCTGAGTTACTGATGCAGCCTCTAGGAACCTGACCTTGCTCAAGTAAACAACCCCTCACCCACTCTCATGCGAACCACCCTAATTAAGCAGTGAGTACCAAAAACACAAAACAAAACGCAACACATCCACTAGGCTGAGGACTGTTGGGAAAAGGGGGTTCAGAGGGAGGGGTGAGAATAAAGGGGACTATTGTGAAAGTCCCTTATATGTGTATACACAACGGCAAAAGCTGACTAAAAAACAAAAACAAAACCCACTTTCCCTAGAGGGGTCATGAAGACATCGCCACGTGAAGCCCAGGCTAGCCCGCCTTCTGCTGGGATTGCAGGCGCTCACAACCGCACCTGGATCCCTGGCTGGTCTTTGTGCCTCTCAATATTGTCCAGATTAGGGCCAGGTCTGGTGACACGCTCTGTAGTGCCTGAGCTTAGGCGAGGACAGGAGGCTTGTGGGCTCCCGGGCAGAGATTGTCCATGTCGAGTCTAGCAATTTGCTGATTACAGTCTCGGCTCTACAGCCCCAGTCTGGCCCTAGCCGTGGGTAAACTGTGGTTCTCAGACCGTGGTTTACCCTGAGACCTCAATTCTTTGATGGCTCTAACAAAAGCTGTTAATTTTCGGCTTGCTCAGCATTTTTCTTTATTGTATAGATGGAGTGGTCACTCCCAACTCTTTCTATGTCTGACCAGAAACCAGATGTTATTTGAGAGTTGGAGAGACCAGATGTTATTTGAGAGTTGGAGAGATGACCCAGAGCTTAAGAGCACTTGTTGCTCTTATGGAGAACCCAAGACCTGGGTTCGATTCCCAGTGCGCTCGAACATGGGCTCACCACTACATGGTGGCTCACTACTATCCAAACTCCGGTTTCAGGTGATCCAAAACCTTCTTCCAAAACCTTCTGGCCTCCATGGGCACCAAGCATGCATGTGGTGCACACACCTGTACACAGGCAAAACAGTCATACATATAAAATAAAATAAATGTTAATTTATGTTTAAAAGGTCTTAGTAAAGAGAACCTGCATTTGATCTCCACGTTTTTAAAAGCACCCCCTGAGGAGAAGGAGTAGCACACACTCATAATGCCAGTGCCAGAGACAAACCCGAGCAGATCCTCAGAGCCTCCGCCAGTCATCCCAGCCTACCTGACAAGTTCCACGGTGGCAAGAGACTCTAAGAAGGTAGGCAGCATCTCAGGCCAACACTCGAAGTGGTCCTCTGGCCTCCTTATGTGCACGCGTACACGTGTAGGTGCCCGCACACACAAGTGTACCTGCACACACAACAAAAGTCTTCTGATAAGTGTTTGGTTTCGGACCCTGGGACAAGGGACTGAGGTGCATGTTTTAGATAGTAATCCCAGCATCCCTCAGTCCCTGCCTGGCACACCCTGCCTGGCACACCCTGCCCTCAACTGTGAACTTTCCAGCCCAGGAAAAGTTCTGGAAAACTTTCTTTTTTTATGTAGGGAAGAGTCCCTTCCCCCAGAGGCTCTTCCTTACATAATCCAGACATTTTGGTCTCTCTCCCTCTTCTCTCTCTGCATGTGTACACCGCCCCTTCTCTCTCCCTTTCTCCCTCCCCTCCGCACCCCCTTTCCCCATGACAACTTCCCTGGCCTCCATCCGTCCTTGGGGCCAGTGAACCCAGATGCCTGAGAGCAGTTTCCCAATAAACATGCCTTTAAAATAATCCAATCTGGTTCAAACTGGCTCATTTCACCAATGGTGGTGAAATAACCTATCAATTGGTTTTCTCTGCAACAGCATGAGGGCTTGGTGCGCGGCTCAGAAGAGGTCTTGCCTAGCATGTTCCAGACCATGAATTCAGTCCTCAAAGCAGACAAAAAAAGGGAGCATTGGGAAGATGGAGGGGCAGGGAGCACAGGCGTCACCTCTCACCTCGGTGACAGACTTGCATCAGAGCCTGTCGGGTACAATATCCTAACCGCTTGCTCTTAGACTGTGTTCATCTACTTGATGTCGTCTCATCACAAGGTAAATGAGATTAATCATATATCCTTTCTTATAATTTTTAATCTTACTATCATGTGTCTGCATATGCATGTATTTATGTGTGGAGGTCAGAGGACAACTCTGAGTCAGTTTCTTCTTCCAAAGGGCAGAAAATCAACAAATTCTTATAAGAAGTGTTCAGGGATCATGAGGAGGAGGAGGAGGAGGAGAAGGAGGAGGATGAGGAGGAGGAAGGACACATATGCCAGAGAAAGGCCAGATAGCTGACTCGTTAGAGAAATCCTTTGAAGTAACTATATTACTTACTGATGAGGTAGATGATGTTGAGATAATGAGCACGCACACAGTAAAGGAAGTGATGGACAAACAGACGGAAGTGCAAACAAAGACGCCTTCCAGGGTTTTTTAGATAACAAAATATTCTAAGGGTAAAAAATACAACTAAAGTAAAATCTTTAGCCGACTTAGATTTAAAATAATTTGAGCAAAGGCGACAATAAAGAACAGCAAAGGTGAAAATCTGATAAAATCATCAAATGTAAAGATGGAGCTGGAGAAATGGCTCGGGAGTTAAAACCCACTTGCTGTTGCTGCTCTTGCAGAGGCCTGGGTGCCAGAACACAGGACCCACGGCTCACAACTGTCTGTGACTCTACTTTTGGAGGATCTGTAATCCCAGCACTTGGGAGGCAGAGGCAGGCGGATTTCTGAGTTCGAGGCCAGCCTGATCTACGGAGTGAGTTCCAGGACAGCCAGGGTTATACAGAGAAACCCTGTCTCCAAAAAAAAAAAAAAAAACCAGAAAAACCCAAAAAAATAAAAATAAAATGCCAGAGGGGGGAATCTGGTGCCCTCTTCTGGCCACTGAGGGCACCGCATGCACATGGTGTGCAGATGTACATGCAGGCAAACACATGCATTAAAAAAAAATAGGATAAAAAATATCTAAGGAACAGAAAAAAATACTAAAGTGAACAGATCTTTCCAGGTGTGTGAAGACCATCGAGGTGACCAGGCCATCCGTCCTTCCCTGTCTTCCCTGAAAGGTGAAATAAACCTTGTTCCCCTAGTTGCTGTTGGTCATGTTTATCACAGAAATAGAAACCTGACTAGAACACCTGTAATCCCAGCACTCTGGAGGCAGACGCTGACAATCAGAGATTAGACGACAGCGAGACACCTGAGTCAAAACACAAACAGAAGTGGCCAGAGGGCAGAGTGTTTGTTTAGCCAGTATGAAGCCCTGGGGCTGACTCTCCAGCAGTGGCACATGCCTGTAACCCCAGCACTCTAGAAGTGGAGACAGAGAGATCAGGAGTTTAAGGCCCTGCCTGGCTACACCATGAGTTCTAGGCCAGACTGGAATATATGAGACCAGTCTCAAGGAAAAAGTACAAAACTAAAGACATTCTGGGATAAAATTTGATGAGTTCATTACCATTAGACGTTTACTGTAAGAAATCCAAAGGAGAGTCCTGAAGATCAAAGGGTCGCTGTTAGACAGCGACCAAAGAGTAAATAAACAGCTCCAGTCAAGGCTGAACAACGGAGAGAGCTTAGTGTCACTGTAACTTTGGTTTCTAATTCTTCTAAGAGGTTTCTAAATCCATCAAATGGGGTTTGTTCCTGGAACACAAGAATGCTGCAAGTAATTAACTCTGCAACAGACTTCTTGAGGCAGTAGGGAAAAATCTCACACTCACCCCAGCTTACAAAGGAAAAAGTACTCAACACTCTGAAACATTAAAACCAAATGATTTAAATCATTATTAAAACAGAAACAAGGGAAACCTTGTTCCAAAAAACAAAAACAAGCAAGGGGCCGGAGGGAGGGCTGGGTTAAGAGCTCTTTCAGAGTGCTGGCGGTGAGCTGGGATCCCAGCAGTCTGGGTAGAATTTCCATCCCTGCTAACTCCAGCTCGAGGGATCCCACGGTCTCTTAGAACTCTGCGGAGGCCACTCACGCTCACATCTACACACGGGCACACAAAATGAACAACCCCCCCAAAAAACAACGACCAAAGTGGTTAAGAGCACTGGCTACTCTTCAAGAGGGATTCCAGCACTCACGGAACAGCTCACAGCCATTTGGCACTCGAGTTCCAGGGGATATGGAGCCCTCCTCTGGCCTCCGAGGATGCTGCACTCACAGAGGGCACAGACACACGCAGGCAAAAACACCCACACACACAAAACAAAATAAATTCAAAATAAAACAATAACTGTCCAAGCCAGCAGAAAACTACCTTAAATAATGTTTCAGACTGAGCAATTAGGCATTAAAAAAAAAAAAAGGAACAATGTTAGCAGTGAAGGCTGCCGCACTTGGAGTCTTAGTGTGAATTCCAGCTTTTGCTCACTAGCTGGGTCATTTTGCCTCAGTTTCCCTGCCTGTGAGATGGGAGAATTTGTCCATGCTTCCATGGGAATCTGAGAAGTCAGAGTGAGAATCACAGCGCAGGATAGAGTGGGAGGGAAGCTTCATCCACATTGGAGCCACCTGAGCACCAGCGCGCGGGGAGAGGGGGACGAGCCTAAAGCAGAGCCTCGCAACTGCCCACGCCACCCAAGGAGTTCACGCGATGAGGCCCAGCTGCAAAAACGCATGCGCACGGGAAACCCAAGCGCTGGGTGAGGGGTTGTCCGGGGAACCGGAGGCGTGGCTCCGCGTTTCCTCGGCTTCCAGAGGCGGGGCGCCCGAGGATTGGCTGGATGAAGCGTGCAGCGATGGGCGGGGCGGGGCGGGAGGCGATTGGCCGGCTGCGCCGATGGGCGGGACGGGCGCGCGGAGATTGGCGGGATGCGGCGCGGCGCGGTGAGTGTGCTTGCTGAGCGGGGTCAGCGTGGGTTCTGGGTCAGGCTGGGGGCTCCCTGGACAGCGGGCCGGGGTCTTGAGGGTGCTTCGGACTGCTGCGTGGGCCCGAGCTGGGCGCGTCTGCTTTGGGGCAGGACGCCCGTCGCGTCCCGCTAGGAGCGCCGTGTGGGCCGCTGCCACCACCGTGCGTGTTGGGCTTACATTGAATTTACATGCGCCCATTTGGCAAATTCGTAGGGTCCGCTCCCTAAAGCCAGAGCTGCGCATTAAAGAAAGCCGAGCCAGCTAGGGAAATTTGAACTTTGTAGTAGCTGTACCAAAAAAGTAAAATGAAAAAGAAAGCTGTGTTCAAAACTTCCTTTACTGCATCCAGCCTGTTGTCATCTCAACTACGCACGAAGAATATGTTGAAATACTTTATACTACATACAGAAATCCGCTGGGCATCCCCCAAGCACGTCTTAGTGGGACGGCGGTGCAATACATCCTTGACGAAAACAAACCTCTGCCTTCCCGGAGTTTAGGATGCAGTTGGAGGAGGCAGAGAAACTGCTTGAGAGGATAAATGGTGCAGACAATTGAAGTAGCAAATGTAGTTAATTAGATATGGGGAGGTGAGTTTTAAGGAAAGACTTGAAGAGCCAGTAAGCCTTGGGGAAAGAGGAGCCAGCAGGAGGAGAGACACTCTTTGGAGCCACTGCTGTGGAAGGGACGCTTGGATGGAGAGACAGCTAGGAGGGGAGCTGTTCTTACAGGCCCAGAGCCCATCTTACAGGTTGTGGTAAGAACTTGGGGTTTTACTTACTGAAAAGCAACCTTTAGAGAGTTTTGAGCAAAACAGGGACAGCTTTTTTTTTTTTTTTTAATTTTTTGGTTTTTTCGAAACAGGGTTTCTCTGTGTAGCCCTGGCTGTCCTGGAACTCACTCTGTAGACCAGGCTGGCCTCGAACTCAGAAATCCGCCTGCCTCTGCCTCCCAAGTGCTGGGATTACAGGCGTGCGCCACCGCCCGGCCTATGCTTTATTCTTATCACTAATTACATTATGGCAGGCTTCTTTAGTGATGCCAGGCAGCACTCCCAGAGGTACACAGTAACCAGGGAGCTGGGTAGAGGAAGATCAATAACTCCATTTGAGGGTATGCTGAATTCGAGACCCTGATAATTGGGTAGAAATGGGGAGCGGAGATGACGAACAAGGTTTGGAGCGAGCTCCAGGTTTTATCTGGTTGGGTTGTAGGGTGACATCTCCGGACATGTGTGTGTGCACTTTGGGTGCAGTGTGGGCAGCGTGGCTGGGACACCAGGGTAGCTGCTGCTTTGGGTACCGTGGGGATTGCAGGAATGCCTGTGTGTCTCTGCAGTGACAGCTCCTAGGCCTGGACACACCTGCTTGGACCAAACAAGCCAGGAGTACCGCCATGTTTTCGGAGCAGGCAGCACAGAGGGCCCACACTCTGCTGGCCCCGCCGTCCGCCAGCAATGCCACCTTCGCCCGGGTGCCTGTGGCAGCTTACACCAACTCCTCACAGCCCTTCCGACTGGGAGAGCGCAGCTTTAACCGACAGTACGCCCATATTTATGCCACCCGCCTCATCCAGATGAGACCCTTCCTGGTGAGCCGGGCGCAGCAGCGCTGGGGTAAGCTTGGGGTACGCTGCTCCCAGCAGCCCAGCACCTAGAACTAGGACCTTATCTAACCTGGAATACTTTCCGTTTACCCTGGACACAGCCTCTTAGCTCTCTTCAAAGCGAGGATTAAATTAACCTCTATGTGGTTAAAGTTGGTTTTGGCCCAGAGGCTGGTCAGAGGCAAGGGCTGAGTTCTGGCAGTGATGGCTTCCGTTTCATCCATGGAGGAAATGGTTTGCCTGTCTGCACTGTCTTCGGTGTGAATTGGTCCCTGGGGTGCTCACTGGAGCTAGAGACCTCCTAGTGACATGCTGGGCACGGTGTTCATTGAGAAGTGGGCCACACCTAAGCCATAGCAGAGCCACCGGCGGGGTTCGGACTCTGTCGTTATGTTGGCGTCTGATGCTTCTGTGGGTGAGTCCCCTTCCTTGGTGTGCTACTCTGGGTGGAGCTGAGGAATGTTCCTGGCTCTTCCCGGGCATGAGTGTGGTTCTGGCCCGGGCTCCACCTCACCCTGCCTCCTCAGCAGTTTGTCCTACGATTGGTCTGTGTTGATGAATCCCTGGAACTCTCTAGAACTTGCTTTCCTCCTCCTGCCCAGTGTGGCTTTCCACAACTTTCCTGCTGGGCGTGTGGAGCATTCACACGTGCTCTGGTTTTCCTCCAGGGGACGTTGAATAAACAAGGCTGCTGACTCCACGGGGAATAGAGTGGGCTGGGGTGGAGGGGGCACAAAGTGGGAATTGTGAGGTATATTTTCAGGGTGAAGGATCGGGCAGAGTGTGGGCTGGCTCATGAGAAGAGGCAGATGGGTCCCTGTGAGTTCAAGGCCAGCCTGGTCTATGGAGTGAGTTCCAGGACAGCCAGAGGCATTGTAATGTTGTAGGACCCTATCTTGAAAAAACAAAAGACTACAGACTCTTAATCTTAAGGACATGGTAGTTGTCATCACAGAGCATGTGACAGACATGTAGGTAAGGAAATGCTGTAAACAGGGGACTTAGGACAACACACATTTATTCTCCTCTGGTTCTGGAGGTGTAAAGTCTGAAATCAGATCAACAGGGCTGATTCCTTGTAGAGCAGTGGTTCTTGGCCTTCCTAGTGCTGTGGCCCTTTAATACAGTTCCCCAGAACTCTATTAAATGTTGTGGTGACCCCAACCCTAAAATTATTTTCATTACTGCTTCACAACTGTAGTGTTTGTTCTGGGATGAGTTGTAATATAAATATCTGATATTCAGGAGTCTGATATTCGACCCCTGTGAAAGGGTCATTCTGACCCCCAAAGGGTCACAGGTTGAGAGCCATTCTGGCTTCTAGGGGCTCCAGGAGATCCCGAGCCTGTCCCCTGTTCACATGGCCTTGCCTCTGGCCTTCCCCGCCTCTTTGGATGCTTGGTGTCAGGCCTCACTCCTCCTATCCTCTCTGGTGGACCCTCCCGCCTTCAGCATCACATGCAGGTCCAAGGGTCCTCCACTTAATAAGTTCTCCCTCCCGGCAAAGCCCAGGGAGCAGCACTCCCGTGGTCCCCAGAGGAAGCTGGGCATGTCGTCAGGGTCGGGTTTCATAGCGTGACTCTGTGCCCTCGCGTGTTCAGGCAGCCAAGTTGAAGTGAAGAAGCTGTGTGAGCTGCAGCCGGGGGAGCAGTGCTGTGTGGTGGGCACCCTGTTCAAAGCCATGTCCCTCCAGCCCTCCATCCTGAGGGAGATCAGCGAGGAGGTGAGCTCTACAACCCTGGATGTGCCAGCATTGTCCGGGGGATTGATCTGGGGGGTGGGAGGGGATGAGAAAGCCAATCCAGCAGGCGGGGATCGTAGTGCCACTTCATAACACAAACGCCGTGGCGACCTGGGCTCTGAGACTTCCTTCCTTCTGTCTCCCAGCACAACCTGATCCCTCAGCCTCCTCGGAGCAAATACATCCACCCGGATGATGAGCTGGTCTTAGAAGATGAACTGCAGCGAATCAAACTGAAAGGCACCATCGATGTGTCCAAGTTGGTCACAGGTGGGAGCCTGCAGGGTGTGGTGGGGATCCTGAGGTGAGGGTGACTGTGGGAGGCGTAGCAGCAGCCAGTGTAGAGAAGCCAATAGGAAGGAACATCTTGGGGGTGGCCTGTGCGTTAAAGGCTGGTACACCAGAGTCTTTGGAAGTTGGTATGGGTTCACACGGTCGGAGGCTGCTTGTCCGTGGATAATCATGGAAGGTCAGTCTTCCTGTTCCCACCCATAGGCAGTGAGCTTGAAAAGTAGGTGTCAGTCCTCAGAGAGGACTCCCTGGAGTGGCTGAGTGGGGTGGCGAGGCAGTCGGGGAGCCTCAGACCTCCGTGGGGCTCTGACATCACCTTTCTCCAGGAACGGTCTTGGCCGTGTTTGGCTCTGTGAAAGACGACGGTCGGTTTCAGGTTGAGGACCACTGCCTCGCTGACCTGGCTCCACAGAAGCCTGTACCCCCACTTGACACAGACAGGTGAGGAGCCCCACCCGGGCACCCCAGGGCCTGTGCTGGGAGGGCTTGCCTCCTCCCTCTAGCAGCCCGCAAGACCTCACCTTTCCTCTGCAGATTTGTGCTACTGGTGTCCGGACTGGGCCTGGGAGGCGGCGGCGGGGACAGCCTCCTGGGCACCCAGCTGCTGGTAGACGTGGTGACAGGACAGCTTGGGGACGAGGGAGAGCAGTGCAGCGCGGCCCACGTCTCTCGCGTCATCCTCGCAGGCAACCTCCTCAGTCACAACACCCAGAGCAGGGATTCCATCAACAAGGTATGGAGCCCTTGGAAACGTGACTGGCCAGGCCTGACGCTCTGGGGCTGGCCTCGTGAGGCCCCACTCCCTGAAGGTGTGGGGACCAGGGTGGAGTTCAGGGCCAGTTGACCACTCCCTACCTGCCCTGTCTACCCACTGCTGGCCTTTGCCTTCCTCAGCATCAAGGGCCCTGGTGGACTCTGGATGTCCCCCTAGTCAGCCTCACTGAGGACCTGACCATATCCTGGGCCTCTTCTCCCAGGCCAAATACCTCACCAAGAAAACCCAGGCAGCCAGTGTGGAGGCGGTCAAAATGCTGGACGAGATCCTTCTGCAGCTGAGCGTAAGCGGGCGCATTGGAAGTCCCGCTGGGAGCTGCGGTTGGATGGGGGAGGGAGGGAGGGACGGTGGCGGAAGCAGGAGGCAGGCTTCCTGAGGCATGAGCTTGTACCCTCTAGGCCTCGGTACCAGTGGATGTGATGCCAGGCGAATTTGATCCAACCAACTACACACTCCCGCAGCAGCCCCTGCACCCCTGCATGTTCCCACTGGCCACTGCCTACTCCACGCTCCAGCTTGTCACCAACCCATACCAGGCTACCATTGATGGAGTAAGGTAGAGATGGCACGAGATCTGGGGACAAAGTAAGTCTGGGAGGGAGAGGGGCTGAGAAGGCTCTCCTGGCATCTGTCTACCTTGCAAGGTTGGCTTGGGTACCCCCACAAGTCCATCGGGTGGGATCTGAGATAGTCTTTGTGGGTGGGATGGTAGTGATACCTCCCTCCTGGGGGCCCCCAGGCCACAATCACCAGAGCCTTTGCCTTGAAGGTTCCTGGGGACATCTGGACAGAACGTGAGTGATATCTTCCGGTATAGCAGCATGGAAGACCACTTAGAGATCCTGGAGTGGACCCTGCGGGTCCGTCACATCAGCCCCACGGCTCCAGACACCCTAGGTATCTGCTTGGCTACACCTGTGGGACCAAGGGGCCGGGATGGGTTCCCAGCACAGCCTCATATTCAGAAAAGCTGCTTTGGCAGCGACACTGCAGTGTTAATTCTGTCCGTGGCCCAAGCCTATACCGTGCAGACTAGAGCATCCAACCCCTCTACCACAGAGCACTTTGGTCACAGTGGGGTGCTGTTGGCATTCAGTGAGAAGGGAGGGACCCCTTATTGAGGCAGCTCAACAGCAGGCCTTTCTCCAGGGTGCTACCCCTTCTACAAAACGGACCCGTTCATCTTTCCGGAGTGCCCTCATGTCTACTTCTGTGGCAACACCCCCAGCTTTGGTTCCAAAATCATCCGAGGTAAGTTTTATCTTCTGGGGGCTCCGGGCCTGAGTTGTGAGGAACGTCTTTTCCTTTCCTGGGAACAAAGGCCGCTACAGGATTAGACAGTCTGTGCAGAGGCTGCTGTGTGTGACATGGCGTGCCTGACTGGAGAAGGCCTCAGACGGCTCTGAGCACATGGTCCAACTGTGGCTGTTCTTTCTGGGGACTTCCCTGTAAGGCAGGTCCTACCCAGAAGCTAAGGTGGACCCCGTATGGTTGTTTTGCAGGTCCTGAGGACCAGGTGGTGCTGTTGGTGGCTGTTCCCGACTTTAGCTCCACACAGACGGCCTGCCTGGTGAACCTGCGCAGCCTGGCCTGCCAGCCTATCAGCTTTGCGGGCTTTGGGGCAGAACAAGAGGACCTGGAGGACCTGGGACTGGGGCCCTAGTGCGAGGCCGCGGGGCCAGGACATCACCCTAGCAATGCGAGCCCTGTAAATAAAACATGAATTTTTTACAGGTCTGAACCTGGAGCACCTTGGCATGTGTGGGATGGGACAGATCGGGGGAGCACCCAGCAGGCTAGCCTCTTGTCCAGCCAGTCAGAACAGGGGAAGGTGGTATCATGAGCTTGTTTTATTGGTGTGACATTGGCTTCTTTGCCTCTCCCCCAGAGGCTGGCAGGTAGAACTGGGGTTTCTGCAGAAACTCTGGTTTTGGAGTCCCACTGGCTTTGATGTCCCACACTGGGAGGAGCAGCCCCCCGCCCCAGGGGCATCTGATGGGTGTGTGCCTGCCTGCACAGGCGCGGGAAATGCTGCTTTATTTTGAATTGGGCCAGGGCATTCTCAGAAGTCTCCGAAGTTCACTGTGTAGGTCTCCACTGTTGTGAATGGAAATGTAAGGCCTGTGTCCATCCCTTCTTCTTCCTCTTCCTCCTCCTCCTCTATCTCCTCCACCTCCAGGTCAGTCCCATACTCTGTCTCAAACTCTGTCACTACTTCTGTATAGGTCTCAGTCTCTGACTCCTCCCAGCCTGCAGTGGTAGTGGGGAGAACTTCCCAGGGCCTCGAGGTAATGGCTGGTGTAGGGGAAGGGGGAGACGTAAGGGCAGGAGCAGGGCTTGTGGCAGGGCCTGTGGTAGAATTGAGGCGACGCAGCCGCATCTGTTCCCTCATCCGGAGGCGGTACTGTAGACGCCGCTGCTGCATGCGCCGCTGCTGGGGGGTCATGGGTCGTGAGGGGTCCACGCGGAGAATGGGACGGTTCCCGTTCATAGCCAAGATCTCTCGGATGCGCTTCCAGTTGGAGCGAGCCAGGATGAAGTTGCACTGGGTAGCCCCAATGTCGTAGTCCACGTTGCAGATCTTGGCACTCGAGGTGTAGCCCTCTGCGTGAGCTGTCACGCGGTACTCACCCGGGTTCAGAATACGCCAGTAGTCGCCTCCACTTGCTGCACAGGGAAGGGGGGCCTGATTGCCCCAGGGTCTCCCAGCCCTGCCCTCTCAGATTCCCCCAGGCCCAGTCCTCAGATCTCTCTCCACGCCCTGCCCTGCCCTGCCCTCCAGAGTCCTGGGCAGGCCCAGCATCTTAGGCAGGGTCCAGAAGGCCAGAGGCTTGCTGCACAAACAAGGCTTGCCTTGCTATTTGGGTGGACTCGCTACTGCTCTGACAGAACAGGGTGACCCCCACCTGATAGGCAAGGAAGGCTGTACCAGAGATCATGGCATAGCTCTAATCTCAATACTCAAGGCTACAAATTTAAGGATAGCCTGGGCTATACAGCAAGTTCTGAGCCAGCCAGAGATAGATGGCGAGACCCTTCAAAACAAAAAAAAAACCAGTGCATGCGAAGTACCTGTCTTCACACCGTGGTTGATGCCACTCACTGAGATGGTGGCATTGGCGATGGGGATGCCCTGCTCATCTGTCACCACACCCTTAATGCCACGGTGCACCTTCAAAAGGGAGATGTGGGAGCACACAGAGATTCAGTGTCGCCGCCCCGCCCGAGCTCCACCCTCACCCCACCTTCTGTGCAGCCCAGGCTGCCCCACCTGCTCCATGAAGGTCAGCAGAGCCTCTTTGTTGTTCTCCCACTCGCGGGGCAGCTCGCTCTCGTGGGGGAACTTGTCACAGCCCAGGTATATGGAGAGCTCCAGGCAGTTAGTGTGCAGGTAGCTGAAGTCATTGAAGGCTGGACGGACGGACGAGACTCTGGTCATCCTCCCCTGCCCCTCCCACGGGCCTTCCCCAAGCTCCTCCCAGGCTGACTTACTCCCAGACCGGGGATTCCACTTGGCCCCGTTGACAATGCCCATGCCGCCGGTGTAGTCCTGGGCCTGGCACCCTCCCCGGTATGGCTCCGTCATGGTGAGATGGGCAGAGGCAAACGAGATGGCCAGCCAGCGGAAAATAGCGTGATCTGGAGTCTCCTGGGCCTCGGATGCCTCGTCGTCATCCTCTCCACGGGCAGCTGCCAGGGCGGCGGCCAGCAGCTGCTCCTGGCTAGGTGTCCGGGCCATGTCGTAGGGGTAAGACACAAGCCGCTCACCGCCGTTCAGATTTGCGCCCAGCACAAAGGGGTTCTTCTCCATCCAGGAAATGATGGCCCGGACTTCTGTGGATACCTAGGGGCGGGAGGTGTAAGAAACCATGTCCCCTTCCATCCGTGAGCACATCCTATCCGTGGCCCTCTCAGTCGTCCTCCTGCCCTCCAGGGTCTCTGTGCCAGCACCTCAGCTTCCTGTCAGCAGCCCCCTCCCCAACAGACCCCCCCTCCCAAGCCTGCCACCACTCAGCAAGCCAGGATGCGCCTCTCACCGTGGCATCTGGGGACAGGTAACGTTCAGGGATTGGCAAGTTATTGTTTGGGACCCTGTAGGGGACCCACTTCTTCT
This sequence comes from Apodemus sylvaticus, assembly GCF_947179515.1. Lineage (NCBI taxonomy): Eukaryota > Metazoa > Chordata > Mammalia > Rodentia > Muridae > Apodemus > Apodemus sylvaticus. The sequence continues at coordinate 80,955,791 of NC_067482.1, read as the reverse complement.
CCTCAGCTGCCCAGAGCACAGAGTTGAGGTCTGGGAAGTCTTCAAAGATGTCAAAGCCCTCCTCAGTCCACAGCCCCAGCGCCCAGTTCCCAAACTCGGAGCCCTGCAAGGAAAACCATAGGTCACTCTGGGATGGGAAGTTGAGGCGCCCCTGCCTCCGATCTCTCCCCACCCAGCACCAGCCCCACGGTGGACGCACCATCTGTGCTGCCACCTCGTAGCCATCGGGGTTGAGGGAGGGCACCAGGTGGATACGCGTGTCCTGCACCAGGTTGCGCACTCTGGGGTTCCCATCACGGTATTCCCGGCACAGGTACTGCATGAGCAGCAGCAGGAGCTCTCTGCCCAGCACCTCGTTCCCATGGATACCAGCTGTGTAGCGGAACTCAGGTTCCCCTGCAGGGACAGGAGTCACAGCAAGCACTGAGCCTGGCAAGGCCCAGAGGCACCCAAAAGGTCCCCGGGGCAGGGGATGCCCTGGGGTCTCCAGGTCAGGCAAGAGACAGTGAGTGAGTACGGCCTATCCACTGTACAGGCCCAGCAGGAGCACAGCAGTGCAGGACCCTGGGGCTCTGGGCGTTGGCAAAAAACAACATCCTCTGGCTCTTACCCAGTTCATGTTCCCCAGGGTTGTCCGAGATTTCCATGGCGTAGATCTTGAGCCCCCGTGAACTCTTGCCCAGGCTGTATGTGCGGGTAATCGTAGGGCACTCCTCATTCACAACCTTCATCAGCTGGCAGGGAGGAGATAGGACGTCACTGACCGGGATGCGCCTGCTCCCCTGATGGGCTCTATGGGAAGAGGCAGGAAGCGCCAGCCCCTCTCGGATGCCCCCGAGTACTAGGTTCCTCCCTAAAGCAAGGGGTGACCAAGATTCCTCAGGGGGAGACTATGCCTTTGGAATGAATAGGAAGGACAGGGGTAAGTAAGTATAAGCTCTCTTGTAGCCTAGCAGGGCCCATCCCAGCCTGTGACCCAGGTTTCTAACCTGGCGCATATCCTTGTAGCTGTGGTGCCGGAAGTCCAGGCTGTCAGTGGTCACCACCTCATTCTGCGCATAGTAGCTGTAGACAGCTGCAGAAGAGCAGGCATACAGGGCCTGGATCAGTTGTCCTTTGTTGCACAGCCAAATCACATGTAGCTACCCCCAAAATCACAGGCAGCCCCCCTCATTCACTCACGGGTCACGGGGCAGCCTAGCACCTCCAGGCGCATGCACAGGCTACCGTTCCAGGTGAGTGGATAGATGCGGATGAAACGGGCCACGACTGGCTCCGGGAGCTCGCTCAGCACGGGTGTGTCCTTATCCACATTGCCGTGGAAGGTCTAGAGAGAAGCAGGCCTCTGTGTCCCAGCCCGCCTCTCCCAGGGGTCCTCCCTGGTCCAAACACGAGAACCGCGAGCAGGTCCCTGGCACCCACCATTTCCTCATAGCCATTGGTGTACATCACCCAAGTCTGGCTGTCATTGCTGAAGCCCACGAAGAAGGTGGTCACAAAGTCGTCACTGTGGAGCAGACACAAGCAAGACAAAGCTGCTCTCACCCACGGATCTAATGCCCCCGAGACCTACCTCTCTGCTCACAGGGCTGTGGAGCATGGCCTGGGTCCCCGGAGCCAGATTCTGTGACTGTCTGGCCATGGGCAGTTGCTGTTGCAAAGCCTGTCTGCCCACCTGAACTTGTGGGCTGAAGAGCTATGACTGAGGGGCGGATACTTGGTTGGGCCCTGATGGATTTTTCTGGCCTTCCCGGTTCAGGCCAAGCGCTGAATGCCCCACACGGGACTCAGGGCTGTGGCGGAGCCCCGCCCACTGCCCGGGAGCCCATCGACTTACTGGATGCTGGAGTCCCGGCCCTGAGTGATGACGCCTGTGAACCGAGTGGTCCTTCGGGTGTCCACCTCGATCCACTGGGTCTGTGACTCGTCCTCGGCACACCACGCCCCGTCATAGTAGTCATCTTCGTTGGCGCCAGCCTGTTAGAGGGGAGGCTGAGCACGGGCAGACGAGCCCTGGCCCGCTGCCAGATGGACAGACCACTCACCCACCTGCATGTTGAGCCGACCCCGCTGGGCTCCGAGGCCGTGGCGCAGCATAGAGGAGGCACGGATCTGGTTGTCCTCAATGCGGTGTGACTCCATCCCAATAGGCGGGCACTCTGCAGATGCACACCACGGGCTAGGGGGCTCAGACTCGGCCTCCCTCCATTAATCCAGAGCCAATAAGCCTACAGCCCGTACCACTTCCATGTGGGTGCGAGGCAACTCGGCCCGGAGCCAATCAGCCCCAAGCCTGCTTCCCCTGCCATCTAAAGAAAGAGTTGCTGGTGCTCACGACTTAGGAAGGATCCCAGGTCCCCGGGGGCTTCACCCAGATGAGACCATTTATTCGCAGGCTTCTAAATGAAACCTATAAAGGCAGCTAGAGATCTTCCCGCCCTGAGGTTCTGCCCCCATCCTACTATGACCCAGCTGCTGGATACCAAGAAGCTCTGTCCCCCCCACCCCCCCCACCCCCACAAGCAGGTCAGCCTCGGGCCAGAGCACGTGTGTGCTGCAAGAGTCTATGGTAAGATGGGCTGCTAAAGGGGCAAAGTTGCACCAGGAAGTCTGGGCCCAAGTGTGGCCCTGAGTGGGTCCTCACCCTCCGCGGAGCCCTACTCACTGATTTTCTCCACTGGAGCCCACTCCTCCTCCAGCTCCTCGCCCTTCCGGGGCCCTGCTAACGACAACGGGCGGAGCTAAAGCCAAGGGCATCAGAAAACCAAATGCTGCCCCACGGTGCCCCACGCACCTTTGTGGTCCTTGTTTCTCTCCACAGCCCACTTGTCGTCTGTGTCCTCCTTGGGGCTACTGCCCTCCTTTTTGGGCTTCTCTGGGGACATGGAAGATAAAAAAGAAGTCAGTCAGGTTCACCCTGGGCCTGGAGTAGGGGAGGCCAGGCTGAACTGGGAACACATGGGGAGCGCTGTCCGGCTGAGCCGGAGCACATGGAGCAGGCTGAGCTAGGGCTCATGGTGGGGTTCAGGCTGAGCTGGGGCTCATGGTGGGGTTCAGGCTGAGCTGGGGCTATGGTGGGGTTCAGGCTGAGCTGGGGCTATGGTGGGGTTCAGGCTGAGCTGGGGCTATGGTGGGGTTCAGGCTGAGCTGGGGTTATGTGGTAGGGTCGGGCTGAGCTGAGGATACATGAGGGTCAGGCTGACCCGAGAGCATGTGGAGAGGGGTCAGGCTAAGCCTGGAGCAAGCACATAAAGATCCGGCTGAGCAGGGAACAGAGGGATCCCAGTTGAGCTAGGGGCACATCTGGTAGACACATCTGGCCTCGGGAGGCGGCCTGCTGTGCTATCTGCCTGTCTGACTCACTCATCTCCTCCTTCTCTTCATCCACCTCTGGTCCGACATCAGGCTTCTGCGGTGGAGGGTGGGGGAAGTAATAGTCCACTGTAGGGGAGAGAGCCTGGGTTAGCATGGGTAATCCCATGCCGGCCTGCGCTCCTGACCTCACGGGGCCATAGGGAAAGCATTGACCAAAGGGGAGAGGCGAGGAGGCAGGGCGAGACTGAGGGCATGGGCCTAGTACAGGCTCTGCCTGAAGAATCAAAGATGGGCAGAGAGTGGCACCAGGACGGCACGTGCCAGGGTGGCAGCTATACCATTTGTGGCCAAGAGGGGTCAGGCTTGAGCTCTGGGCTGAGGCCGAGGGTCTGGGGCATTAATAGTAATGGCCAGGCCGGGTGGTAAGGACGTGTACAGGGTTAGAGCCCAGAAAGGAAGAGATCTGAAGAATCCACAGGACTTGGGAAAGGAGCGTGCGAGGTCAACAGCCAAGACCCTCGGATTTAAGGTCATTTTCTTGTGGTTTGGCTGTGTCAGGCTAGCCCCGGCTTGCTGTAGCAGGGAACTGTCTCTGCCAGGGCCATATTGCCTGGCTATTGGGATTGTTTTTAGCCTTTAGCCATCTGGGTTTTGTGGTTATTATAGGTTTAGATGCTGATTTCTGAGTTTATCACTGTTGGATGGGAGCCTTTTGGATGGTTTCCCGTGGTTTCTGTTTCTACTCTGAGTGGCCCCAGGGTTCTGGTTAGATTAGCTAGTCTTCAGGTCCAGTAGGGTGTCTCCCCTGGGGTTTTGTGGCCTGCATGACCTTTGGGGACCTAGTACAAGCGTAGCCTGGAGTCCGTGGTGCTGCTGGGCCTCTGGGAAAGCAAGCCCAGTTGTGAGTCAACCCCCCTGGAGAAGGCAGATGCAGTGAACTAGCAGGAAGCCTGTGAGAGCCCAGAGTGTGGAGGGCTGGGCCCACACAGGATAACAGGGCTGAGAGACCCAGAGACACCCCTTGTGTCAAAGTCAGGAGTCAGGAATGTAGGCCGGGAAGGCCTGGTGTCCTGATTACACTCTCCACCCCAGATGTCCATCTGCCTGCATCTAAGGACTCAGAGATGCTATATACTCACAGTCATCGTAGTTGGGGATCAAGTAGCTATCCCCATAGTCAGGGGGCAGCAGGGGCTTCAGGGGTGGATCTGTGGAGGTAGGGTGGAAGTGAGCCAGAGCCTCTGACCCCTGACCCCAGCCCCCCTCTACTGCCTCCCACCCTACCGACTTCCTTCCTTTCCTCTGGCTCTTCGGTCTTCTCCTCAGGACGCTCTGGCCAGAGCCTCTTCCTACTGGGTGTTGGTCTGGCCTGCTTCTGGCGACGGATGTACTCAACTAAGGGGGGGAGGCAGATTCTGAGCAGCCATGCTGGATGGGCCTCAGGTTGAACCCGCAGTGCCCAGGCCGGAGTCTAGTCCATGCCGAGGTAGAGGTCCTACTCACAGTCCTCATAGTCTTCCCGCTCTATCTGGTCATTGTAGTCCAGGGTGGGCATCTCGGTCTCCTCCTCTGGCTCTGAGGGGAAGATAGTGGCCTAGTGACAACCCTACCGAGGTCCAGTCCAGAAAGCCTCTCAATGTAGTAGGGCAGAATGGCCAGTCACCCTGAAATCAAAAGAATGACAGCTACTCACCCGGCCGGTGCTGCCTGGCCTCCACATGGGTCTCCTCTCCTTGACCCTGCCAGAGAGTTGGGAAGCTTCTTCCTACAACACAGAAGTCCAAAGAACAGATGAACAGAGGTGCCTGCCTAGACCACCTTGAGAGCCTGAGGGCACAAAGCATCAGAGCCTTTGTGGGTGTTGTAGATGCCCTCCAAAGACCACAGCTTACCCCAAGGAAGGGAGGCTCACTTCCACCCTAGCTCCACAGTCCCACCTCTGAAGCCCCTGTCGCCCCGCCCCCAGCTGTGGGGATAGCTACTTGATCCCCAAGTACGATGACAGTGAGTATCTAGAACCCCAAGTCCATGGCATGTAGTATAGTCCTAGTGTGTCCTGAGGCTAGAGAGCTATGCTGCTGTTTGTGGGAGCACTTACCATAAAGCTGAGGCCACCAGAGCAAAGCAAGAGAGACCAGGGGACAGAGCTGTCACCTATAAGGTCCCAGGCTTCCTCTCTGCCCAAGCGCAGCAATAACAGGACTCAGTGAGAAAGCCACCAACTTAATGACAAGGCCTCAAAGTTCCCTTGTCTTAGAGACCCAGGAATCTCTCCTCATTTCTCTGTCCTCAGAGAGGTCAGAGGTCCAGAGATCCTGCTACAAACCTCCATCCTGTGGTGGCTCCTTGGCGCTGGGGTTGGAGGGTGAGGGGAACGACCGCTCCAGTGTTTCTAAGGGAGCCACAGTGGAGAACCTCTTTCCTGCTGAAGGCCTCTTGGTGGCCTTGGGTGGCTTCTCTTTAGGCTTCTTGGTGGCCTTGGGTAGCTTCTCCTTGGGCTTCTTGGTGGCTTTGGGTGGCTTCTCTTTGGGTTTCTTGGTGGCTTTGGGTGGCTTCTCCTTTGGTTTCTTGGTGGGCCTGGTGGAACCCTCCAGGTGTTTTGTGGCCTTGGGACCTTTGTCCTTCTTTCCTTTCTTCTCTTTGTCTTTATTCTTTTCTGGGGGGACTGTCAAGGAGGAAGATGCAGGAGCAGACAATCAGAGCCCAATCTGTGTGCCAGTGTGGTCCCCCTGGATGCCCATGAGGGCACCTGTCAGTCCCTGGTGTGATATAGATCAGGAAACTGAGGTTAGCCACTTGCTCAAGTGATAGAAGGAGACCCTTGTCCAGGCCTCCTGTCAGCATCCAGAGCAGCAGCAGCAGCAACTCTTAGCACAAGTTCAGGGCACAAGATATAGAGAGATGTCTCCGTCTGCTCACACCTCCACGGGGTCCCCATAAGCCCTCCTCACAGGTCTGCCTAGTCCTGGAGCACAGTTCTGTGCCAGGCATGGAAGGCACAGCGGAGAGCCTGAAAGAGCACGCTACCCACGCAAACGGCCAGGCAAATCAGAGAGCTTGGCTTGGCCTTCCAAGAGCCTCCTTTCAGGGAGAAAAAGAGCTTCAAAGAGACGCGCAAATCAGGCTGGGGTGTGGTTCTGTACTAGAGCAGTCAATCCCTGATACTAAGGCCCTGGGTTTGGTTCCCAAGGGAGGAAGGCAGGCAGGCAAGCACTCAGTAGGTCTTGAAGTCCTAAAAGGTTCCTGTTGAAACCAATAGGAAGCCCATATCAAGGACAGAGGGACAGGCAGGAGGGTAGTTCTTGCTGCTGACTCAACTCAGAGGAGTCTTATGTTGGGGGGTACCCTCCTAGCACCCTAGGAACTGCAAATGCTGTAATGGCACATGGGATTCACACGGGCAGTTGGCTGAAACACAGGGAACATTGCAAAACACGCAGCAGAAGCAGGGTCACTTGGCAAAGTCCAGAAAGTCTTGGTTTCTGGGAGCAAAGCATGCAGGGAGGTGAGGGGCAGGGGAGAGAGCAGGACAGATCGCCAGCAGTGGGGGTCAGGCCGGAGGGGGGAGCGGCTGACCTCAGGAATGATGAATGGTGCCTTACAGTCTCCTGGGAGAGAGATCACAAGATCCTGTGCCACTCTCCAGAGGGCCATGAAAACAGCTAAGATTTACTGACAACTGATTACATAAGAGGCCGGGGTTACATGCCTCCAGGATGCCATCACCTCGCTTAGTTCCGACCATCTCAGAGCGCCCACTGTCACCTGGAAGTCTTCCTCACTCGCCCTCCCCTGCCCGTGTGTTCCGGTGGGAGAAGGGGAGGCCGGCAGATGCCTTGGCTTGAAGCTTGCTACTAACAGACTAGGGTCAGTTCGAACGACAGGGGCGTGAATCACAATTCCTCTCCCACCCAAACCTGCATTCTCTAGAGACTTGGGGATGACCATCGTGGGCGACTGTGTCCTCGGAACCTCAAAAGCCCAGCGCTGCCCTAGGCTGTACAAACTCCTCCAGGTCTCCAAACTCCAGGACAGAACTGCCGCCTGGCACTGAGTTGCCTTGTGTCGCCCTGGACAGACATTCCTCACTGGGCAGCATGGGAAATGGCTAGACCCTCCAGAGCCCCAGTATGCTCACGTGAGGCCATGGCCATCCATGTCACCAGGTTCTCACCTTCTGCATCTGCCCGCGCCTTGCCCCCTGCCTTGGGTTTGCGGGCACGCTGGGTGGGTTCGGGAAGCGGCTGGGCTTCCACGTCGTCTTCCCGGGGCGGGGACTGGGTCTCCAGCTCGGAAAGGAAGCCTTCGAGGAACTCCTCGATCTCGTCGTCCGTCAGCACCGTCTGTGGGCTCCCCTCGGGGCACAGCGCCAGCAGTGCCAGGAGGCTGCAGAGCAGGGATGTGGTGCGCACTGCAGCCATGGCTCTGGGCACGCGCGGGAGCCGGGTGGGCTTGAGCGGGGACTTGGGTGGCAGGGGCGGCGCCCCGCGTGGGGGCGAGAAAGGGCGCGAGGAACCCTGGGGAGCAACGTGGACGTCGAGGGTATCCAGAAAGGGGTAGGAGAAGGAGATTCAAGGAGGACAAGGGGCTCCGGGAGAGGTTCTGGCGGGCCCAGCTCCGGCGGCAACTGGGCGCTCCTACCCCGCGTGGCTAGCTCTCACGCGGACCGCCCTCCAGAGCGCTTGCGACGGCCTGGCCCGGGGCGGGGGCTTCGGGTTTCCGGAGGGAGAGGAGGAGGAGCCGGCCTTGGACCGGGGGCTGCGGGGGAGGGAGGCGGAGCAGCTCGGAGCCCCGACTAATAGCAGCGTCAGCGCCCAGTGTAGAGGGTCTGGGTGCAGGGCGCCTAGCGGGAAGGAAGGCCTGGGAGAAAAGAATGCAGAGTGCCGGAAAGGAAGTGTGCGGAGTCGAAGGAGACCTATGCTCTCTACCTGCTGTGGCCCCTGTCTGAGCCCCGGAGCTTGCTAGGAGACAGAGGGAGTAGGGCCCTGAGGGTACTGGCGATCACCTCCTTCCCAATCTCTGGAGGTTAGTTCTTCAAACTGTCACCTACTACTGTATGCTGGCTCAGGTGTCACCTTCGTCCAGTTATCACCAACATCCCAGATCTTGGGAGTCAGTTTTTCAGAGGGAGGCTGTGAAAAGCTGTTCTCAGTATCCCAGCTGCTGCCCTACAGACAGGAGCCCCACTTCAGAGCTCGGGCCTCAACTATTACTCCCAGTATGGAGTAATAGCTATTTCTCTCCTTCCTCTAACCAGAACAACAAATTGTTTACAATAGCTTCAGCTACCACACAGGCCCAGAGGGTAAGTAGAGCAACAGAACGTCCCAGGATGCATCAGTCGAAGTGCCAAGGTGTCTGCCACTGGCTTCTAGAAGATAAATGTTAGCTGGTTCTAATGGCCATCACAGCTAAGCCCAGGAATGCCAGAGCATTTACCACTGAAGGATGTGGGCTCGTAGCCACAGGTCCAGGGCAGTGGCAGGCAGCTTTCAACCAAGGCGGAGAGGCACTCTGATAGAGCAGAAAGCCCCCACCCCCACCCCATGATTGACATAGGAGAGTTTACATCTCATCTGGAAGAGAAAAAAGAAAAAGCAGGTCAAGAAACACCAACAGAAGCCGGGCGGTGGTGGCGCATGCCTTTAATCCCAGCACTTGGGAGGCAGAGGCAGGTGGATTTCTGAGTTTGAGGCCAGCCTGGTCTACAGAGTGAGCTCCAGGATAGCCAGGGCTACACAGAGAAAACCTGTCTCAAAAAGACCAAAAAAGAAAAAAGAAAGAAAGAAAGAAACACCAACAAGACCTCACCCCTTAGTTCCCCCCCCCTCCCCAGCCAGTATGAGCAGGTAGAAAAACAGGGAGATTTTTCAGGGGCTGGGCTCTCTTCCTCACTGCTCTCAGTGAGTGGGTGAGCCCCCTCCCGGCAGTCTCCTTTCTGACTTGAGGAGCATGGATGCTATGCCAAGAACTGATGGGGGGGGGGTCTACCCCGTCCTGGCCCTCCTAGCTATCTGACTCAGCAGGAGACCTCCCTGTCCACAGCTTACAGTAGGCACATTAAACAGACCGTGTTGTGCTGTGCCTAGGACACATGGTCAGCGCTGGCATCCCACAGGCTGTTGGTCCTCCTCCGATTCGCCCCGGTCCCCCATCCCAGGACAGTCCTCAAGGCTAGGTCTTCCCTTAGAGACTTCAGCCTGGTTTGTAGAGCAAGAGTGACGCAAGTCTCACCCACTGTCATCCTCTGAATCATTGTGTTCAAAATCAGTTCTGGGAATTGGCTTCCGTGTTCCCAGTCTGGTCCAGTGTGTCATGCTGGGTACACCACAGGGTGCATTGGGGGACATAGATGTCACCTCCCTAGGCATGGGTCATACTTGGACTGAATTGGGGCTGGATATTCGCTGCCAGGGAAAATAGAAGCCATTTCAAAAATGGAAGGAAAAAAAAAAAAAACAAATCTCTAAGATCTGTTTCCTGAGCCTCAGTGAGTCACTGACAGGAATGTGTTCGGAGGAGCCTGTGAGGAGCTGGGCCCAGGAGGTCTGAGGAGTTGAGGCCTCCACACTGAAAGTCCAGAAATGTGGGTAGGGAACATAATGCTAGACTGGTGGTCTTCCCTGAGGGAGCCCATCCTCAGGAAGCCCTTTTGACTGGAGCCTGCAGCTCTGGGGCAAGAAGGTAACCAGAAGCCAGAGCCTGTGAGGAGAGCCCTCCACTCTGCTGAAGAGCATAACATGTAAGTCACATGTCCGGAGGGCACTGCCAAGGCCAGTTGAGGAAACGGGAGGCTGGTGGCTTCCGTGAGGGTCCCAGAGTGTTCCCTGTCTGTGTGCAAGTGTTCTCCCAAGGGCCTGCTAGACAGGTCCGTAACTCCTCTCCCTCCCAACTCCAGCTTTCCATGTGAGTGCATTCGGGTCTTCCCAGGGGCTCACACAACAGCACGGGGCTGGTCTGAGAGGAGGAAGATGTCCTTCCGTTTTTTTCAATGCTGTAGAAATGGAAGAGAACAGAGGGAGAGCAGAGGCTGTTTGCAGGGCACGAGGGAGCAGCCTCTGGTCCTTCAGTTTAATCTGTGTAGTTTGCACCTCTGAGGGCTTGGAACAAGCATCTTCCATGAGTGCTGCCACAGAGGGAAGCCCCAGGAGAGGGATGAGGAGAGAGAGACTAAGAGTGGGTCAAAGGCACCGATGTCCGGTGGCGTCACATAAGCACAGGTGTCAGATGGAAGCCGACACAAAGGTCCCCTCCCCTTGCAGTATCAGATCCCCCCACGGAAGGAAAGGTACCCCACTCCCTTCTTATGAGAGGCCAATTGGGATCAGGCTCCTGGGGTGGAGCGAAGAAACACTGAAAACAGGATAAGAAATCAGCGTTTTTAATTAAGTTGAATCTGATAGGCCAGATCTGGTGGAACACGCCTGTCGTCCCGACATTCAGAAGGTTAAGGCAGGAAGACAGCCATTTTGAAGCCAGCCTGGATTCTGTAGTGAGACGCTGCTTCAAAAATAATTAAGAGCTGGAGAGATGGTTCAATGGTTAAGAACCCCTTCTACTTTTGCAGAAGACCCAAGTTCTGTTCCCATCATCCACATGGTCGCTCACAACTACTCCAGTTCTGGGGAGAATCTGATGCCCTCTTCTGACCTCTCTGGGTACTGCATGCACATGGCGCACTGATGCACACATTCCTACAAAAACAACTAAAATAAATCAAAGAGGGCTGGAGAGATGGCTCAACGGTTAAGAGCACTGACTGCTCTTCCGGAGGTCCTGAGTTCAAATCCCAGCAACCACACGGTGGCTCACAACCATCCATAATGAGATCTGACGCCCTCTTCTGGGGTGTCTGAAGACAGCTACAGTGTAGCTTACATATAGCTACAGTGTACTTACATATAATCAATAAATACATTTTTAAATAAATCAAAGAAATGAACTGGGCAGTGATGTCACATGCCTTTGATCCTAGTGCTTGGGATTCAGAGGCAGATGGATCTTTGGGTTTGAAGCCAGTCTGGTGGTTTACAGAGCTCCTGGCAGCAAGGGCTGTTCCTTTGGACCAGACAAGAAGGCTCTGGCCAGCATATGTCATTGTTGCAGCATCATTCAAGTCCCCAGGGACATACCTGGCCGACTGTGATCAGAGGCACTGCTGCTTGCTGGTGACTCAGATCTCAGTCCTGCCTTATCCAGTGGTGACCACAAGCTTCCTCTCTCATTCTCCCTGTGGTGGCTGGAATAAGAATGGCTCCCACAGACTCATGTGTTTGATTGCTTGGTTGCCAGGGAGTGGCTCTATTAGGAGGTGTGGCTTCTTGGAGGAGGTGTGGCCTTGTTAGAGGAACTGTGTCACTGAGGCGGACTTAGAGGTTTCAAATGTTCAAGCCAGGCTCTTTGTCTCTCTCCTCTTGCTGCCTGGTGATCAGGATGTAGAACTCTCGGCTCCTTCTCCAGCACCATGTCTGCCATGTGCCACGATGCTTCCCCCACCATGACGATAATGGACTAAATCTCTGAACCGTAAGCCATTTAAATGTTTTCCTGATAAGAATTGCCCTGGTCACGGTGTCTCTTCTCAGCAATAAAACCCTAACTAAAACACTCCATGTCTGAGAAACACTGTGGCTTTCCAAGAAGTTCCTAAGTTGGTCATGGCATCTCTTTGAAGGTGTCCCTCTCTCACCACAGCAGGAGACGTATGCTGTGGCACTCCTTGAGGGAACTGATGAAATATTGTCTCTGTGGTTCCATACATGCCTGTGTGCAGGTGGGCCTGACAAAATAATACTAGCCCAGTGATCACCCAGCCCCTCTCTGCCAGCCCAGTTGCCTTGGGATTTCAAAGCAGTTTGTACACACCTACGTGTGGGTACGCCTGTGGATGGTTCTTTGATTCATTCAAGACTAGCTAGAGTGGGCCAGCAAGATGAGTGGCTCGGTGAGTTAAAATGCTTGCCACTGAGCCTGGTGACCAGTTTTATTCCTAGGACCCACATGGAAGGACCAGCTCCTGCAAGTCGGCTTCTAATTTCCATACATGTGCAGTGGCAGCACCACCTCTTACAATAAATAAACATCGGGAAATAAAAACGTGATAGAATGTATGAAGCTTTCAACAGGGCATTGGCTTGGGAATGGCTGGAACTCCAGCTACCAAAGATGTGTAACTTTCCTTTGGAAAGTTGGGGCTAGAAAACACTGAGTCTAGGAACTCAACAGTTGGGACCCCAGACAAAAGGACCCACACAAGGGTCCCTAAGCTGCTTTGGAGGAGGGGAAAGGAATACCAGTTGTCCAGACTCTGCCTTTGAAAGTTCAAGGCCTGACCAGGTGGGGCTCTGTGGCAAAGCCTGCTGGGTAGATCTGTTTCTCCCTTTCTGGATGAAGAAGCTAAGGTTTCTAAGGAAAGGTTACTTGCTCCAATAACAGCATCAGTATCAGTAACAGAGAGAGCCCCTAAGCTTTCTGAGGCTAAATAGCACCCACCCTGCAGAGATCCTGCTGCCTCCCATCAGCAGCCAACAGGTCCCTGGCAGTACGAGTGTGGACGGCAGGCCAGCTGTGAAGGCGTCCCTGCAGCTCCGGAGCACTGCTCTAATGCTCTAATGAGGTTGGGTCCTGAGCCTGATCAGAGACCAAGACTTACCTGCCAGAGGCCCCCATCTGCCAGAGCTCCAGTGAGGAGCTGTACATGGGGGAGGAGACTGCAAGAACCCGGGAGCGAGGCAGCAGACCTGAGGCTTACGGGGGCTCTTTGTGGCAACAGCCCCAACACGGGAAGTCTGAGGAAGTATAAAGTCGTGTGTGCTGAGTCCCTGTGAGCCCCTCATCTTCAACTGCTCCCAACTGTACTGGTCAATGCCACTGTGTACATTTGGGAAGAAACATTTTTAAATCGAAGGCCCAAGAAAGCTGGCTTTTGCCACCAGGCCTCTGAGACCTCATTCACATTGTCCCTTCTGGACACTGGGTCTTCTGAGGAACCAAAGGGAAAAGGGCAGACTTTTCCTTCCCCTGGTGGAAATCCCTACAGATAGCTCCTTCTCTGCAGCCCAGAGGCCTGGACTTCACCAGTGGGGTCAGCTGCTCAAGTCCACAAAGTGAAGTGGTTTCCTGAGCTGTGTGAACCTGGGTCTCCCAAGCAGCGACTAGTCATCCCAGCTGGCAGAGCAATCCTCTCAGTTCCCAACAACTTGAAAACCACATGTGATTTTCCATGGTCCAAGCTCCCTGGGTCTGGCTGCGGAGCGAGCAGAGTTAGTGCGGAATTCCTTCCACTCACCGCAGGGCAGACAGTGGGCTCAGCTGCGGGGAGACTCTCTGGAATGGGGGGTCGCCACATTGAAGCAGGGCAGGCAGCCAGCACTGGTGAGTAACCCTGAAGCCTGCTGCTCTGGGAAGCGGACACGTGACAGTTTAGTGTGACAATCAGCCCACTGTGTAGCCAGACAGGAGGAGACTCCTCAAAATGGGGGCCACGGACAAAATGAGCATCTGCTGTGCCCCCCCCCTCATCAAAATCAGCTTCAGGCAGTGTAAGATATCAGTATTTCCTGCCCTGGATAGAAATCTTGGTTGCATACAAGCTTTGGCCCTGTGTACAACCAAAAGTCACTGAGGATGAAACTTCAAAGGAATCAGAACACTGGAAAAGAATCTGCATCTCTCAGGCCAGGTCAGAGAGTGAGCATCCACAGCCTCCTGTGGATTTAGAAACCAGCTGTGGCCTCAGACCAACCTGCTAGGAAGTCATGCTTTGTAACATTGTACTCTTTGTCTGAGACAGAGTGTTGCTACTTAGTCCAGGCTAGCCTAGAACTCAGGATCCTCCTGCCTCCGCCTCCTGAGTGCAGATTATAAATGAGCAGATCACTTCATCTCTGCGTCTCAGTTTCTTTCTTCTCTGAAATGGGCAAACTGGCATTATTAAATCTCTGTCATGGTTCCAGGTGTCATGGAGACACATCTGGACACACCATTAAATCTCTGTCATGGTTCCAGGTGTCATGGAGACACATCTGGACACACTATTAAATCTCTGTCATGGTTCCAGGTGTCATGGAGACACATCTGGACACACTATTAAATCTCTATGTCATGGTTCCAGGTGTCATGGAGACACATCTGGACACACTATTAAATCTCTATGTCATGGTTCCAGGTGTCATGGAGACACATCTGGATACACTATTAAATCTCTATGTCATGGTTCCAGGTGTCATGGAGACACATCTGGATACACTATTAAATCTCTATGTCATGGTTCCAGGTGTCATGGAGACACATCTGGATACACTATTAAATCTCTATGTCATGGTTCCAGGTGTCATGGAGATGAGAGACCCCCAACTCAATGTTTTTAGACCTCTAAGCAACTAGCCCATCACAGAGTAACTTGTTTTTCTGCTTTCAGCTTGAGAAAGATAGCCCACCCTGTTCTCCAGATAATCTCTAAACTTCCTTACTTCCTCATTCTGTACTTCCCCATTGCATGCATGTTTTGTCCTCCACCCCTTGCCTTGTGAATTGTGGCCTCCAACCCTTGTCTTGTGATTTTTCCCCTTTAAATACCCCTGACTTCAGTTGCACAGGCTCCTCAGTACTCTACCCCTGCTTGGGGTATGGCTGTGGAACCCAGAATTCTGGAAATAAAGAAATCCTCATACTATTGCATCGAGACCGTTTCTCGCGAGAGATTTGGGTGTCACCTTTCGGGGTGTGGGGTGCTGGGGCACCCTCGGTTTTTGGGGTCTTACAATTTTTGGTGCATTGGCTGGGAAGTGCGATTTCCCTTCACATGCGAGAACCAACTCGGAAGTAAAGGGGATCCCCTCTGGAATGTGTGTGTGTGTCAGCTATGTTTTCGTTCTAAATGTCCTGAGTGTTTTGAGTGTGACGCTGCTGTGTATGTGCCTTGGTTTCTGTTTTTTGGAATAACGGAGCAGATGTGGAACCCCGTTCCATGGTTAGTTCACAGCCGCCACTGTGGGTCGTAAGAACCCAGTGGCAGCGGAAGGGGACGCCCTAGGACTGCAGGCTGTAACCCCGAAGGACGCTTCGAGGGTGTGAGACAGTTAGGGGAGCCTGATTGTGGCTTTTTGGAATGAAGGGGACAGAGTGCTCCTTCTACTGAAAAAAAAGTGGATGTGGAATCCCACGGGGTCAGAGGTTGCATTTGGCGGCTGTTTAAGTCCAGACGTGGACGAGTGTGTTTGGAACACTTGTTAGTTTTGTGTGTCTTTGTCTACTGTTTGACCATTAGACGGTACCGCGGGTTTGTTTTCTGTCTGTCTCACTGTGTCTGAAAGCTTTTTGTTTTTGCTTACAAGCTTCTGGGGGCTCGGAGAGTCTGCCTGGTGCAGTGTGTTCTACTGGCTGTGGCTAGAGTTGAGACCGCGGGGGTCTAGAGGAAGCTTTAGACCCAGGAGAGCTGAATAAGGCCCTCCTCCATCTGTAAACAGCAAGTTGGTAATGGCAGAAACCATGTTCTGCTGGAATCTGGTATCTGGTGTCCTCTAGGGGCAAACTGTGTGATTTTCCTTGCTCTTGTGTTCTTTTTTTTTTTTTTTTTTTTTTTTTTTTTGGTTTTTTGGATTTGGTTTTTTCGAGACAGGGTTTCTCTGTATAGTCCTGGCTGTCCTGGAACTCACTCTGTAGACCAGGCTGGCCTCGAACTCAGGCATGTGCCACCACTGCCCGGCTGCTCTTGTGTTCTTGAGTCTAGAGGCCTGATGGTGGCAGGGTCAGGCTGTCTATGTGGTGTTGTTTTGTATTGTGTTTTGTGTTCTTGGACTTAGATGGATGATATTATTTTGACTTTGACTGAAAAGCAACTCTGTCTGTGGTGCCAAAATCAGGTCATGTGACTCAAGCATGCCAACTTAGAACAAAAGGAGAGACAAAATAGTTTGGCTCTGACACCCCCTGAAAAGGAAAACAAGTCTTAACAAGATGCTCAATGTGGCAGGGGATTGAGAATTTTGGGTTTAAGTTGGTACAAATGGTTTATTTCTTTTATTTTAACTTGTTTAAATTGTTATGATCGATGTGATGTTAAACTTTGTGGTTATATTGCTCCTCTGGGAAAGAGGTCAAAATAAGGGAGACGTCCAGGAGACTAGATTCTAAAATATTAAGTGAAAAAAATCGGTCTTTGTGATACTAAAATCTTTATAATTGTTATTAAGTTCAAGGCATAAGTTCTTATTTGATACAGGTTTTATTTTGATACAAAATCAAGGCTTTCATTGGTATAAATATTAAATTCGAAAGTTTCTATACCCAGGTTCTATGTTCTTTGTTATTAATGATCTGAGATGTGTTTAAGTCTATGAGTTTAAGGCTAAATAGAAATATAAGGCTCTGAGTTTATTGTTAGGGTGTTTTCTAGGTTTTAATCAGAAATAGCTGAAGATAGTTTAATAGACAACAGTCCACATTACTTTACATAGATAGTTGGATTTCAAAACATCAAAAATCCATAGTATATGATGTTTAAGTCTTAAAAGCTATGTTAAGCTTTCTCTATATTTTCAGTTAATATTGGTCACTCTTAGATTTCTGATGGTATTGAAGACTTATAGACAGCCCAAGCTGTTTAATCCTGAGAAAGCTGATATAAATTTAAATGATTTTCAGGTGACAAAAAATTTAAAGCTAGGATAATCCCTGGCTTCAGGCAGGAATCTGACTAAAATTTAAAGCTAGGATAATCCCTGGCTTCAGGCAGGAATCTGACTAAAATTTAAAGCTAGGACAATCCCTGGCTTCAGGCAGGAATCTGTTGTTAGGGCATAATAGGGAAGTAGGTTACAGTAGGAATTTTTACCCTAGGGTGGAGTGCTAAGAGTGTACTTGACATTGGTCAAGGTGAACTTCTCCCAGCCTTTGTTGAGCATGGATTCCTGTGCTAGTCAGGATCCTGCTCCACCTAGGGTGGAGAAGCTCAGTGAAGGTTGAGCTCATTGTTCCTCCAGGTCTACAAATTCCTGAATTAAGCAGGTGACCCACCCAGCCGTAGAGTCAATAACCGCCAGATGACTTCACTGGAACTCAGCCTAGGGTCTGGGGGGGAAGGGTTTGGCCAAACTGTTAAAAGTTCTGACTGACATTAAAGTTCCAGCAACCCAGTTCGCAGTAGTGTCAGGCAGCTATGGAATGCAACATTGTTAATTCTGACAGTCTTTTAAGATAATACAGATGGAAAGGGTTCTGTTTAATTGACAGGGATGATAAACTAGGCGTTATGTCTATCTTATAGTTTATAGTTTACAAAATGGTAATAATTATGCTCAATTGATATTTAGAGAGGACCACAGAGTGGAGCAGGAGAGGACCTGAAACCACCTATCCTGATACCATGGTAGCTCTCTCACTAAGGGTATATTTCCCAAGAGACGAATTAATCTCTTTGAGACTGTTTTATTTGTAATACAGGAAGCCAAAAAGATTACCCTCAGACAAAAGGTAAGAGGCATCTTACATCTGACAGACCAACACCAGACTCCATTGGCAGGTCTCGAGGGCATGGCAGTCCACGAATTTGACCAAGGTATGTAAGGTTAAGCAGGGACCAGAGGAGTCAGCTGCAGCTTTTCTAGAGCAGCTCATAGAGGCATTCTGCCAATATACACGTTAACCCCTATACTCCCCCCTTTAAGCCTCATCATCCTGCTGAATCCTTCAATACATGCAGCCAAAGCATCTACATTCAAACAAACAAACAAACAAAAATCCAACAAAGTGAGCTAAGAGATACGAACAGACAATTCACAAAAGAAACATAGGTGGCCAATAAACATGCAAACGTTTAGCCTTACCAAAGGTTATAAATATTCAAACTGGGACTGGAGAGATGGCTCGGTGGTTAAGAGCACTGATTGGTCTTCCAGAGGACCTGGGTACAGTGCCAAGGAACCACATCGTGGCTCACAACCATCTATAATGAGATCTGATGCCCTCTTCTGGCACACAGGTGTACATGCAGATAGAGCACTCATACAAAACATAAATAAGTCTTTTTAAAAAAAACAAACAAATAAACCAAGGTGACTGGAGAAATGGCTCTTTAGTTAGGACTGACAGCTATTCCAGAGCAACCTGGGTTCTATTTCCAGCCCCTATAGGCAACTCACAGTCGCCTATAACTCAAGTCTCAGGGATATCTTCCTCTGGCCTCCAAGAGGGAGTAGGTGCACGCATGGTGCACAGACATACAAGAAAGCTGAATAGGAGCTGGAGAGATGGCTCAGCAGTTAAGGACACTGACTGCTCTTCCAAAGGGCCTGAGTTCAAATCCCAGCAAACCACATGGTGGCTCACAACCATCCATAATAATAAGATATGACACCC
Organism: Apodemus sylvaticus; assembly: GCF_947179515.1. Lineage (NCBI taxonomy): Eukaryota > Metazoa > Chordata > Mammalia > Rodentia > Muridae > Apodemus > Apodemus sylvaticus. The sequence continues at coordinate 80,937,119 of NC_067482.1, read as the reverse complement.
TCTTCTAGTGTGTCTGAAGACAGCTACAGTATACTTATATATAATAATAAATAAATATTTAAAAAAAAAGAAAGCTGAATAACCATACAATATACATTAAAAACAAAAAGTCTTGGGGCTGGAGAGAAGGCTCAGTGGTTAAGAGCACTGGCTGCTCTTCCAGAGGACCCAGGTTCAGTTCCCACATCCACACGGCAGCTTCCAAATGTCTGTAACTCCAGTTCTAGGGGATCAGACACCCTCATACAAACAGGCAAGCAGGCAAGACATCAATGCACATAAAATAAAAGTAAATAAATCATAAAAAGACCAAAGCCATGCATGGTAGTGCAGACCTTTAATCCCAGCCCTTTCAAGGACTCTGAGGTCCAGGACAACCAGGGCTAGACAGAGTTCTGGTCTCCAAAACCAACCAACCAAAACAAAACAAAAATCAACCCAAAATATATACCAAGCAGTTTTTGTTTTCTGTCTCTTTTTCCCACTCTTCCTACTCTATTGTGCCCTATACTCACTCTCTCTCTCTCTCTCTCTCTCTCTCTCTCTCTCATTCTGAGACGGGGTCTCATGTAGCCCACAGCTGGCCTTAAACATGGTCTGTAGTTGAAGATTACTTTAGATTTGTGACCCGGTATCCTCCATTTCTCCTGTGGCAGGACCACTCCTAGTTTTGCAAAGTGATGGAAATTAAATCTAGGACTTCAGGAGACAGAGACAGAGAGACAGAGAGAGTTGGCCTAGCAGTATAATAGCAACTAAGATAAGACGGGAATGTAATTCTTACTCATATAAACTAGATCTAGGCAGGGAGTTCTGAGCACAGCTATCTCATAATTGCTAACAATGTTTCTGGCTCCTCCCACCTTGTTTCTTTCTTTTGTTTGTTTGTTTTGGCCTTTTTGTTTGCTTTTTGAGTTTTTGTTTTGTTTTTGTTTGGTTTGGTTTGGTTTGGCTTTTTGAGACAGGGTTTCTCTATGTAGCCCTGGCTGTCCTGGAGCTCACTCTGTAGAACAGGCTGGCCTCAAACTCAGAGATATGCCTGCCTCTGTCTCCCTGAGTGTGGGGATTAAAGGTGTGTGCCACCACCAACAACTACCTTGCTGTTTCTTTAACTTCAATATATAGCTTTTCTCTCACGGCAAAAATCAGTTGTTTACAATCCAGTCATTTTCACAACATCCAAGTCTTCAGAAACTTCCTTGAAGAATACTCTGTAGCCAGGTGTGGTGGCTGGCACGTACAATCTGGACATCAGTAGGTGGAGACAACAGGAAGCAAGAGTTTGAGGTTAGTCTGTACCACACAGCAAAACTGCCTGGCCCCTCCCCCTGCTCTCCCAAACCAGCCATCCCACCAGCCAGGCAACAAACAACAAAACCACTCTCTAGACCTCCAGAGAGCTCCGCATTCATTCCATTGATTCTCTTGGCCTTTAATCACAGCTGCCTCACGGCCATGACCAGCTACAAAGGGAAATGGGAAGCATAGGACAGCTTTTTACTGCTGTCCTGGGCTGCCTCTAAAGAAGGGAGTTGATGGATACCAGGGAATAATTAAGAGACTCTGCTACATGTGATAGTCTTGCTTTTGTGTCTAATAAGATCCCTGAAGTCTAAGGATGATATATATGTGTGTATCTTGGGTCTGATGAGTAGGACATGAGCTACCATCCAGGGAGCAGAAGGCAGAGGTGGACTCAGCAGCTGTGCCGGGTGTATGGGGCGGGGTGGGCTGGAGGGACTCTATTCCTGCCTGGTTGCCGGCTCAGCCAGAAGCCCAGCCAAGCAAAACATGAAGAGTGCAGCCAGCTCCAGCCAGGGAGACGCCCTGCAGGTACCCACCCGGTCCAGCCCTCCAGCCCCTGCCAGCATTGAGAGAGAGAATGTTTGTGGGGATGCTGGGGTGCCCCACTGGTGTGCCCCAGGTCTAAGGCCAGGGCCTGTAGCTGCCTGGCTGCCAGCTCTAACCTCTCCTTCTGACCAAGGAGTTGTTCACACACAAACATCCAGTTCCTCAGCTCCAGGCAGTTCTTCATGGCCCGGCCACTGCATCTCCTGGTAGTTAGGGTTGTCCCAAGTTTCCAAGTGCCTCCTTTTTCTTCTCCCTCCTTCATCTGAGACAAAGGGTCCCCAAAGTGTCATTTGATCTGTTCATCCTTTCCTCTTCTTCCCTTCCTTGTCTTCCTCCTCCTCTTCTTGTTCTCCTCCTCCTCTTCTTGTTCTCCTCCTTCTCCTCCCCCTTTTCTGAGAGTTGGGTCCAGGGCCTGGCACACATTGGACAAACTCCCTTCACAGATCCCCACTGTTATCGGCTTGTCTCCGTCATGGGGGAGCACTCCTGCTGCAGAGAGGACCACCGACCCTCACCCCAAGCACCTCTTTTTTTCCATGTCTAGGCTGGACTTCATTCTGACTTCCCACCAGGTCCAACTGTCCTCTCCCTTTGCCTTGGAGGCTCTGGGTTACCACTCCCTATCTGCTGTCTCCCTGATGATGGGTTTGTTTCCGGGTTTCGGCATCAATGAAGGGGGCATAAAAAGAGAGAGAGGGGTTTAGGGAATGTGGCACGGCAGTGTGGGGGAAGGGGGTGCCTAGGGGGGCCCATGCCCAGGCACCTCTTCCCCCTGAGGGACCACATGCACACAGACATGGTATAGAGTAGAGTTTATTCAGGGCAGAGGATGGGAGTTAGGGAGGCAGAGAGAGAGAGAGAGAGAGAGAGAGAGAGAGAGAGAGAGAGAGAGAGAAGAGAAGAGAAGAGAAGAGAAGAGAAGAGAAGAGAAGAGAAGAGAAGAGAAGAGAAGAGAAGAGAAGAGGAGGCCGGCCATGACCACGTGGGGGGGGGGGAGAGCCCAAGAGGGGCAGAGAGGTGAGAGTGCCAGGGGGCAAGAACTATGAGAGAGAGCAAGGAGGGAGAGAGGGAGGGAGGGAGGAGAGGGAGACAGGGAGAGAGGAGGGGAGGGAGGGAGAGGGAGGGAGGGAGGAGAGGGAGAGAGGGAGACAGGGCGGGAGGGAGGGAGAGGGAGGGAGGGAGGAGAGGGAGAGAGGGAAACAGGGAGAGAGGGAGGGAGAGAGGGGGAAGGAGGGAGAGGGAGAGAGGAAGGGAGGGAGGAGAGGGAGAGAGGGAGACAGGGAGAGAGGGAGGGAGAGAGGGGGGGAGAGGGAGAGAGGGGGAGGGAGGGAGAGGGAGAGAGGGAGGGAGGGAGGGAGGAGAGGGAGAGAGGGAGACAGGGAGAGGGGGAGGGAGAGAAGGGGAGGGAGGGAGAGGGAGAGAGGGAGGGAGGGAGGAGAGGGAGAGAGGGAGACAGGGAGAGAGGGAGGGAGAGAGGGGGGGAGAGGGAGAGAGGGGGAGGGAGGGAGAGGGAGAGAGGGAGGGAGGGAGGGAGGAGAGGGAGACAGGGAGAGAGGGAGGGAGAGAGGGGGAGGGAGGGAGAGGGAGAGAGGGAGGGAGGGAGGGAGGAGAGGGAGAGAGGGAGACAGGGAGAGAGGGAGGGAGAGAAGGGGAGGGAGGGAGAGGGAGAGAGGGAGGGAGGGAGGAGAGGGAGAGAGGGAGACAGGGAGAGAGGGAGGGAGAGAGGGGGGGAGAGGGAGAGAGGGGGAGGGAGGGAGAGGGAGAGAGGGAGGGAGGGAGGGAGGAGAGGGAGAGAGGGAGACAGGGAGAGAGGGAGGGAGAGAGGGGGAGGGAGGGAGAGGGAGAGAGGGAGGGAGGAGAGGGAGAGAGGGAGACAGGGAGAGAGGGAGGGAGAGAAGAGGAGGGGGAGAAGAGGAGAGAGGGAGAGGGAGGGAGAGGGAGAGAGGGGAGGGGAGAGAGGGGGAGGGAGGGAGAGGGAGGGAGAGGGAGAGAGGGAGAGAGGGAGAGAGGGAGAGAGGGAGAGAGGGAGAGAGGGGGAGAGAGGGAGAGGAGGGGCAAGTATCCCCTTTTATAGTGGGCCAGGTCTCTGGGGCGGGGCATACCTGGCTTTTGCCAGGTAAGTGTGGGGTGGAGCTTAGACAGAATACTAACACCTGGGCCCACTGCCTTGCACCTGTTTGGTGTCAGCATCATGGCTGATTCACGTACTAGACTAGCACAGGAATCCCCGTTCAACAAAGGCTGGGAGAAGAAGTTCACTTTGATCAATGTCCTACCAAGTGGAGTTCCTACCAAGTGGCATGACACCCCAATATGGCTCTGTACATAAGTAAGACTTGATCTCCCACCATGGAGGAGAACTGTCCCAGAAGATTCTCAGCAGCAGAGGAGACAATGGCTGCAACAATGGCTGCACTCAAGACCAACACAGACTTCCTGAAAGAAAGGCCAGTGGGGCCTCAGAGAAGGGATAGCCTTGGGGGTGGGGCCTCAGAGAAGGGATAGCCTTGGGGGGTGGGGCCTCAGAGAAGGGATAGCCTTGGGGGTGGGGCCTCAGAGAAGGGATAGCCTTGGGGGTGGGGCCTCAGAGAAGGGATAGCCTTGGGGGTGGGGCCTCAGAGAAGGGATAGCCTTGGGGGTGGGGCCTCAGAGAAGGGATAGCCTTGGGGGGTGGGGCCTCAGAGAAGGGATAGCCTTGGGGGTGGGGCCTCAGAGAAGGGATAGCCTTGGGGGTGGGGCCTCAGAGAAGGGATAGCCTTGGGGGTGGGGCCTCAGAGAAGGGATAGCCTTGGGGGTGGGGCCTCAGAGAAGGGATAGCCTTGGGGGTGGGGCCTCAGAGAAGGGATAGCCTTGGGGGTGGGGCCTCAGAGAAGGGATAGCCTTGGGGGTGGGGCCTCAGAGAAGGGATAGCCTTGGGGGTGGGGCCTCAGAGAAGGGATAGCCTTGGGGGTGGGGAGAGAATTTTGTTTTCTTTAAACACGGAAGTGTTATATGAATGTTTCTGTTTTAATCCCAGGTGTGGGATGTGGGCCTGCTTCCGACTGTCCACAGCAGCTGACCACATTGTGCCTTGTGCTCTTGCAGGGGTGTGGTTTTGACAGCTGCACATAGTTTTTGCAAGTGTGTGATGTTTGCCATTCTGAAGACTCTTGAGAGGGTATATAAATACCAGAGCCCCAAGAGAGGGTGGCGGCTGCTGCTCTCCCTCCTGCTGCTGCTTCTCCTGCTCCTCCTCCTCCTTCTCCTCCTTCTCCTCTTCCTCTACCTTTTCCTCCTCCTGCTCCTAGTTGCTGGTTGTTGGTTGGAGATATCCTGACAATGAAGATCTGAAGTGGAAACTTAAGGGTTCTTTGAAAGTTGGTTGGATGGCATTTTGCTGGGACAAACACGTGAAGGAATGTTTAGCTGAAGCAGACATGGATGAAAGGATGTTCTGCTAAAGCAAGCACGTGAAAGGACTCGTGATGTCCTAATTCTTCGCTAACGACACGCACGCATTGGTCCACCTTATATTTTGTAGTTGAGCTGCATTTGTTGGGACACCATAGAGAGAAATGCACCAAAAAAACCCTTCTGGTGGTGTGCTGCAGTTTCTTGCAGCTTCTGTGGACTCAGGTTGCTTGGCAGAGTGATGTCAGCTGAGAGAGATGCACATTCTGAGGGAAGACGTGTGTTGAGACAAGACACATGGAGGATGAGGACTCCGCAAACAGTGACAGAGGCTGAGCTAGGCTTGCTTATAGAGCCAGCTGTGCAGTGCTTGTGGGTCTTGAGTCTTTACTGATCTTCTCTGAGAGAGACACAGCCGAGAACTTTTCCTGATATGCCTCCTGGTCCCTCCTGCTGACTTGTGCAGAGGCTGAGGTCTGATGGTCTCTGCTAGGTAGGGCCATCACTGCTGATTTGTTTGCTAACTCTCCCACACTGGACTCTGCTGTATCTGTGAGGTGTTTGCAAGTGAATTGAACTGCTACTGCCTGCTAACCTGTGAACTGAACTGCCAATTTCTAGACAACACAGACAGAATCTTTATAAACAAGTCCTTTTATCCTTTCTTTCCTACCTCTGGTGGGTGGTGGGCTACAAGGGGAGGTTAAAGCATTTAAGAACCATCAATAAAAGTATGCTTTGAAAGAAAGTTACAAAGATCAACAATGCCCCAAGGAACTTGACTGCCCCTAATCATCAGGAAGTAGTCTAATGAGATTGACACCCCCTTTCCCCTCTATCCTCTTTCTAGTGTTGGGGAGTTAGAAGGAATAATGGTGGAGTAGGGTGATAGAGAAGGAAACCCATAAACTAACTACTGGCTGGGTTTCTGTCAACTTGACACAGGCTGAGTTATCACAGAGAAAAGAGCTTCAGTTGGGGAAGTGCCTCCATGAGATCCAGCTGTGGGGCATTTTCTCAATTAGTGATCAAGGGGGGAGGGCCCCTTGTGGGTGGTGCCACCCCTGGCCTGGTGCTCTTAGGTTCTATAAGAGAGCATGCTGAGCAAGCCAGGGGAAGCAAGCCAGTAAGGAACATCCCTCCATGGCCTCTGCATCAGCTCCTGCTTCCTGACCTGCTTGAGTTCCAGTCCTGCCTTCTTTGGTGATCAACAAACATCAATGTGGAAAGTGTAAACTGAATAAACCCTTTCCTCCCCAACTTGCTTCTTGGTCAGGATGTTTGTGCAGGAATAGAAACCCTGACTAAGACAGTAACCCAAAGTCCAGTTACAGGAGGGGGCCAAAGAAGGGTGAAAGTGGACAGGAGCAGACATGGGGGAAGTCAGCCTGAGCTCGGATCTTCACTGAGCTGGGGTAGAAGTCACTGGAGTGGCTTACACAGAGCAGAAAAATGGTAACAATGCAGACAGACATTCGCTACAAGAAATGGTCAGAGAGTCAGCTGAGCCAACACAGCTTGGAAACAGTAGGTCCCAGAAAGAGGAGAGAAGAGAGAAAGTGCCCCGTCACCCCTGGCATGTCTCCAGCTGAAAAATTGCAAAACCAGTGAGAGAAGGGGAGCAGACTTTTCCTGGTGGGAGGGGGAGTGAGCCCACCCCAACCAGCCCAGCCGTGAAAGAAGAATTTGTGTGTGGCAGGTGATGTCTCTTCCCAAATTGAGCTCATGCCTAAGGGTACAGAAATGACCACTGGTGACCACATCCTGAACAGCTCCGGATAGCTGGTGCCAGTGCACACTGGGGGGATCCTTCTTACCTCCCTGCAGGGCCTGGGTCCCTGCCAGCTGTTGACTCAGGGAAAGCCTGTGGTCATGGGCTCGGTGCTTTCCTGGTGAGGAGCAGGGATGGGGCCAGGGAGCCTCTAGGGGTTGATGCTCTCTCCCTGTATCAACACAGATGCCATACAGTGTGCCTCTGTCTTGGCGAGTGCCTAGCTCTGGTATACCCTTCCATCAGGCAGGAGCCTGGGCTCAGCTTGCAGAAGCCCTCTGCATCCTTCATGGTCAATGCAGGCTATGATTCGGAGGAAGATGGTTCTTTCAAAAGACTTCTGTTGTGCAAGTACTATGCACTCACTGTAGAAAAATTAAAAAATCATGCCAGACCAAATAAAAAAAAACTATTGATATGTGTTATCAAAGTACAGGCTGCCCCTTCCCCCACCAGAGAGAACAACTATAATCTTCCTGAGGTTTGTGAACTTGTTTAGACCTCGAGCCGGGTTGGGGGGGGGGTAGCAGTGGGAGGATGGAGGTGTCGGGGGGAGGCAGGGGTTCCCATTCTATCAGTCAAGAAGCTTGCCCCCTCTGTCTCCAACCCATCCTGGGCAAGATGCAGGCGTCGATGTCACTCCCACTGACAGGACATTAAAGAGTTGACATGCATGGTGTGGAGTCTTTGAGCAGTCTGGCAGTGAGCACTAGCCAGGCTGATCTCATTATGTAGATGTGCACACCCTTAGGAACATTTTATTGTGGAAACTTCAGTCATCTGCACAGGCTGCCTGCCAGCCTGCGTGCTCCTGCAATTCCGCTCACGGACCACCTGCCTGGCTGCGCTTCACTCCCTCCTCCGAGGGCATCACGTGATTCCACCGAAGAGCCTCCCCCCCCACTTCCCTCCCCCAACATTAGCACTCTTGAATCCCCAGGTGCTCTGTGCATTTTGCACTGACTGTTTATTTGAATCAGGGTCTGGGTAAGATCCCATAGGCTGGGATTACCATCTCCTTCCCCTCTTGTCTTTCTTTTCTTTCTTGAATGTTTTACTGCATCTAGGTTGCTTCTCCGGAACTTTCCCAATGCCTGGAGATCACTAACTTCGTTCTACACCAAACGTCTGAAACAAACCCAGTGGTATTTGCGGTGACATCAATTCCATTCCCAAACTCAGAACATTTCCCTGAGTGGTTTCATTCTGGCTTTGAACACCCCAGCCTGTTACAGTCTCGCAGGGGTGCCGTCTTCCCTTTCCTGTGGCCTCCAGGGTACCAGCAGGCAAGGCTGAGCTAAAGAATGTGGTCCTGGGGTCACTGCCCAGGGGCTCTCCGCATCTCACCGCATTGTAACCAAGGGATGCCCAAGTGCAAGGTGCAATCCTGTCTGTCAGTTTACAGTCTGCATTTGAGCCCTGCAGGGCTCTCAGGATTTTGTTTTGTAAATGAGAAAACTAGAGTTTGAGCTGTCATTTAACTCCAGGGACAGGCAAGATGGAAAATGAAGGCAGCTCTTCCAGAGAAAGCTTCTGGTCAGGAGGCTCCCTGTCCCCTCAATCTCCAGCAGAACTTGGTGACATCTCAGGGATGGGTTTCAGTCTAGTTCTCAGACAGCCTACCAACTCTGACCAGTTTCTTATCCCCACCCTCCTCTCGGCACCTGCTTCTGGATATCTCCTTTGCCTGGGCCTTGTCCCGGTGGGAGCCTGTGTGCGGTCCTTTCATTCACATCTTCTGTACCCGTGCGCCCTCCTTGGCTTATCTTCTTGTCCCTGATGCTTACTTATAGCTGTAGACCTCGCTGCTCCAAGGTTGTGACTCATCTAGCAAGGTGTCTCAGCCAGGGTTTCCATTGCTGTGAAGAGACACCGTGGCCAAGGCACCTCTTACAAAGGACACATTTAATTAGGGTTGGCTTACAGGTTGTGATGTTCAGTCCTTTATTATCACGGCGGCAGCATGGCAGATTCCCGGTAGGCTAGGCGCTGGAGGAGCTTAGAGCTTTCCATCTTGTTCCAAAGACAGACAGGAGAAGACTACAGTCTTCCAGGCAGCTAGGAGGAGGGTCTCTAAGCCCGCCTCCACAGTGACACACTTCCTCCAACAAGGACACACCCACTCCAACAAGGACCCACAAGCGCTATGCCCTGGACCAAGTATAGTCACAACACCACACACGGGGACCCCCATCCTCTGGGCCTGACATGCCTGTAGCTCCCAGGAGCACAGCTCATGCTCCACCTACAGCTTTCTGCTCGAAGGTGTTGGCAGCTCCTGCCTTTCTGCTGCTGGAGATCTCTTTCCCTCTCAGTCAGAGCTGATTCATTCCAATCACAGCATAGTCAGAAGCCTGCAGGCCTCCCCTGGGGCGGGGCCATCGCCTGTTGGAGTGGGCGACCTGCTCCCGTTATTTCTTCATGTTAAAACTAAAAAGGGTCAATTCCAGCTTTGAACCTCTGCTTGAGACCTCCCTCCTCCTCCGGAGTGAAAGCCAAAGTCCCTCCAGGGACAAAAGGCCTCGTCATCTGACCACTTTTTGCTCCTCTTCCCTGCAGCTCTGCTCCAGCCGCAAGGGCACTTCCTTCTAGAACACGCAGAGCACAGCCTTCCCTCACCACTCCCTGGCAAGAACAGGCCTCTGGAGCACTGATCTGCCTCCAGTTTCTGACTGGGCATGCGCTCTCCTCTGGTTTTGATTTTGAATTCTGAATACGCCCAGTTCTGTGAGTTCCTGCTCTGTTTCTGCACAGCAGGAACTCGGGTCTGTGCCGTGAGCTGAAGTTCTCATCTGTACGGCTTTTCTCTTTTCTCTTTCTTTCTTTTTCTCTTTCATATGGCTATATTTCCTAACTCTGTGTCAATAAACCAGGGTTCTCCTTCCCCTCTATTTGTATCTGTGTTTTATTACAATGATAAGCCCAGTAAATGAGAAACTAACTAAACGACATTGGGTATGATTACTCAAGAATAAACTAGTGTTAGCTTCTGCGGCAGTGTGAATGAAAGCATCTTTGGGTTTTTGTTTGTCTGAGGTGGAGCCTCACTCTGTAGTCTTGGCTGGACTAGAACTCTCTCTATAGACCATGTTGTCCTCAATCTAAGAGACAGGCCTGCCTCTACCTCCTGAGTGTTACGATTAATGGTACCTGCCACCATACTTGGTATCTTAGTTTGAGTTTTATTGCTGTGAAGAGACACTGTGATCAAGGCAACTCTTATAAAGGCAAACATTTAATTGGGGCCGGCTTACAGTTTCAGAGGTTCAGTCCATTATCATCATGGTGGGAAGCACAGCAGTGGGCAGGCAGACATGGGGCAGAAGACTGAAATTCGATACTGGGCAGAGCTTAAGCATAGGAGGCCTCAAAGCCCACCCCCATAGTGCCACACCCACTCCAACAAGGCCACACTGCCTGATAGTGCCATTTCCTGTGGGCCAGGCATTTAAACACTTGACTATGGGGGCCATTCTTATTCATACTACTGCACGTGGCCATCTTTGGATTTTCAACTTGCAGTGGGAGCTGGGATCTGCACGTGAAAGGGTTAACTCGGGAAAGGTCTTGGAACACTGGCCCCTCCCTGAAGAGAGGCTAAATTACCTCCCTCAGACCACAGGGAGGTCCCTGCGGCTAGGAAAGGCCCAGAGTCTGTTGGTCACCTACCCTAACAACCAATTAGTGTAAAGGTAACACGGTTCTGCCAATCACATCACATTGTGCCTAATGGTGACTGCCCTGAGATCTGTATAAAAGGCCCGGCTGTTCTGTCTCCGTGTGCAGGGCGGCCCCAGCATGCTGAATATTAAATAAATATCTTCTTGCTTTTTGCATCAATTCCCGTCTCCGCGTGGTCCACTCATGGGGTCTCTCTGGTAAGTTAAGACTCCCTCGAGTCTTACACAAGCACCCTTGTCTTTCTCTCCTGAGCCCTTGCCTCATTGCCAGCTATGCCTGGGTTGGACAGACACACCCACAGAGCCTTCATTTTAAGGGTACCTCCTTTTGGTACAATCCTCTGGCCAAATCCCGAGGCAGAGAGGGGTCCCGGTGCTTTTGACTTCTCCACTCCCAAATTGCAATGGGGTCCCAGCCTGGTCCTCCAAATGCTCACTGGATTCTTGCACAGTGCCTGTCCAGAAAGAGAGACATAAGTCTTCCTTAAAAGGCAGCAAATGTTTCTCACAAATATAGTCTCTACATTTGTTACATAACCAGCCAGGCCCTGGCAAGCTTTGGCCCCAACCCCAGCGCTAGAACATTAACTGCCAAAATTCCAAATCTCAGCCAGGCATGGTAGCACACACCCATCATCCCAGCAGTGAGGAAGACAAGGTGGGACATTGGAAGTTTCAAGCTGCGGGCTTTGTGACAGTTTGTTACAGCAGTCATGGGAACTGCACAGCAGAGATGAACGACGTCTACAATGTATCAAAGAGCTTGAAGGTCCAGCCAGTGCTCCTGAGGCGGGAACAATCTCCAGCAGCATCAGGAATTTATTCGTTTTTGTTTTTTTGTTTTTCGGGACAAGGTTTCTCTGTGTAGCCCTGGCTGTCCTGGAACTCACTCTGTAGACCAGGCTGGTCTCGAACTCAGAAATCCACTTGGCTCATCCTCCCAAGTGCTGGATTACAGGCATGCGCCGCCCCGCCTGGCCAGCATCAGGAATTTAGCTACAAGCTGGCAAGAGGCCTGTGGAATGAAAGTGACTGAGACAGCAGGGGCGGGGCAGGGGCGGAGCTGACTCCCAGCCTCAGGCCTTGGAACAAGCCTCAGACTGGTACAAACTACACCAAAGCGGAAACAGAAGAATGGGGCTGCTGGGCTTGGCTGAGGAGCAAAGATATGCTGAGAGTTGTCTAGCTTGGGGAAGGTTTCCCATGGAGCAGTCCCCTCTCCCCCAACCCAGGCTGGAGAGTTGGAGAGAGGACAGCAGGCCTCGGGGCAGTTGAAGGGGCCCAGCCATGAGATAGTCTGAGCAGGCTGTCTGTGTGGGGTCTCCTACAGGGGAATGTTGTAGACAGCCTTACTGGGGTGCTGTGCCACCTGGAAGGGGTCTGACATTGGCCAAGGAAGGACAGCAAATGGGCTGCTAGGCAGGAATCTGACATCAGGGCAGGACAAAGAAGTCTAGGCCGAAATCTGACTTTCGGGCAGGACAAGAAGTAGGCTTCAGTCATGATTATGACTTCAGGCTAGGTCAAAGAAACAGGTTCGATATCTAGATCATCCTTTTGGAACTGCACTCACTGGAGTGATCACGGGGCTTTGTGTTTATTGTCTTGCTTGTTCCTCATTGTACTACTATCTATCTTAATACCTGCATGTAATTAAACTGGTATAAAAGTGGATTGGAAATTATTAAACCCGCCTTCAGTCTCAGAATAGACTGGGATCATGCTGCAGTTTTGTCTAATTGTCTCTTTCTCCTTTTCTTTTCTTTTTTTTTTTTTTTTTTGGAATTGGCTTTTTTGAGACAGGGTTTCTCTTTGTAGCCCTGGCTGTCCTGGAACTCACTCTGTAGACCAGGCTGGCCTCGAATTCAGAAATCCGCCTGCCTCTGCCTCCCAAGTGCTGGGGTTACAGGCGTGCACCACCACACCCCGCTGTCTCTTTCTTTTTAATCCTGGCTCCTGCACTGGAGAACTCGTGGACTGACTGAGTGGGCTTGGTCAGGGGAACAAGTGGGAGGCTTGAGACTTAGATGGGATCCTCTGAGCTAACTCTAATGGAATAGACCACCCAAATCGGTCTCTCACTATTTCCCAAGAGGCACGAGAGCCGCTGGGGGTTCTGGGAAGGGAAGGCCAGAGATTCCCCACACCCATGTCAGATCTCTGTCCTCAGCCTGGGCCCGTCTCCCGAGGCCACCTGTTCTCAATTAAGGAACTTTTGTGGGCCTGTTCCTCGGTATGTATGAAGGCGAACACAGCATTCTTTCTACTAGGAGATTAGGCCATGCCTGCCTTTTAAGGGCACCTCATATTGGAAACAAACAGGAAGCGGTGCACATCGCTGGTGCCCCTGAGGCAGGCCTCTCCCTTCTCAGACTCGCTCCTCCACCACATGACTACCACAGGAGGACCACAGAGCGAAACTAAAACACAGATTCCATCCGGGACTCTGAAGTCTCTGTTCTGTGGAGTCTTGGTGACCATCCAAGGACTACCCTCCAGGAAGGGCAACTCCATTCAAGTACATCTTAGTAAGCAACACTGGAGCCTGGGCCTACCTGGGAACTATGCATCCTGCTGCTAGCTTTGTGGCAAAAGCTACCTCCAGTATCAGGATAGGCACGAACAGGTCTCTCAGCACTCCAGGAGAGATCCCTTCCCTTCTCCACCTTGTACAGGAGGAATAAAGACCTGCCCTGTAGCCTGCTTTGGGGCCCTCATAGGCACACAAACACATATAGTATACTCCCTCACAACCCACGGCTAGCCCAAATGACTCTCTCTCCCCTTTTTTTTTTGTATTTGGTTTTTTTTGAGACAGGGTTTCTCTCTATAGCCCTAGCTGTCCTGGAACTCACTCTGTAGACTAGGCTGGACTCAAACTCAGAAATCAACCTGCCTCTGCCTCCCAAGTGCTGGGATTACAGGCATGCACCACCACTGCCCAGTTCCAACCGACTCTCAAAATGGAGTCCCTCCATTCTCAGCTTGGAGTGCCACTTTGCTGGGCCAAAATGTAAGGTTCTATGTGGTTCCACTCTTTTCCTTCAGTATTACCAAGTTGGTTGTGCTCCTTAGATCACAAATATATCCCAACAGGGCTGGTAAGATAGCTTAGGACTTAAGAGCACTTGCTGCTCATGCAGAGGGCCCAGGGTTCAGTTCCCAGCCGTCCTTAACTCCAGTTCAAGGAGATCAGACACTCTCTTCAGATTTCTACCTGCACCAGGCGTACACGTGGTGTACATATATACATTCAGACAAAACAGCTAAGCACATAATTTTAAAAAAAGATTTTTTTTAAGGGACTAGAGAGATGGCTTATCGGTTCAGAGCACTCGTTCTTGCAGAGGACCTGAGTTAGATTCCCACCATTCGCAGGGGCAGTGGCTGTCTTCTTAATTCCAAGGATCTGACACTTTCTCACTCGTTAGGCACCAAGCATGCACGTGGTGTACAGCTACACAGGCAAGTAAAACACGTAGACAAATAAACTAAAATTAAATAAATCTAACATGTTTTTAAAATAAAAAAAAATCGAGTGTTACCAGTATAGTTTTGGTCTCTTTTTCAGATTTAAATATTTGATCCATCTGGAATTTACTTGATGTTAAGCAGTTTACTTGATGCCAATTTCTATTTTCCAAATGGACCGCCAGCTGTCCCAGTGCCGTTCGATAGATTGGAAAACTTTTTCACACTCCACCAGTTCACACGCAGACTACTCAGACTTACTTATCCGCTCCTCTCTGCTCACCCAGGGGAAGCCGCGTGGGCGCCCTGTCACTAGCAGAGGCAGTGGAGGGTTGTCCAGGACTTGCTTATGGCCCAGGATAACCTGAGACTCCGCCCTCGGGGCGGGGAAGAGGCCTAGACTCCGCCCCCGAGAGAAGACAAGTGCCCGCCCAGTAGGAGGCCAAGCCCCGCCTACGGACCCAGGCTCCTCCAAGGTCTGCGGAAACCATTGGGGTTTTCCTCTGAGCTCAGTTCTGCTAAAAGAGTCCTTGGGCGTTATTTGCATAGAGCTGGGGATTCAGGAGGGAAGCCTTAAGCATCCTAGAGGGCGTCTCGTTTGCATAGAGCAGACACCACTTCCTCTCTCCGCTGGCTTCCTTCCTCGCTCTCCTTCCGCCTTCTTTCCTGACCCTGCTGCCTTCCTTCGTTCTCCGCCCCCCCCCGCCCCCCCGTGCCTCCCGAGTCGGTGCCCAGATGCTTCCGAAGCGACGGCGAGCGCGAGCTGGGTCCCCACACAGCGCTGTAGCCTCTTCCACGCCGCCTGCGGCGCGCTTCCCGGATGTGGCCCTCTATCTTGCGGAGCCGCGAATGGGCCGCAGCCGCCGGGCCTTCCTCACGCGCCTGGCGCGGTCCAAAGGCTTCCGCGTCCTAGATGTCTACAGGTGTGCGGCTCCTGCGAGGGCCGGACGGTGGTGGGATGCCAGCCCCCCCCGGGGGGGCTGGTGTGATTATGCCCGTCACCCCAGTGTGTGGACTTACTGTGGCCCAGGGCGGGAGCTGGCGCGCAGCTGCTGGGACAGCAAGCAGCACCTGCGGCTTTGGATTCCAAGCCAGCGTTGGTACTTCGCGGTTGCGGTACCAAGGTTCTCCAACCCGGAGTTCCTCTTTTTGAAAGGATGCCATTAAGTCAGAGGCTTCTTAAAGAGCCATACGAAGATGAGTGGTTAGGGGCAATATTTGCTAGCTGCCTTCCCTCCCAGTGAGCCGGCGGTCAAGGCTGGCCTGAGTTTGCAGACTCACCAAAATGGCTCCAGTAGAGAACATGCCCGAGGCAGTGGGGAAACTTTGAGACTGAGGAGACTAAAGGAATTTGGAGCCTGTGCCCCTGTAGCTAGCTGGCTGGCTGGTTTGCAACTCCGCCCTCCACAAATGAAACAATACTAAAGACTAGTGTAGACTCACTTAAAAGAGTAGAGAGAACACTTTGGATTGCACGTGGCTCTACATTTTTACCACAGCCTGACAAGGTGGTTTTTCCAATGTAAAGGAAATAAAAATACAACGCTGTCCAAGAGTCTGCTTACTGGGGTTTGAATAAATAGGGCAAGAGTCTTCTGTCTTAAAGTCTAGTGCAAGGGTGCTAGAGTTCCAGGCCAGCCTGGCTTTGTAGGCAAGTCTCCAAACAGAAATTAGCATTGAGATCAGAACCACCTGGCGCCAGCACTAAGGCACCTGGGGCAGAGGGTGGCGGATGGCGGATAGCAGGTCCAGGTGGTTTGTGAGTGAGGCTGGAGCTAAGACCCTGTTGGACCCCAGTGGAGAGGTGTTCCTTCATCGAGGAGGGGCTGGGAAGGCTTTCTGGAAGATTGCAGGCAGGCCTGTCACAGTACAAGGACAAAGGCTTGGGACAGGAGCAGAACAGCAGAGGCCCTGGGTTTCATTCTCCTCTCCTTCCAGCTCAGAGGTGACACATGTGGTGATGGAGGGGACCTCCGCCAAGGAGGCCATCTGCTGGCTGAAGAACATGGACACTCCTCTCCCAGGCCACCCGCAGCCAGCTCTGCTAGACATTAGCTGGTTTACAGAGAGCATGGCCTCTGGGCAGCCTGTCCCCGAGGAGGCCCGGCACCGCCTGGAGGTGAGCTGGTGAGCTGGGACAGATAACATAATAGTAGGTCCTTGGTGTTCTCAGGAGGAGGTCGGGAGTGAGGACTCTTCCAAGACTGCAGGGGGCCTGGGAAACCAATAGAGACCCCAGCAGCAGAGATTTGGAGGCTGGACCATCCCACTTTCTGGTCTAACCACTCGGGACCTACTTTTACTATCATTAGAGTTGCTTCCTTAGCGAATGATGGGGTGAACTGAGTTGACAAGAGCCTGTCCTTGGGATGCTGTGGAGCCAGGCTGCTCCGAGACAGGGTCACTGTTGAGATCCCCGTCCCTGGCCCACATAGCTAGAATTGGGGGGCAGAGTGCACGCCACTGCTGCGACTTCTTGATGTCTGTGCCTTACCTTTTTTTTTTTCTTTGCAGGTAGCTGAGCCCAGAAAAGAGCCCCCAATCTCAGTGACAATCCCAGCTTACGCCTGTCAGCGCCCTACACCCCTCACACACCACAACCCGCTCCTCTCAGTAAGCTGCATCTGTGAGCGGATCCCCACATGGGTAGAGCTGGTCGGTAGCTGAAAGGTTGAGGCAAGGTACCTCATCCCACAACCAAGGCCCTCCCTGCAGGAGGCTCTGGCGACGCTGGCAGAGGCAGCAGGTTTCGAAGACAACGAGGGCCGTCTTCTCTCCTTCTACCGAGCAGCCTCGGTGCTCAAGTCCCTTCCCTGCGCTGTCACATCTCTGAGCCAGCTGCACGGGCTGCCCTACTTTGGAGAACACTCCTCTAGAGTAATCCAGGTCGGTGCTTGTCTCGGTGAATGGGGTGAGTGGGGAGTCCTGGGTGTGGTGGAACCACAGGAGACTTGGTTCGAATCTCAGTCAGAGAGTAGGGGCACGCACAGGACGCGGCTGTGAGGGCCACAGTACAGATCCTACTGTGTGAGTTGTCCCTCTGCCCTGGGCGGATGAGTGGCCCAGCAGGGGTTGCCGCAGGCCTTGTGTCTTCAGGATGTCTGGGGTAGTATCAGAAAGCACCTGGAGTGGTTATTGAGGGCCCAGCATTGAACCAGGGTTATGGATACTTTTCCTCGAAGAACGCATAGTGGCAAAAGCTGCTTTCAGATGGAGACAGACATGTTTTGAAAGGGAAACATTGGTCTATCCTGGGACGCGTATGATGAGTTAATCCTACATAATACAGGTTCCGTTTCTCTGGCCCTGAAGAGCTTTATAGCTGGCATCCTTGTCACACTAGCTGTGCCTTGACAGCTTTGGTGACCCTGTGGGCACGGTCTTCACTTCCAAGTCCTGCTGGTCCCTATCACTACAGAGCCCCTCTCTGCAGGGTATGGAGGGAACTCTGCCTTGGGATCACAGTTTTGTTTTGTTTCTCATCCCAGGAACTGCTGGAGTGTGGAACATGTGAGGAGGTGGAACAAGTCCGCTGCTCAGAAAGGTACCAGACCATGAAGGTGCGTGTCGTGGAGGGGACTAGACACAGGGCTCACAGCACAGCCAGCAAAGGCCTTTCTGCCCCGCCCTGGGGTCCTAGACAGCCACCGAGGAAAGGCAGCTAAACTGGCACCTGCTAGGCAGGGGGCTGCCAGAGGGAGGCGGGCAGACAGGGCCTGCTTTGAGCGTAGGGAAATTTCTGCACCACTCAGCACCATCTGGTTTTTTGATGGAGTATTCGCGCATGTATTAAAGTGCTCACTGAGCCCGGGGGCACTAGGAGGCAGGTGGATCCCTGTGAGTTCCGAAGTTAGCCTGATCTACAGAGTGAATTCCAGGACAGCCAGGGCTACAGAAAGAAACCTTGTTTCAAAAGACAAAAGCCACTACCGACAAAATGAAAGTGAAAATGAAAAAGGGCACACTGAACAAAATAAGATTTGTGTGCATGCATGTGCTGCGGGCACCTCGCCTGGCTCCATCTCTGGTCTCGGGTATGGGCCTGCCTGTCTCCATGAGGCACTTTTATCCAGGCCCTACTCACTGTCAGCAGGGTATGGAGGCCGCCTGAGTGGGTGCCTTCCTTTTATCTGCTGTGACACCTCCACCTCTCCTTTTGTAGCAGGAGATTGTCAGGTCAGTGGCCTGAGATTTGTGGCAGTAAGTTGTGGCCTCCCGGGAGGGTGAGGCTTGTGGTATTGTGGGACGATGTGCCAAGTACTGTCAGAGTGGCAGGGAGGCCTTGGTAGGGGCCTGGCTGTGGCCATGTTGGGTAGATCAGGCATGGGGCTCAAACTGAGGTGATCTTGCCCCAGCCCCAGTGAGGGTTTCCTGGGCGGAAGAGAGATCAGCACTAGATGTTGGAGGTGTCTCCTCTCCATTCTGCTTCCTGGGCAACCGGAAGTCCTAGAAAACATCCATGCCAGCAGAAAATCATACCAGTAATTAGAAGGTTTCGTTTGTTGGCTTGCTTGCTTGCTTTTGAGGGTAGGGGGTTGAGACTTCTCATTGAGAAGCTGAGAGTGGCCTCCAACCCAGCAAGCGGCCTGCCTCTGCCTTCCCTGAGATTATAGGCATGAGGCCCCGCCCACTTTTAAAAACAAATAATAGACATGTTTTCTCAGTATTTTACTCATTTTTCGATTTAATTTTGTAAAATCTGGTTTATTCATTTATCTGGCGGATAGCACACCTTGGCACACATGTGGAGGTAGAGGATGGCTTGCAGGGGTTATTTTGGGTTTTGGTGGACCGTCTCTCACACAGCTCAGACTGGGCTGGACCACGTTCTGTAGCTGAAGCCACCTTCCTCCCGCCTTCATCTCCCAGATGCTGAGATACCAGAATGCACCACGATACCCAAATGTCAGACGTTTTTGTCGATTTATTCTTTAAATTACATATATGCATGCATGTGTGTGTGGGGTGGGCCCAGGTGACAGACCCCCCCCCCCCCCCGAGATTGAGGCAGTTGTAAGCTACCTGACATGGTGCTAGGATTTGAACTCCGGCCCCCAGCGTGAGTAATCCTTGATGGTAACTGATGAGTCTTCTCTCCAGCCCTACATTCAGATTCTTGTTTTGTTTTTGTTTTTGAAGATAGGGTTTCTCTGTGTAGCCCTGGCTGTCCTACGGCTCACTCTGTAGACCAGGCTGGCCTCAAAGTCAGAGATCTGCCTGCCTCTGCCTCCCAAGTGCTGAAGATTAAAGGTGTCATCACCACCTCAGTCAGCTAGTACTTGGTTTTAAAAGCCAGGTTCTGTTGACTGCAGCGACAGTGGTCCGTTTTACACTGTGAGTTCAGAGATGGCTGCACAAAGAGGAAGGGCGGGGCTGAGAGCTCCTCCTCCCTCTGCTCACCCCCCCCCCCCAGCAGCTTCGTTTTGTTGTTTGTGCCTGGGGTCTCGCCTATAGTTCAAGGCTGCCCTGGAGTTTCAGCTCTTGCTGCATCTGTCTCCTACATCCTGGGATTACAGGCATGCACGGCCACATGGTCTCCTGCACCTGCTTGACAAACACATCTCTGCCATCACTGCTAGGAGATGTGTCTAACCTTTCCTGCTGTGGGGCTGCCCTCAGTCTCCGTGAAAGTCTCTGAGTGGTTAGCCCAAGGCAGGCCACGTGCTTTAGTCCGGGACTCCACGGAACAGTTGGCATTTGAACTAGAGAGCAGCCTGTATTTTAGAGTAACTCTTTGAGGTCTGTTGTAAGCACAGACTGGGCTTGTGCAGTACGGAGGCACTTTTTATAAAGGGGGAAAGAGAGAGAGAGAGAGAGAGAGAGAGAGAGAGAGAGAGAGAGCGAGCGAGCGCTTACTGAAGTTTTTTTTGATAGTTGGGCAGCAGAAATATGCTATCCCTAGTGGGGCTACTCTCAGAGTTTGTGGTTTCAGTCCCCTGTAAGAGTATTCTGGCCTGGCCAGGATCAAGTCCTTGTCCTGTGGCATTGGGCATGAAAACCACACTCTCAGTCAGGGGCATCTTTCTGAAGATTTTGCTCCTGACCCATCCATTCCTTCTTCCACACAGCTCTTCACCCAGGTCTTCGGGGTTGGGGTGAAGACTGCCGACCGGTGGTACCGGGAAGGACTGCGAACCTTAGATCAGCTGAGAGAGCAGTCTGAGAGACTGACCCAGCAGCAGAAAGCAGGTGAATTTCCCAGAGCTGCCTGGACCTGGAAGCTACACAGTGAAGCCCTTAGCTCTCGTGTGGAACATGCTGATTGCCTGAGTGCAGGGCAGTGGCTGGTGCAGGGGGATCCTAGCAATGCGAGGGGCCCCTGTGGCTTCCTCCCTGTACCCAGGGTTGGCCATGACCCTTTCTCAGCGGGTGTGGTCATGGCACTGCCGTGGCATCTGGACCTCGTGTTTCTTCCTGTTTGATTTCAGTGTGTGTGTGTGTTAGGGCTCCCTATCCAATGTGGTGTCTGGCGTACACCACCGTGAGTGAGTGGAAATAACAGAGACTTGGGTTTGAGTCCACTCCTCCATTTGCTAGGTACGTAACCATGGCTTCAAGACTAACCTCTCTGAGTCCCTGTTACCTTCTCTGGGAAAAACAGAGAAATGATAGCATGGAATTCCTAAGTTCCTCCGGAAGCTGGCAGGTGATGAGCACACATGCTCTCTGTGTGAGCACGTGTGTGAGCACATGTGCCAGGTTGAGCTAGTGATCTTGGCTGGAGACACTGCTGAAAGGTACCATGACTGCCAGTGCCCTCGCCAGGGTGCTTCTGCTCCAGTTGCCTCACCCCAGGGCAAGGTAGACAGGATGGCCAGCAGCCTTTACTAAGGGCTTGCTACATGCTAGGTTTGCCACTCCTCATGCTTAAACCCCCTTAGTGGTGCCCCTTTGGCAGGCAAGACAGAGTGGGCCAAAGGAGAGGGGGCTAGAAGTACCCAACGTCTTCCTGTCTTTAGCACTTCTCACTTGCCTTTCATCAGTGTGGAGAACCTGCAGCCTTCAGAGGGCTGGCTCCATCCTGCCTGCATTATTCACTGTCTCATGTGGCTCTGTGCGAGGAGTTTTGTTTGTTTGATTGCACTGTCGGGGGTTGAAGCTAGGGCCTTATAAGGCACATGCTAACAAACTCTCTGCCCCAGCCCTCTGGTATGTAGCCCTGGCTGGCCTGAAACTCTATATATAGACAGTGTGGAACTGTTTGGTCTAGTGGCTCAGAGGCAACCCTCATGGCAAGCCTTAGCGCTGGAGTCCTTGAGTCTCGGGTTGCGGAGTGACAGCGGTGGCGGTGCGGGCAGCGGCTGCTGGCAGCAGCGGGTGGCGGCGGCGGCGGCACAGGCAGCAGTGGTGCGGGTGGGAGGGAGTGCAGCAGCGTAGCAGAAGCGATGGCGGGGCGGGAGTGCTCCTGGATGGCTTGCCAAAATGTTGGTTTCTGTGCAACTGTCCTGTCTGCTCAGGCACGTGCCACTCCGGCACCGCGAGCGGGGAGCCATGAGCCGCAATGAGATATGCCAGGCCAAACAGTTCCACGTGGGGCTTTATTTAAGATAGGGAAGCGGTAGCAGGCGGGATAGAAGGAGAGAAAAAGGAAAGAGGAAAGAGGAGGGGGAAGAAGCGCTGCCCAGTTATATACCATTGGTGGCTTAATTACAGGTAAAGGTAGGCTATGGAATTCTGGGTAAACGGCAGCTGTTGCCTTGGCAATAGACCTATACATTGTCTTGATTGTCCCTTGTATGGCGTCACAAGCTTTGCAGGCCTCGGGTACCTACATAGACCATGCTGGTCTCAAACTTGCTCACTGGAGTTTTATAAGATCCTATGTTTGTGGGGGAGTTGGGTAAAGGGCACAGGGGATCTTGTTTTCTTCATTTGCATGCGAATCTACAGTTATCTCAAAATAAGAATTTAAGTTTGAAAGGAGAGGTAGGCCATTTGAAGGGTCTTACTTTGCTCTGGCCCCAACTCTTCCCTCTGTGTCTCTGCCTTTCCTACAGCCACCCGGCTGTGGTAGCTGCTGTGGGCTTGGGGATGGGACTCTGTGGGGGACACAGGTTTGCTGCTCACAGGGCTCCAGTATTACCAGGACCTGAGCACACCGGTTAGTCGAGCTGACGCGGAGGTTCTGCAGCAGTTGGTAGAGGCAGCTGTGAGACAGACCCTGCCTGGAGCCACTGTCACACTGACCGGCGGTTTCCGAAGGTAAGGGGCTTTCCGAGGTTACTCCAGACTCCTTCCTAAGGACAGCTTGAGTTGTGGACACCGAGGTGCTCTCTCCCTCTCACTTAAAAGAACATGGCTTTGTGTTGAGGGCAGAGAATCAGACTGTCTCTTTCAGGGGGAAGACGCAAGGCCATGACGTCGACTTCCTTATCACCCACCCAGAGGAGGGCCGAGAAATAGGGCTGCTGCCCAGAGTGATGAGCTGCCTGCAGAGCCAGGTGAGGGCATCCAGTGTCCTGCCCAGGAGTGACCACTGACCAGGCCTCTGCCCTCCCTGACCATGGCACGCCAGGCCACACCTGCCTCCCCTCCCCCAGGGACACGTCCTGTATCACCAGTACCACCGCAGCCACTTAGCAGACTCCGCCCACAACCTGCGGCGGAACTCCACCATGGATGCTTTTGAGAGGAGTTTCTGCATCTTTTGCTTGCCACCACTCCATCAGACAGCTTTAGAGGGGGCCTCGCATCCCTGCCAAACCCGGAGAGCTGTGAGGGTAGATCTTGTGGTCACCCCCAACAGCCAGTTCCCCTTTGCTCTTCTGGGTTGGACTGGCTCCCAGGTGAGTCGCCACCACAGTCCCTTTTGAGGCCTGGGACTGTGGTGGACAAGCCCTACTAAAGGAAGTTGTCCCTTCCCTCTCTCCTCAGTTCTTTGAGCGGGAGCTAAGGCGGTTCAGCCGGCAAGAGAAGGGGCTGTGGCTAAACAGCCATGGGCTCTTTGATCCTGAGCAGGTAAGTCTCCAGGAACTACGATAAGAAACAGGTCCTATAACCCAAATCTAGTCCACAATCTCAAATATGGTGCACACTGCCAGGTAATATACACTGTGCACAATAGTATGGCCTGGGCCCCAGCCACTAACGCGCTTGTCCCTCGCAGAGGAGAGTTTTCCATGCGACTTCTGAGGAAGATGTTTTCAGACTCCTGGGCCTTAAGTACCTTTCCCCAGAGCAGAGAAATGCCTGAACTGAGGAGTGCCTACTGAGGGGCTGCCAGCCTCTCCCCTGACCCGGACAGTTTCCAGAGGAGCACTGCCACCCCATGGCCTCACCTGTGCAAATAGAGCTGTCACCTCCTGGGACAGTAGAGTATGACCCCGAGCCAACTTACACACCTCACAGTCAGGGGCGCTCCGCAGTTCACGCATCATGGACCTGTGGCAGAGTCTCACGTCTTGGTTCCAGTCCAGCTGTGGTTGCTCTGTCTGCTGCAGAGGACCCCATTCAACGTGCCAGAAAAGAGACCTACGTCCCTGCCCTGGGCTTGATATGAGAAGTATTCCAGCAATGAGGTGGCGCACAGAAGCAAGCCGCCTGCCTGAGTGCTGTGCTGCAGCAGGAGGCTGTCGGGACAGCCATCTCCATTGCTGGCGCTGTTGGCACTACCCCGTGCAGACCTGGGTACCCGTACCAGACTTCATAAGCTGCGCAGCTCCAGAATCGTCCCCCGACCCCACCCCACACTCCCTCCCCCCCCCCCCCCCCCCGCTGTGTCTTCTATCCTTGGCTACCAATCCCCTCACACTCCAGCCTAGGCCGGCCCGGCCTGCCTACCCACAATCCCCTGTGCATCCCTGGCCCCTGCGGTGCCTTCTGGGAGGGCTGGTTCCTAGAATAGAGACTGTAGCCCAGCCTGGTGGCTGTACTAAAGCTCAGCAGGATCGGGGACAGCAGCCGAATGGTCTCCCTATCCTGAGATTGTGAGATACGGGTTCCCAGGTCCTGCTTCTTAAAGACACGTGGTGCGCTGCCACCCCTAACAGCTCTGCAGCAGTTCTGAACCTACAATCCTCGAGCAGGCCTGTGGCCCTGCAGTCCTCACGCAGGCCCTGTGGCTCTGGTGTTTCTGTTCTCTCTTCCAGTCTCAGCTGTACCCCTCCAGTTACGCCTCCCCCTACTTACCCAGTTCAATCCTGGTCCCTGTTTGCAGGCTCAGTGTGTCCAACTTCTTCACTAAAGTGGGCTGGCTGGTCACACCGTCCTGGTATCTTCAAGTGCTCTAAAGTCCCTTGCCTTGCCGTACACTTAGTGCCCACTGTCCCTGTCTCCTTCTCCTGAAGGCGCAGGCCTCCTAGATCAATCAGAAGATTAACAAGTATTTTAAAAATTAACATTCAATAAAGTGGATTTTTTTTTGGAGTATGGAGTATAATTTTACAAGTTTTAATACACACATGCACACAGAATGGCCACCTCTACCACCTTCAGGACACAACAGCTCTGTCCCCAGAACCTGGCGCTGTATCTACTGTAGTAGTGACAGGCCCCATTACTCCAACCCACTCATTTGGTTTTGTCCCTACAAATATGTCATAGATGTGCAAATGAACTTTAAAAGAGCTGTTGCTGGCCTCTCCCTTGGCAAATGCTCTGAGGTTCCTGCAGCTGTCGCATATATCAATCAAGCTTATGTCTCCTGATGCTACACACGGTGAACGTTCCACTGTCCACTAGGCTCTGGGAGGCTCCCACTGCATTGTGATTGTGACTAGACCTGCTATGGGCATGCATCTAAGTGTCTGTGTGAATACTTCCTGTTGCAGGTGTAAGATACCCTGACATTTAAAAGCAGCGGAAGGGAGAAATGGGTTATTAGTGCTCACAGTTCAAGGTTCAGCAAGCCCTGGCCTCGAAGGCATGGGGCTACAGGGAGCTGGTCACATTGTCTCCTTGGCCAGGAAGCAGAGATTAGCAGGAGTGCTCAGTCTTCTTATGCACGAGCAGGCAGAAGAGTGGGTCCCCTGTATTCAGGGCCAGCCTGCCCCCCTCAGTTACCCTAAGCTAGATAATCCCTCACAGGCATGCGTACCTAGAGGCTTGTCTTAGGTGATTCTACATCCTGTCAAGGTAACAATATTAAACGTGACAAATACTTCTTTATTTCTTTTGGGTAAATATCCAAGCATAGGATTATTGGATCATATGTATATTAGGGTTCTCTAAGAGGAACAGAACTTATAGGAATATATATATGGGAATTTACATATATATGTAATTTATTTGGGATTTATTAGAATAGCTTACAAATAGTGGTTTAGCTGGTCCAACAATAACTATCAACAATGGAAGATTCAAGAATCCATAGTTGCTCAGTCTACAAGGCTGGATGTCTCAGCTAGTCTTCAGTAGATGCTGGAATCCTAAAGAAGTCGGCTCTAATGCCAGTGACTGAAAGGACTGCTGTCAAGAGTGAGACAAGCAGGGAGAGAGAGAGAACAGCAGAGAGCCTCCTTCTTCTATGCACTTTATACAGGCTGCCAGCAGTAGGCTTGGCCCAGGGCAAAGGTGGATCTCCATCACAAAAGATCTGGAATTACAAATGTTCGTCCACTTCAAATGAAAAACAAAATCCTCACAGGTGTATCTGACTTGGGATTTACTTAGTTCCAGAACTGGTGAAGCTGACACTTCAGTGGAAATAGCCATCACAAGCTGTCCTTGTCAGCTCCACACAAGCCGTAGTCCTCTTATGACATGCTTACATTATGCCTAACATAGTATAAGTACCTCAAGTATAATTACAAATGCATTATATATTTAACTGTGCCATAGTTATGTCTAACATGACATAACTATCCCTAATACGACTGCAAACATTATAAATTTTAGAATAGTATCAATGTCCTTTAAGGAACCTTCTTTTGGCATCTCAAAACTTAAATATATAACCACTGATAATCACTTAATTGATGTTACATTGCATAATATAGAAAATACAAATATCTGTGCAAACACATTCTTAACAAAATACAAGAGAAACACTCGTCAATTATAATTCTTGTTTCTGCAATTAGTCATGTGGCCTTAGCTGGTATTTATAACTACATTCCTCTACTACCTGTATTTCTTGCATTTAATGCTAAATATTATCCTGTGTTTCCTCTGTCTTCAGCAAGTACCTCAGCAGGTCTTGGCTCTTTTCCTGGAGGGGTGACACATACCTTCATTCCTGAAGGATCTGAGCCCTTTGCCATCCTGCCTGGATTAGATTATAGCTTCCCATTAACATTTGTCACTGGACAGGTAGCACCAAGAGACTCCAGACATAATCTCCAGTCTGGAGAAGCAATCCAATTTCCTCATGGTAATCTGGATAAGTCATAACTCCTAACACTCTTATTCCTTTCTTATTTAGCCTGTTGGCTTAAGGGCTTTAGAAGTCCAAAGTGAACAGAGGAAGTCTGAGCTTCTAGTTCAATAGAATCTTTGTTGTGGCTCTTGGCAGGAGCACTGCCCCCTCAGGAACAAAAACTTCTAGGCCAGCAGAACTTAAGGTCATGGGTACAGGAAGAAAAATTTTCCTAGAGTGTCACTAAGGGTGATAGTGAGTGGAAGTATTCCCTTCTCCACGCTTTGATTCTGGACTTATGGATCCTGACTATGGGGGAAACTGTACCATATATCAGACAATGATTCAAAGCATATCCTGCTTTCTGGAGAACCCTGCTCCAGCCCTCAAGGCTGCTGCCACCTAACTAACACTGAAATGATGTCTTCAAAAGGCCGTTCCATATTTCTATCAAGTAGCTGCTTCAGGATGACAGGGAACATGGTAAGAGCAGTGGATTCTGAGATCGTGGGCCCACTGTCACACTTCTCTGGTTGTGAAGTGAGTTCCTTGATCAGAAGCAATACTGTGTGAAATACCATGGTGGTGGGTAAGGCATACAAATCTACAGATAGTAGTTTTAGCAGAAGCATCACCTGCTGGAAAGGCAAACCCATAACCAGACTAAGGATCTACTCCAGTAATGACAAAGCATTGTCCTTTCCACAGAGGAAGTGGTCCAACATGGTCAACCTGTCACCAGATTGCTGGCCTGCACCCAGGGGAATGGTGCCACAGCTGAGGCTCAGTGTTTGTCTCAGCTTTTGGCAGATCTGGCACTCAGCAGCAGCTGAATCCATATTGTTGAGCCCATCAATGCCACCATGACTACTTTGTTCAAGGGCCCATTGGGCAATGACAGATAACTTAGTAGGGTTTCCATTGCTGTGATGAGACACTATGACCATGGCAACTCTTATCCAGAAAAATAGTTGGGGGTGAGTTACAGTTCATTTAGTCTATTATCATCATTGTAGGGAAGCATGGCGGCACACAGGCAAATATGATGCAGGAGAGGTAGCTGATTGATAGGCAGCTGGAAGAGAAAGTGACACTGAGTCTGGCTTGAGCATCTGAAACCTCAAAGCCCTCATCTACAGTGACACACTTCCTTCAACAAGGCCACACCTCCTAATAGTGCTACTCCCTATGGGCCTGTGGGGGCCATTGTCATTCAAACCACCACAGCTGAGAAAGAGGCTGACTGTTCACAGAACAGGTCATCTTACTTACTTGATTACTGAACTTCTCCTTAGCTGTAGTTACCTTTTGATGAACACTTACATACATCACAAGTATTTTCACATCATTTGTCCATGTGGAGAGATTTATCCACATACTTCTTTTCCAGATGTCTTTCTTACCAATTTTCCAATCATGCTCTTCCCAAGTCCCTGACCATCCAACTAATCTATTAGCTACAGCCCATGAGTCCGTGAACACCCGCACATCTGGCCATTTCTCCTTTCAAATAAAATGTGTACTGCTCCAAGTTCTGCCCACTGTGAAGATTTCCCAGAAGGGCTGTAATGCTACAGCTGTGTATCTCTGTATGGTGTCTGCAACGGGTGTAGAACCATCAGTAAACTGGGCCCTAGTCTCTTCCACAGTCAACTGGCCTGGCATACACCATAAGACTATATAGGTGCATGTGTAGCAATAGACAGCATTGTATGGGGAGTGGAAACAATTTGGACAACTTCTTCATATAACTTGTTTGTGCCTTTAGGATCTGCTTTGATTCAATCATATATATGCCACTTCCAGTTAATAATAGATTGCTGCGGTGTATGTCCACACTGTATATCTTGATGGGTCAGACAATACCCAGCTCATCATGGGCAGCTCAGGTTGCATGGTAACTTGATAGCCCATTGCCAAGCAACCTGTTCAAAGAGTCTCTCCTGTTTCAGGCCCCACACAAAGCTAGCAGCTTTCTGAGCCACTTGGTATATGGGGCATAGTAACACACCCAAGTGAGGAATGTGCTGTCTCCAGAATCCAAATTGACTCGCTAAACACGGTTCTTTCTTGGTGGTGAGAGGGGCCAGGTGCAATACCCTATCCTTCACCTTGAAAAAAATACCTCTGCATGGCCCACACTACTAGACTCATAAGAATTTCACTGAGGTAGTAGAATCTTGGATTTTGGTTGGATTTACTTCTCATCTTTGATTGAATAAATGTGTTATTAACAAGTCCAGCACCTGTTCACTTGACCCAACCAGCATAGTATCATCAATATAATATACCAATGTGATATTTTTGAGGAAGAGACAATCAGGATCCCTTCAAACTAAGTTGACACAGGGCTGGAAAGTTAATACACCTTTAAGATGAAACTGTAAAGGTATACAGATTCTTCCCAACTGAAAGAAAACTGTTTCTGGTAGTTCTTATGGACAGGTACCAATAAAAAGTCTTTTGCTAGATCAGAAGTTGCATACCATGTACCAGGAGACATGTTAGTCTGCTCAAGTAGGGCACCACGCCTGGCACAGCAGCTGTAGTAGGAGTCACTGCATGATTGAGTTTTCAGTAGTCAACTGTCACTCTCCACGAGTCTTCTGTCTTTTGTACTGGCCAGATAGATGCACCCTGCAGCTTTCCAGTCCTTGATGGTGGCACTAATTTCTACAAACCCCGAGGGAATGTGATACTGTTTTGGCAGACACAACTCTAAAGGCTTCCATTTAGCCTTTCCAACCATAACAAATAGCCTACTCCACAAGTCAGAGAACCAATATGAGAAGTCTGGCAACTTTTAAGTCTATCTATTCCAATTATACATGTGGGACAAGCACAAAGAAATTCAAAGCACTCAGGAGGAGATAACAGTATTTAACTGGAGGGACACAGTGTGTTTTGGAGACTCAGAAACAGTATCCAATAGACACAAGAAAATCTGTTTGTTTCCTTTCCCCCAGTGTAGAGTTATCCTTGTAAATGTCTATAGGTCCCTCTGAGGAAGCACTGGAGAAAACCTATTAATAAAACCCTTAGGTATTTTATCAAGGCCCTTCTTTAGGAAACTGGCCATCTCTTCATTCATTGGATTCTAGGTCTGCAAACTGGACCAAGATTCTGCCATGATCCAATGGAGACTTTCTTTCATTTGTTTGAGAATCTTTCCACTTGTATAGATCAAACAAAAACGCAGTAGGCTTCTTATCTATTTCATGCCTGGAGATGCCATGATCAATCATCCAGAACCAAAGGTCCATGTGAGACTTGCCACATGACAATCACTTTACCTGTGCAGCATAATTTGGATCAGGCCACTGTGGACACTGTTTTGTCTATACTGCCCATTATAAAGATCACTCTGCATTTGGAGATTCACACTGCCACCTGGACCTGCTACTAGGCATTAATTAAACCTGTTGTATTTAATTCTCCAACTGAGCACAGCATCTCTAAGCCATTGGTCTTGCACAAGGAAAAGGTGGACAACAAATCTCTTTGGATGTTTTGCTCACATTTTGCTCTTATAGGATAGCTAAGGGCATGTCTTCTGGGCCTTCCCTTTGTGAAGGGTTTTTAGGTTTTACAGCATACTTACTCTAGCATTACAAATTCCCCGAGCCTTAAAATCCCTTCATCAACACTAAGCCAAGAGATATCAGACATCTTCAACTCTTTTTCAGTAGGTCATCTTCAGAACAATGCTTCAGCCAACCATTCAAACAAACATTTGACACCTTTTTTTTTCCTGACTGTGCAAGCTTCCATATTAAGAGAGCCCATGTCAATAAACACAGGCTGATGTGTTTTTATGTTCTGATCCGGTTTTATGTTCCTTCCACCATTATCCCACACCCTTAGAAGCCATTCCCACACATATTCCCCAGACCTCTGCCTGAATGAATTAGCAAACTTACTAAGCTCTTCAGTAGTGTAGTGTACCACCTTAAGGACCACACTTTCTATCTCCCCTCAGGAGCCTGCTTTGCCTTGAGTGTGGTGATAGCTTTAGAGGCAACAATTGGTGGGCCCTGAGAGACATCAGTACTGTCTTTCCTGGCATCTCCTTCAGGGAAAATCATTGCTGGTTTAGGCAACAACCAAGGATTAAGCAACATTAGGAGGAAAAGGCAATATTTTGGGGGATGGATCATGAGGGTGCATCTTCTGCTGAGGGTAGAGAGATTACTTCCTTGGATGAGATAAACCCTTGAGAATCGAAGGGTTCAAAGCTCTCAGCTTTAATAGGGTCCTCCCCCAAGTTACAGGATCTCATTCTTTTTTTTTTTTCCCCAAAGATTTATTTATCTATTTCATGTATGTAAGTACACTGTTGCTGTTTTCAGACACACCAGAAGAGGGCATCAGATTCCATTACAGATGGTTGTGAGCCACCATGTGATTGCTGGGAATTGAACCCAGGACCTCTGGAAGAGCAGTCGGTGCTCTTAACCACTGAGCCATCTCTCCAGCCCCCAAATGTTTTCTTTTATAAGTTACCTTGGTCATAGTGTCTCTTCACAGCAATGAAATTCAAACTAAGATGGGGCTGAAGCTGTATAGTTCATTGTAATGTATATGATGTTCCCCTCAGAACCTTATGCAGTGAGGGTTTGGTCCCTAACACATGACCCAGAGATGCAGTTTTGGGGAAGTTTGACTAATCATGAGGTACCTGATGAAATCCGTGGCTCAACCCACTGATGGATTAATATTTTGATGGTGTTCCTTGGGTGGGGCATGGAAGTTGCGAGGTGGTCTGGTTGGAGGAAGCATGTTTCTGGGTCTTGTCTTGAAGCATATATATTGTCCTCATATTTCCTGGCCACCGTGAGGTGAGTGGCTCAGCTGATCTGTGGCTCCTGCCCCGTGATTCTCTGTCTCCCCACAAACCAAGTGACATGAAACCCATGAAACTGAGCCAGACTGGGCTTCGTGCAGCCAAAATGGCTATGTAGGCAAGGATGACCTTGGACTTCTGATCCTCCTGTCTCCACTTCCTGAGCACTGAGATTATGGCCGTGCAGCAATACACCCTGGTCACGTGGTGCCAGAGATGGAATCCAGAGCTTTGTGTAGGTCAGAACCACGTCTTCGCTTCTTTGCTTTTCCTTGGGTAGTTTGTCACACACATGTGTTTGGTCTGCATGTATGTCCATGCAGCACATGCATGCTTGGTGCCTGCAGAGGTCAGAGGAGGGCATCAGACCCCCTGGAACTAGAATTATGGATGGTTGCTAAAAGAAAAAAAAAAAAACAGTCCACACAGCTGGAGAAATACTCCAAATCTCATAAGTGTGCATAAAGAACTCTCCAAATTCACACATGGAGGCTGTGGATTAGGAGAGTTCTTAAAGCGTGCAGAGAGCAAACAAGCCCTGTGTACAGACTCGGCAGTGTTGGACCCTGAGGAAATGTAGCATCAAGCCACACTCAGTGGGCTGTGTTGGTAGTGGGCTGTCCTGGACTAAGGCTGGTGAGGAGAGCTGGACTCTGTGGCAGAGGAGCAACCATGCCTACACTGCAGCAAACGCTGGTTGTGTCATTGTCTAGTGACACACTCCTAGAACACAGAATAGACCTAATTTGTATCGGTTCTCCTTGTATCCTGAAGGATGACAACACTTTATTTTAGTCATAGATTTTTGGTGAATTCCATGGGGTTGTTTATATAAACAGTCATATTGTTTGTAAATGAAAATCACATTTCTTTCTTTCCAAACTTTTTTGGATTGAATATTTTTCTTTATTTACATTTCAAATGTTTTCCCCTTTCCAGGTTTCCCCTTCGGAAATCCCCTATCCCATCCCCCCTCCCCCGCCTCTATGAGGGTGCTCCCCACCCACCCACTCCCATCCTCCCGCCCTGCCATTCCCCTACACTGGGGCATAGAACCCCCTCAGGCCTGAGGCCTCTCCTCCCACTGATGTCCTCCATTGGGGACCCTTGAGCTCAGTCCAATGGTTGGCTTCGAGCTTCCGCCTCTGTATTTGTCAGGTTCTGGCACGGCCTCTCAGGAGACAGCCATATCAGGCTCCCTTCAGCAAGCACTTCCTGGCATCCACCATAACCATAATTTGCAGTCTTGATGGCCTTTATCTCTTTTTCTTTAATTACTGTACTGGCTAGAACGTCTAGTACCGTGTTGCATGAGAATAGTAAGTGTGGGCATCCTTGCTTTTTATTCCTAATGTGAGGTAGAAATAATTCAGTGTTTCACCAATACATAGATACAAGTTGTTTTTTTTTTTTTTTTAAGAATTTTTTGTTTGCTTTTTTTTTTCTTTTTGGTTTTTTTGAGACAGGGTTTCTCTGTGTAGCCCTGGCTGTCCTGGAACTCACTCCGTAGACCAGGCTGACCTCAAACTCAGAAATCTGCCTGCCTCTGCCTCCCAAGTGCTGGGATTACAGGCATGCGCCACCACCGCCCGGTGGTAGCTGCTTTTCTTGCATCCAGCAGTATGGTCATGTCAATGTTGTTTTTGGCCGGTCAGCATTTGTCGGTTTTGGAATACTCAACTAGCTTTCGGTTCCTGGGATAAGCTCCCGTGTTTGGAGCATGTTCTTGAGTGTCGCTGAGGATTTTCACGTTTGTCTTCACGTAGAACACTGGCTTGTAGTAGTGTCTGCTTTCACACACACAATCAGGGTGTTTTCTGCTGCTCTTTTTTTTGGATTTTATTTTATGTGTATGAGTGTTTTGCCTACATGTATGTACGCACATTGCATGCCTTCCTGGTACGCTTGAAGGTCAGAAGAGGGTGTCAGTTTCCTAAAAATCAAGTTACTGTTTACGTAGGATTCTGTTACTTGAAGAGACTATAAAAAAATTATTCTCTAAACATTTAGAACTCACTGGTGAAACTTCAAGCATCTAGAGAATTCTTTCTTTCTTGAGACAGGCTCTCACTGTGCAGCCCTGACTGGTCTGTAACTTGCTATGTAGACCAGTCTTACCTCCGATTCACAGAGAGCCACTTCCTCTACCTGGGTGCTGGGCTTAGAGACATGCACCACCACATTCAGCAAAGGGATTCTTTCACAAAAGGACTAAAGTCATGGATCTAACTTCCTTGGTAGTTATAGGGTGACTCTGATTTTATCTTCTTGGGTATTGGAAGGTTGTGACTTCTAAAGCTATAGGTCTGTTTTTGTCAAAAGCATTCATGCCAGTAGAGCTGTTAGTGGTTTTTTGGTTTTCCGTGGCCGCAGTTGTTCTGCTCTCTCCCCAGGTTGGTGAGTGTCTTTGTCCCCTCTCAGTCTCTCTGCATTTTCTTCATTGTTTTTACTTCCCCCTGTTCATTTCATCAGTTTCTTTATTCTCTCCTTTGCAGTGGAGACTATAGCATGTCTTCCCTCTTAAGTAAGCACGTGACGTTCTCAGTCTCCCTCTGATCGTGAGCTAAAGCTACCTCACAGTTGCTACATTGTATTGTGGGGCAAATCAGGCTTTTTTTTTTTTCATTACTTTAGTTTGTTTTTTGATATTTGGAGTTTACTTTATGTGTATGAGGGGTTTTTTTTTTTTTTTTTTGGCCTACATGTACATATGTGTAGCAAGCAACTGCCTGGTGCATTCGACGGTCAGAAGAGTGTCAGATCCCCTGGAACAAGTGTTAAAAGTGATGGGAAACCAATGTGCAGTTGCTGGGAACTGAACCCAGATCCTCTGCAAGAGCAGCAAGTACGCTCAACTACTCAGCCGTCTCTCCAGCCTCGTCGCTCTGTCTTTTGTTGTCCGGTCTGATGGTTCAGATGGACTGTGTTGTTTTGTAGCCTAGGCTGGCCTTGAACTCCCAGTTGTGGTGCATCGGCTTACCCAATGCTGGGATCACACTCCGGGGCCAGCATCATACCTGGCTCTGTATGTTTACTGTTTTTCAGCTCACAGTATTTTCTGCTTCCCCTGAGGGTTTCTCTTGGATTCAGGAGTTGTTTAGAAAGGTGTTGCTTCCTCTGCTTCCCATGTTAGAGGAATTTCTCTCTAATCTTTCAGAATTCTGGCTTAGTTCTTTATGATCTGAAAAATGATCCATTAATTTCAATTTTTTAGCTTGTCAATATTGGGAATGTCCCAGGTATGATCTTTAGGTGCTATGACGCCACATCTACTGATTTTTGTGTGTTTGTTTTGCACCCTGCTACTTTGATGACAGTGCTTATTGAGGGGGACCCCTTGGATGTCCAGGCAGGACAGCAAACCTCAAAGAGGTGAGAATGACTCCATTCAGACTGACTTCCTTAACCTGAATCAGACACGGGAAGTCTGATGACAGGGAGCTCATTGTCAGCATATTTAAAACACAGTACAATTTGGAAAACAAGTTTCCAGGCCATGATCCGTCCAATCTGTCTAATTTCAGGTGCACAGTAAAGCTTAAAGTGTGACTACATAGAACCCCTTTACAAAGAACACATAACCTTGAGGGTAGGGTCTATCGATAAAAGGCATATAATCTATTGTGGTCTCTGATTGAGTTAGCATATGAGTCAGCAGGCCATAAAATAAATGAGACATCTCCCCTGAGGATGGATTTATTAACTGGGAAATAAGGTAAAGGTAAAGGTCTAAGGGAGGAGAGTTTGGGGTAACATCCTGGGGGACTTAGGGGCAGCCTGCCTGTACTGATAACAAAAGGTCCCCAGATCATTAACAATACCTACTTCCCACTTCTAGGTGAGAAACAGGCAACTCCTTGTCTGGGGCGACGCCCCTGCGTGTTTAACATTCCTGGTTCTCTAGTGCTCCGTGAGCACAAGGATCTTTGTGTCCCTGACAGTTTATCGGCTGGACAAGCTTCCGGGTGGATTTTTTGGAGGAAGGGGATCATTATGTTTAAAATTATACTATCTGCAAATAAAGATACTTTGATTCCTTCCTTTCCTATCTGTATCCCCTTGATCTCCCTCAGGTGTCTAAGACTTCAAGAACTATATTGAATAGGCTGGAGAGATGGACGGCCTTGTCTTGTCCTAATGTTAGTGGAAAGGCTTTGAGTTTCTCTCTGTTTAGGTTGCCACGGCTCTGGGCTTGCTGTAACTGCCGTGCTACGTTGTGTTGTATCCCTGTCTCTTACAGATTTTTATTATAATGGGTTTTGTCAAAGGCCTTTTTCTGCATCTAATGAGATGAGCGTGTTTTTATTCTGTTTATGAGATAAACCTGTTTTTATTCTGTTTATGTGGCATAGGCTTAAGTTTTTCAATCTTTACTTTTAATAAGGGTTCCTAAATGCAGTAACCTCCCTTCTAGCCCACCACGCACCAGAGGTCATGGAAAAGACAGGTTATTAGGATTTGGGGGAAAGTGGTCCTGTTTAGAAATTGTTCTTTGGAGCAAATCCAATCTACATTGTCAGGAAATCAGCAGTTCAGTTCACTGGAATCAGCAGCGGTAGCTCAGTCCACTCGTAAACGCTTCATGAATATACCAGCAGTCCAGCTCAATAGTCGGGTAGCAAACATGAATCAGCAGAAATAGCCAGGCCTCCACCAACTCCGTCCTAGTCAGCAGAAGTGACAGGACCCACCCAGATGCCAGGAGAAGTTCTCTGCCTCCTTCAATGAAGGGAAGATCAGCAAAGGCGGAAGGCCACTGAAGCGATGCAAAGCTGGCTAGGCAAGCCTCCCGTCACTGTCTGCTGAGTCCTTTCTACACCTCCTCCAAACATCACATGTCCTTCCACAGCCCTCCCTCAGCATGGAGTGAGTCTACACCAGCGGACATCACTCTGCCAATGGGCCCAAGCCCACAGAGGCAGCAAGAAGCCACCAGAACCTCAGGAGGTTTGTTGGTTTCTCTCTATGGTGTCACCACGAGAGGAGTTCAGCAATGGGAGGTGAACCAACACATGTGTGCAGTTAGTAAAGAATCCCGTCAAGCGAGCTTGCATGTGCTTCCTTTAGCAAAACATCCTTTCAACCGTGTCTGCTTCAGTGAAACATTCCTTCATGTCTCTGCTTTAGCAAAACATCCTTTGATATGACTGACTTTCTAAAGAAACCAGAAGTTCCCACTTCAATGTGGTGTATTATATTTATTTATTTACATATGTCCAATCCCATTATCCCTGAATTTCTTGGATGAAGCCACCTGTCAAGGCAGATCATCATCATCATCTTCCTCCTCCTCCTCTTCCTTCTTTTTGGTTTTTTTCGAGACAGGGTTTCTCTGTGTAGCCCTGGCTGTTCTGGAACCCACTCTGTAGACCAGGCTGGCCTCGAACTCAGAAATCCACCTGCCTCTGCCTCCCAAGTGCTGGGATTACACACGCCGGGCTTCTTCCTTCTTTTTGAAATAGGATCTCTCTTTTATGTAGCCCTGGCTATCCTAGAATTCCCTAAGTAGATCAGGCTGGTCTTGTACTCATACAGATTCATCTGCCCTTACCTCTCCAGGGTTCTGATTAAGTCGTGTACTATCATGCCCAGCCTGCATAATTTCTAACCTGTTTGTTGTTGTTGTTTGACCTGAAAGCATTTTATTGAGAAATTTGGCATCTATGTTCATAAGGGATATTGGTCTACAATTTTCTTTTTTTCTTTCCTTCTTTCCTTCCTTCCTTCCTTCCTTCCTTCCTTCCTTCCTTCCTTCCTTCCTTCCTTCCTTCCTTCCTTCCTTCCTTTCTTTCTTTCTTTCTTTCTTTCTTTCTTTCTTTCTTTCTTTCTTTCTTTCTTTCTTTCTTTCTTTCTTAGGTCTAGGTGTGATTTAGGTATCAGGGTGATTGTGACATAAAAAGAATTAGGAAATGTTCCTTCAGTCTCTATTTTGTGGAACAATTTGAAGAGTGTTGCTGATTGTTTGAGCGTCTGGTGGAGTTCTCAGGGAGTCCATCTGGCCCTGGCTTTTATCAGTTGGGAGACTTTTAATTATGGTTTTTATTTCATTAAACATTATGGCCAGGCGGTGGTGGCGCACGCCTGTGATCCCAGCACTCCTAGGAGGCAGAGGCAGGCGGATTTCTGAGTTCAAGGCCAGCCTGGACTACAGAGTGAGTTCCAGGACAGCCAGGGCTACACAGAGAAACCCTGTCTCAAAAAAACCAAACCCAAAAAAACAAAAACAAAACAAAAAACAAACTAAACATTATGAGTCTATTTAAATTGCTTATTTGATCTTGATTTAACTTTGGTAGGTCATATATATCAAGAAATCCATCTATTTCTTTTAGGTTTTCTAGTTTAAAGTATGTCATCATTCTCTGGGTTCCCTCAATGTCTGTTGCAATGTACCTACCCCTTCTCTTTTTTAATAACAATTTATTCATTGTTTAGTTAGGATCTCATTCTGAAGCGCTGGGTTTCCTGGAACTTGTTATGTAGACCAGGCTGGCTTTGAACTCACAGAAATCCACTTACCTCTGCCTCCTGAGTTCTAGGATGGCTGTACCACATGTGTGCCTGATGCCTGCAGAGTTCAGAAGAGGGTGTCCAATCCTCTGGAACTGGAGTCCTCTGCAAGAGCAGCAGGTGTGTGAAACAGCTGAGCCATCTCTCCAGCCTGGTTTTATAGTTTTTTTTTTTTTCAATTTTCTTTTTTTGTTTGTTTGCATTTTTTGGTTTTTCGAGACAGGGTTTCTCTGTATAGCCTTGGCTGTCCTGGAACTCACTCTGTAGACCAGGCTGGCCTTGAACTCAGAAATCCACCTGCCTCTGCCTCCCAAGTGCTGGAATTAAAGGCATGTGCCACCACTGCCCAGCTTCAATTTTCATTGTGTGTGTGTGTGTGTGTCTGTGTGTGTGTGTTCATCTCTGTATTTGTATTCATGCACACTAACTGCAATATATATGTGGAGGTCAAAGGCCAACTTGTGGAAGTCATTTCTGTCCTTCTCCTATGTGGAGTATGAGGCTCAGACTGTTTGGCTGGCTTGGTAGCATAGCCTTTACCTGCTGAGTCACCCTGCTGGGCCATTCTAAGTTTTTAGAGCATACATTTTATATACCTTTTGTTAGTTCTAGTCCTAAGTCCAGTGTGGGTTCACTACTGTAAACCCTGGAGTTTCAAACCTGCCAGGCAACTTCTCAAAGAGGGAAAAAGCCCATGTGTTCTATTCTTCAAATGCTGCATCAAGGGGAACTATTTGTTAATTTCATTTTCAGATTACTCATTGCTAGTGAGTGAAAATACAACTAAGTTTTGCATTCCTGAAACTTTGGCAAACTCACCTATTGTTCTTATTTTTGAGTCAGGATTTTCTGTAGAGAAAGCCAAGCTATGTGCACACAGAAATAATTGTACTTCCTCCTTTCAATCTAGATGTCTTTCAATTGTGCTGGCTTGTACCTCCGTGCTGCATTGTCTACAGGTAGGGAGTGTGAGGACCTTTCTTTTCATCTTGGCCTTCATTGTGAAGTCTGATGTTAGCTCTTACAGTTTGTTTGTCGTGGATAGCCTTTACTAGAAAAGATGGTCAGCTTGGCCATAGTTTGGTACAGGGTGTAAGATGAGGATCTTGCTTCCCAGCCAATTATAACCTTCCTCCATGGTGTCCAGAGAACAGAGAACACTGTTCTTTTATTCCTATCTGCAAGTGCTTTTACTATGAAAGAGTGTTATATTTGTAAAATATATTTTCTGCATGTATTAAGGAAAGTTGTATTTTTGCTAAGTAACAAAACAATTTTGAACAAGTCTGAATACATATTTTAATTTAAAAATTATGTGTCCACATGTATGTGAAAGAGTGTGGGTTTTGTGCACATGAGTGCAGTATCCACTGAAACCAGAGGAGGGTATTAGATGCCCTGGAATTTGAGTTACAGGTAGTTGTGAACTGTCTGACCTGGGTGCCAGGAATTGAACTGAGTTCTTTGCAAGAGCAGTACAGGCTCCCAAACACCACACCAGCCAGGTGAGGTAATGCAGATCCTTATAGATCGCTGTACCAGGTCAGCCTGGTTGACATAGCAAGTACCAGGACAGTCAAAGCTACCTAGTGAGATTCTGTCTTTAAAACAACAGAGGAGTGACAGTGGTGTATGTCTTTAATCCCAACATTGGGGGCGGGGGGTGTTAGGGAGAAGTAGGATTTAAGGTGTGCACAACCGGGTTCTAAAATGTCTTTAAGTTTATTTTTATTATTTTTAATTGTAGGTGGGGAATGTGCACATTAGTGCAGGTGTCCTGAGACCAGGCCTGTTGGTTGCCCCTGGAGCTATAGTTCCAGGTAGTCGTGAGCTGCCTGATGTGGGTACTGGAGATTGTATATGGATCCTTTGGAAATGCTCTAAATTGAGGAGCCCCTTAGGGTGTTCTGGTTTTTACTGACACCTCAACCCAGTATTCCCCCCCCCCTCCACCCGCCCCCCAGGACTCACAGCTCAGTTCTTAGTATTCTGCTAGTTCACCTGAGTATCATCTAAGGATCTGTCTCTTCCTGTGCACTCCTCAAAGCAACTTCCCCTCTCTTCCTCCATATTTGATCACGCCCCTTCCTTCCTAGCACCTGGTGCTATAGTCACAGTAGGCTTGTCCAGCTGTGGTATCATCGTAACCTTTGGAGCCACAGTCACAGTAAGCTAATGCAGTGGGATTTCTAGTGTGATAAAGGGCAGAGAGACCAGGGATGGGGTCCATTTGCAAGTCCTGAGTTCTGCAGAAGTTCTAACTGCCTGTTAGGATTCTTGGGTCAACGGTAGTCTATGGAGACTTCTCTGTGTGCTGGCACTAGTATGGAGGGTTCCTTGCAAACAAGCCTAAGGCTCCAATCACTCACCCATTCTTGTTTTCTGGTGGGAGAGGTAGGATGCAGGAAGACCTGTGAGGATGATGTCTCCCAAGTTCAAGTGCAGATGTTCTAGACGCCATGCTGCTCATTCCATCACAACCTATCCTTGGTCCCTGCGAAGGGATGGTTACGTATCCTGTAACTAACTCAGTGCAGTTGTGTTCTAGAAGGTGGGCCTTGTGGGTACCATGAATCCTATTTTCTTTTCCAAGGTGGGTCTCAGCTTGGAGGGATGGGCCTGGCTTGAAGACAGCTCAGACTCAACAAGGGAACCCAGGGAGGAGAGTTCTTTTGATTGTCCCGGAAATCAATTCAAGGTGTGTGTGTGTGTGTGTGTGTGCGCGCGCGCGCATCCATGCTTCAGCTCTCTGGTGCTGTGCTCCACAAGGCTGGACCTCCCCCCAAACCATGGCCTGGTACCTACTCCATTTCTGTCGTGACATTTCCTTCTCTGTCTACCAAAGGCTACTTACTCCTAGTGTGGCTACCTAAGGAAGGCAGGAAAAGGCCCTGCCAGGGAAGCAGGTGATCAGGAGCTCAAGGAGGGCCCCTAGCCTAAATAATTCTCTAAGTTGAGCACAGAAAGGTCGCTTAATGTGGGAGTGGAGGTATCCTCTGGGTAAAATGTGTGTACTCACTCCCTGACTCACCAACACAGCAACACAGACAGTGCATGTATGCTGACAGTCACCTGTTGCAGACACCTACTTATTTATATATGCACTGCCCTTACACACACACTTTTACCTTGACACTAGACTAGATTTCATCCTGAGATATGCTTGTGTTTGTCTTAACTGTGTTAAGATGCTGAACTGAGAGATTTCGGCTTGGGTCACATAATTTAACTCTGTCTTTAAATATATGTATATTACAGAAGTGGGCTTGGAATAGTTATGTTTCTACCCAATCAGGAAAGGGCTGACTGTGATGGAAAGCTGCTGGTGTCAGAGTGTTTCCACCTGGGGAACACCCCCAGGTTTGACTTCTGCCCTTCACCCCGGTCTGGTTCACCCAGGCGGCTTGACACCAGGTGCCCGCTGGTTATGGACTTGTCATCTGAGCTGATGATTTTGTGGGACTATTTTTAAGTTCAGCTCCTTGGACTACACCCCGCCCCCAGTTCTGCTACTGGTTGCCTGCCTCTGCCTGTATCTCCTGGAATGCTGATTGGCAGTTAGGGCTGGGGTGGGGGCTGGGAAAACTGTTATAAAGCCTAAAGAGCTAAGCAAGCAGCTGTCACCTGGAGCTCCCGTGTCCCTTGCCACCATGGCCACCTACCGCCTAGTAATAGTTCGTCATGGTGAGAGCTTATGGAACCAAGAGAACCGTTTCTGTGGCTGGTTCGATGCAGAACTGAGTGAGAAGGGGATTGCGGAGGCCAGGCGGGGGGGCGCTGCCATCAAAGATGCCAAGTTAGAGTTTGACATCTGCTACACGTCGGTGCTGAAGCGGGCCATCCGCACCCTTTGGAACATCCTGGATGTCACGGACCAAATGTGGGTGCCTGTGGTGCGTACCTGGCGCCTCAATGAGCGGCACTATGGGGGCCTCACAGGCCTCAATAAGGCCGAGACGGCTGCAAAGCACGGAGAGGAGCAGGTGAAGATCTGGCGGCGGTCCTTTGACACCCCTCCACCCCCCATGGATGAGAAACACAACTACTACACCTCCATCTGCAAGGTGGGCCAGACGCTGGGACGCTGTGGGGTTGGGAGCCCAGGTGGGAGAGCTACCCAGTAAACACACAGACGGTCCTGTGCCCTTGTCCCCAGGACCGGCGCTATGTAGGCCTGAAGCCGGGGGAACTGCCTGCCTGTGAGAGCCTCAAGGACACCATTGCCCGGGCCCTGCCCTTCTGGAATGAGGAGATTGCGCCGAAGATTAAGGCTGGCCAGAGAGTGCTTATTGCAGCCCATGGGAACAGCCTTCGAGGCATTGTGAAACATCTGGAAGGTGAGGCCCACTCTCAGGAAAGATGTGAGACAGAAACCACTGAGGTTGATTTGTTGTGAAACAAATTTTACCGATGTCAGGGTTTCAAAAGTTGATGTGAGGTAAGAGTTTCGGAATACTTTGTGTGTGTGTCCCATTTCCAGTGTGCGATAGCACAGCGCAGCCGAGGCACCGGCGGGAGCGATTATAGGTAGAGCAGGCTTCCGACATTCACTGGGGAAAGGGGCCTCAGCTCTGTATCAACTGACTTGCTGCTGAACCAAGCCACCTGAGCTGTTCTAAAACTCTTGGTATCTCTCCTGATGCTGCCTGCATTTCTTCTTTGGCTCTCAAGATAGTCTATGTACAAAGTGCCTTGAATTTGAGGTCCTTTGCCTCAGGTGTGGGCTACAATACACAGCCCATCACCCAAAGCTGAGCCACCACATGTTCCCCCATCCCTCATGCTTCTCTAGGCAAAAAAAGCAGCCTGTGTGCAGATATGGAGCTACTTAAACCTTAGGCCTGTGGTAGTGCTCCCAGCTAAAGAGCAGGGCTGGTAGACAGGCCTGGAGGGGGCATTTTGGTGTACGGAGGTCACTAATTATGGTCCCTCTGGCTCTTAGACCCGAGAGGTCTATATTAGATTCTGGATGACCTTTAGACTTGGTGGGATCCTAAGAAAGGGCTGGGGTGTGATCCACTTCTCCTAGTAGCAACATGAGGGTAATGAGCCTATGTCTCCTCCCTGGGCTGTGTTCTGGGAAGGAGCACATTGGGTGTGCCTAGGGAAGACTCCCAGGTCTCCCTGGTTGGTAGGGGTGTGGTGGCAATCGCAAAGGTTGAGCTGCTATTCCAGGCAGGAGCTGCAGGAGCAGGCAGTGGGTCAGGTTTCCTGTTCCTCCCCAGTTCAGAATTTAGAAGCTCTAGAAACCAAATGTCTTCCAAACCCTCTTTAGCCTGGCCAGTTCTCGCTGAGCTGAGAGCAGGCGTGTGGCCACTCAGGTCACAGCTATTCGTGGAGGGTGTTCTTGTCTTCCTGTTGGGTTATTTCTGTAGCCAGCTCTCCCTTAACCTTTGGGTACATTTTGGTGGCCTTGCTCTCAGGGATGGGTTAGCTGGCAGCACCCCAGTACCATGGCCCACAAAGGCCATTCTGTATGCATCAAATGGAAGGGGCTAAAAACACTCTTCCTCTGCTTCAGGTATGTCAGAACAGGCCATCATGGAACTGAACCTGCCCACTGGAATCCCCATCGTGTATGAGCTGGACCAGGATCTGAAGCCCACCAAGCCCATGAAGTTCCTGGGAGATGAAGAGACAGTTCGGAAGGCCATGGAAGCCGTTGCTGCCCAGGGAAAGGCAAAGTGAGGGTGGACGGGGCAATAAAGTTACTTCTGCACAGTGCCAAGCTCGGCGTGGGCAAGCTGGGCCTACCCAGGCCAACTTATCAGTCACAGGACATCCTAGGCTCAGGGTTAGAACTATCCCCAGGTCACCATACAGAG
Source organism: Apodemus sylvaticus (assembly GCF_947179515.1). NCBI lineage: Eukaryota > Metazoa > Chordata > Mammalia > Rodentia > Muridae > Apodemus > Apodemus sylvaticus. The sequence goes on along the minus strand of NC_067482.1, from coordinate 80,893,483 downwards.
GCAGAAGCCCAGCACCCACCCCAGGCTCCTGGGGGTGAATCAGGACTTTGCACACCCTTTGGAGTGTGACCAACCCCTGTGGTGGCTCTGGAGCTATGGAACCACTTGGTTCTATGAGGGACAAAGGCAACAAGTACAGCTCCTGGCCAGCTTCCTTCAGGCTGGCTTTGTGCTATCCCTGTGACCTCTTAGGTGGCACTAAGTGTGCCTTCAGGGCAGGACAAGCCTGGTGGACTAAGCCTGCAACAGCAAAGCTCAGAGGGCCTCCATAGCCTGGGCTCACCAGAATGCCTAAAGGACAGGCAGAGATGGGGAGGAAGGAGGCTTGACTGCCGTCAGGGGCTTCCTTGTGCATTTCCACTGCAGCCTGTCATGAGTCTGGGAGTCAAGCATGCCCATTCAGCATCCCCAGGCAGGTGAGTGCTGGACCACACTGCAGAGGTTCCTGGAAAAAACTGGAGCAGTGGCCTCTGCCGAACGGAAATGCACGAAGGCTCCAACATCAGTTGTATCACTTACACACCAGTTATCCCTGGCTGTCCAGGAACTGTGAAGACCAGGCTGGGCTTGTGACATGAGCTCAGGGCTCTACCTGCCTTGTGAGTGCTGAAATTAGGGGCAAGCACCACCATGCCTGCTTCCATTTATACTTCCTGGAGGAGGCTAAGCAGTCTGAGGGCACATATGTGTACACACATGTACACACTCAGGTGTGATGCAGAGGGCACATATGTGTACACACATGTACACACTCAGGTGCGATGCAGATACAGAGCCTAGGCTTGGATTTCTTCCCCATTCAGGTCACAAGGGGGCAGACGGGCTGGGGGCCCCTCTGCACTGCTTAGATGTGTTTATCAGGCAGATGGGCTGAGCCAGGGTATAGGACGCAACAGATGAACCACATGATGCATGTCTTTGATTTTGCACATTCTCAGAGATGGAAGCCCGGTCATCCCATCCCTCGTTCCCACAGCAGACACAGGGATAGAAAGGTAGGGAAGCCTCTGGTGAGAAAACCTCCCTGCTGTCAAAACTGTCATTGTCTATTCTGACTTTGGTCAAGATTTCTCTAAAAGCAATTCTAAGTTGATGATCCCCAAGGGCCTTTCTAACCAGCTGCAGCTGCCACCCTGAGAAGCCACACAGACAGAAGGGTGGATGTACACTGTGGCCCCAGATGTTCCTGCTCTGAGTCCAGTGTCTCAGTGCTGCTGTCCTTGAGAGAGGCCATCCAGAGCTGCTCACAGGTTAAGCTTGGCTCAATGCTATTCCCACTGGGGTCAAGTGTAAGGCTGGCAGAAGGGCCTAGAGGCTGCGGTAAGCATCTGGGGAGCAGTGGGTTACTGCTTCATCTGGGGTCACAGGAGCACTCAGGGCAGAGGAAGCCTTGTCCTCATTGAAGTCCCATTCCTGGAAGAGTGCCAAACACTAGCTCTTGGGCCTCCTCCTTAGACAACAAGGAAGCCACTTCTGGTGGAGAAGGAAGATAGGTCTCGCCTCACTCTATGAGCTCCACGTAGTTGGCAGGGAACATGCCAAAGTGGCCGTCAGGCCCATAGCCCCGCCACCAGCCTTCATCAATCACCTCGATGCCTGTGATTAGGTTCTCAGGGTCAAAGGAGATCTCTGTGTCGTCAGCTGCAGGAAAGGAAGTCAGGGTGTGGCATTTCAGGGCCTTGCTGTGCCCCTCGCCAGTCCCCAGGGAGGCCTGCCTTTCCTGCTGTAAAGGTCAGAAACTCTGTTTTCTCCTTAAAAACAGCCCGCTGCCATCCAGCCTGCAATCACTATGAGTGACTGCAGAGGCCAGCTCTCAAGGCACAGCTTCTCCAGGGCACAAGCCCCAGCCCATTCCCACGATGCCCCCTCAGGAAGGCCCAGAGCCATCATCCAGGCCTCACCTCTCTGATCAGACCTGAAGGCCTACAGTAAAGATGGCTCTAGGGACTCCTGCCCATGGATGGGGAGCAGCTGACGAGCCACACTGTTCTTCAAGACTGTGGCTCCAAGGCCATTCTCCTAAGGGCTTTCCATCTCACGTCTTTTCTTCCAGACGTCCTCTAGAGCTGACCTCCACAAAGCCCCTATACACACTTCTGTCCCCTAACCCCAGATTCCATGCCCTGTGATGGTCAGGTGAGGATCTTACCTGCCTGGTAGTCATACAAGGCCCGGGCGCACAGCCCTTGTCCACTGAGACCCTGGCTCTGCATGTAGCTGTCAATGTGTCCGGAGCCAGCCCCTTGCTGCTGTACCTGTCAGAATTTGAGAGAGATGGCATCACCCAGCCTCAGCCTTCTCCTGAGGTCAGATTAAGCTGGGGGCTGAGGCACAGGCACAGAATACAGGAGGGCTTCAGGCCTGACCCTTGTAGCACAGCTCTCGTCTCAAAGGCAGCTCACAGCTGCAGGGAGCTCTGGGCATCTTAGCACCAAGCAACAGGAGCCCCAGCTCCCATACCCCGAAGTGCAGCACGGCTCCAGGTCAAGGAATGCACTCGCCAGTGGGCTGCTTCCTCCCACGCTCAAGGCCTGGATTCTATCATCCACACCACAGAACACAATGATGCTGTCTGTGCATGGCTGCGTCGTGCTCTCAGGGAGCCATTTCCAGAGCTCCCCGCTGACGGCCATGCCGACCTTGTCTTTAGGAAGCAGCGAAGGAAGGGGCTGGAGAGATAGCCCAGGAGCTAAGAGCACTTGGGGCCCTTGCAGAGGACCTGGGTTTGGTTCTCAGAACCCACATGGCAGCTCACAACTGTAACGCTAGTTCTAGGGGATGATACTCTCTCTGGCTTCACACACATACATACGTATGCAGGCCAAATGCTCATACATATAAAATAAGATAAAAAAAAAAAGTTATAAAGAACAATCAAACAAACAAACAAAACCCCACCCCACCCCTAGTACCGTAAAATGTGCCACAGGAAACAACCCTATGTCTACAGCCCCACCCGTACCCCCACTAGGGACCCACCAGTGGTGGCTCCTCATAGAGGGCGTCCTGCTCTGGGGGTACTTCGTACGTAGGTTCTTCTTCTGTCTGCGCTGAAGACAGAGTGCTAGGTGCCGGCTCCTCACGCACACCTGCAGCAAGGGACAAGGCAGCCTGTGACCTTCACTTCTCCTCCGGGCAGGGCCAGGGCTGTGACAAAGGTCTTACCTGCTGCAGGCCGTGAGACGGGAGAAGTGGGCTCTCGGCCGTAGGAGGCTTCTGGCTGAGTGAGCTGCTTCTGCAGGAAGGGGCTCCTCAGCTTCCCTGAAAAATCCAGCAAATGCCTCATGCATTACTTCAGACACAACGCCTGCAGTCAACAGACCTGCCTAGGGGCACCTGAAGGAGGGCCTGGCTTGTGGTGAAGACTCCAGACTCCAGAGCGTGAGACTATGTGATAAATCTGTGAGCCACAGAGACCTCTGTTCTTTAGTGGTCAGAGAGCAGGACATGAGGGGACACCTGGACTCGAGGTGGCTCTCCTTACTCATTTGTCCTGTCACCCTCACTGGCGGCCCCTGCATGGGGCTCTGGCTTGCCCTCAGTCCACCCTGCTGTGTGGCAGTCCCAGAGGAGGTCTCACCTGGCTGAGAGCTGGACATAGAGGTGGTGGACATAGCCCTCTCCTTCTGCTTGAAGATCTCTCGCGGGTGTGGGGCATGCTGCTCCTGGGGGAAGTACAGAAGCAAGCCCTGAGCCAACCGCTTCCACCCAGGAAGCAGGCTCTCAAGCTCTGTTAACAGTGTGTGGGGTGGGCTAGCAGGGGGTTGAGGACGCAGAGGAGCTGACAGGGCCCCCAGAGCTGCTTTCCTGCCTTCCCCCACTGGTTCTCAGATGTGCAGAGATGCACCTCAGGCTACGCCTTCAATAGAACATCAAGGATTTCACCAAGTGGCCAAGACAGACCCAAACCGCAGCTCCCATCCTGGGTCCACGAAGAGAAGCCTCAAAACTTACCCACTCCGGTCTGTTCCTTGAAACTGCTTCTTGCTCCAGCTCGCCCGTCCTGCAGGAAGGGCTGAAATTAGAGGGGCTGAGGCTCCTTGGCAGCCCCTCATGCTGTTCCCTCAGTGGCCCTGCCTCTCAGAGCAGGTGAGCTCTGGGACAGCTGTAAGCACCAGTGTAAGGTGGGCTAACCTCGGGGGTCCAGACGCTCTGTGCTGTTCCTGGTAGCGCTGCTCACGGCGGGCAGCCTCCTGCAGCTCTCGCTCACGCCGCTCCTCCTCCAGCCTCCGCCGCTCCTCTTCAGCCCGCCGCTTCTCCTCCAGGCGGCGGTTCTCCTCTTCCTTCTGCAGAGGGATTGCTCACTCAGCCATGTGCAGACAGCGCCCTTGGCCTCAACCGTCAGGGACTTGGTCAAGGAAGGGACACTAGAGCCCATCACACCCTGTAACTTCCTTACAGATGCCTTCAGTTTAACTGGCTGTGAAGGGTACCTCCCAGAAGGATGCCTGTCGGTGCGCCCCCTCCACCACGGCCGTACTCACCTCAGCTTTGGCCCAGAAGTTATCCTTGCCAACTCTCTTGATCTCAGATACGGCGTTGGTCTTCTGGTACACAGAGCCCTAGACACAGCACAGTACACGCTCGAGGTCTGGCGCCACGTGGAAGGTCACGCATGCGCTGGGGCAGGGTAAAGGGATTTGCCAGCTCTAGAGAACAGGAGAACCCTAATAGGGCTGCACTTGGTAGGCTCAAGGGAGCCTGGCCTGCCACCCACAAGGAGACACAAGATGTTCAGAAAAAGTCTAGGAGCACCCAAGAGGTTGAGGCAGAGGGTTCTTGAGTTCAAGGCCAGCCTGGCCTATGGAGCAAGTCCCTGTCTCAAAAAAAAAAAAACAACAAAAAAAAACCTAAACAAAAGCTGGAGAGATGGCTCAGCTGCTAAGAGCACTTACTGCTCTTGCAGAGGGCCAGTTCAGTCCCCAGTGCCCACATGGAGTAACCACTTTAACTCCAGTTCCGGAGGGGCCCACACCTTTTCTGTTCTCTGCAGGCACAGTATACATGTAGTGCACATACATATATGCAGGCAAAACACATAAAATAAAAATACTTCTGAAAAACAAAAGCCCAGGGAAGCCATGCAGTAAGAACATGGCACTCTGAGAACACTGGGTATGTGTGCAAACATGCGCCTCTGGTGGAGACTGGGCACAGGAGATGATTCTCACCCTAGACTCCCTAGCTCTAAAGCAGGCTGCTGCTGACAGCTGACAGCATCCAGGAGCGTCACCATGGTCCCAACAGTATGACTAAGTGGTGTGCAGCCAAACGCGCCACGGGATGGCAGAAATGCAAATCCGTAAAGCCACCAGACGTGCTTCACGACGGCTCCTGCCAGGGCCCGTGCAAGCCATGTAGACACTGTAGCCTGTAGACTGTCTCAGCTGCAGACAGCAGCTGAAGGGCCCCTGCCAAGCCCGTGGGGCTGGTGCCCACCAGGGCTGAGGATCTATCTAAAGATGCCAGGCAGCAGGATTAGTTACCTAGACATTAGAAACTACATTTCTGGCCCCTTTCTCAGGCATGGAAAAAGGTACTGGGTGGGCGGCACTCACCACGGGGGCCTGAGGCCCTGCATCCTGGAAGCAGCTGCTTTCCTTATGGAAGCTGTAGTTGGCCCCAGAGGCCTTGGCAACCTTCTCCATGATGCACTCAGGCTCCACATCCTCCTCAGCCCGGGCGTTGATGGTCACATGGGCACCCTAGAGCAGAAGCAGCACTTAAAGCACAGGCTTTGCAGGTTTAGGAGAGCACAGGCCAACATCCTACTTGTTCACACAGCAAAGGCCACTGCTACACACAAGACACGCGTCAGGAGACACCAGGGCCTGCTCTCCCCAGCCCTGGATGTTATATAGTTCCTGACACCAGAGCCCCCTCTTCCCAGCCGTGGATGTTATATAGTTCCTGCTGAGTTCAATTCGTGCTCAGTCGCCTTCCATCTATCCCTTTCTGGGTAGCTGACCTGTGACTCATTAACTGTCACTATACATCTAACATTCTTGGAAGCTCACTGAGGATGCAGGCTCAGTAGCAGAGTGCTTGCCTACCTAGCATATGAGAAGACATCTTTGATCTCAGCACTGCAAAAACCTTAAAACTTAATTAAAAACTTAGAAGTTTCTGTCACCCACCAGACAAGAGGACTAAGGTTTGTCTAAAGTCATGTGGGCAAAAACTAAAGCCAGTCTCAAGTCTTCTTGCCAGGAACCAAGGAAATGCAAAAAGTTAGCTGAAAATTGAGTTATAAATTGTGATAAAAAATGTCTTAGAGATTGGAAAAAATTACAGCTGTAGCATGAGTGACAATGGTTGAAATAACGGGCAGGGAAGGAATGCATCAGAGGATACATGGGGCTCAGAGTGCATGGGGCAGGGCATCAGAGGATACATGGGGCTCAGAGTGCATGGGGCAGGGCATCAGAGGGTACATGGGGCAGGGGCACTGACAGCTTGTTCCTTCCTCCAGGTCTTGCTATATACACGCTTTTGCTTTTAGTTTTATGAGACCAGAGGCTTCACTGTGCAGCCCTAGCTGGCCTGGAACTCAAAGAATCTGACTGCTGCAGCAGCCTTCTGAGTGCTGGAATTAAAGGTCGGAATCACCATAACATTTGCTGCTAAACCTTTCAGACAGAGCAATCATGACAAAACAGAATCCAGGGCTTAAGCCCCGCACTCCACCAGCAGCGCCGGAGAGGTCCTTACCTTGCCCACACTGAAGCCAACTAGAGGTGGCTCTGCCCCACTGTCCCAACAGAACACAGTTACAGCCCTGCTCCTGACTGAAGTCCCTTTCCAGTTCACCTGGACCAGGAGTCCCCTGGGGCAGGGCTGGCTCGGCTCCTACCTTCAGGAAGTTGGCCATGGTGCTGACGTGGTTGGCACATGCTCCTTTCCGCACATCATTCACACCTTCGCCCGTCTGCAACACAAGCACAGACTGCATGACCCAAGACTCTCCAAAGCCACTCCCTGGCCCATAGTCCCAGGAACCCAACAGTGTTCCTAGCTCTCCTAGGTGGTATTCCCTAGTGCCCACCCCCCACTCCAGCCAAAGCCAAAGCCATTCTCCCAAATGAGTCCCATGGATGAGATCAGTCCTCCCACTTTCCAAGGAGCTCAGGATGCTCTTCGAGAAGTATGGCTGCTGGCTTCCCATGTGGGAACATTTCTCAAACATTCCTGATCCCCAGCTAGAGGGACATATTCTCTATGTTGGAGCTCCTATCTCTACACTCCCACCCAATGCTCCTGAACACAGCTTAGCCCCTCTGCTCCATCAGAACTACCACTGGGAAGGAAACAGGGTGGGGCTTTATTTTTTGTAATCATTTCTATTCCATTCTGCAGGAAATCATTCTGGGCTTGGAGCCATTTATATTCCTTGGTTCACAATGATGAACAGTCCAATCTGCTCCTTCGCCCATTTACAACTAACAGGTCTATTGACCTACTGAGTGGTATCTGTCCCCAAGGTTCAGTCAGAGGTAAGCACAGAAAGACTTCCCCAGTGGCATCAGGAGCTGGATTCACATACCCAGTTGATGAGGACAAACTTGGGCAGGCCGGAGTTGGGGTCCTTCACCCTGCAGAAGGCGTACATCACCTTGCCGCTGTTGAGCTCCTCCACCAGCTCCTCCAGGCCTCCCTCTGCAGAGTCACAGGAAGGCTCAGAGGCAGCCTGCCCCCCTGCCCCCTGGTGCCTGGGACAATTCTACATCAGTGCTCACCCCGTCTGCCTGCCTGCCTGCCTGCCTGCCTCAGGATCTCTCTGGCTCCAGGTTTAAAACCAATCTCCTAAGGACGGACATGCGGCTCAGCGGTGGAGCGCCTGGCTAGCATGTATCAGGCCCTCCTTCAGTCTCCAGCACCACAAGATAATAAGCAAATAGATAAATGAATACACAACCAGATTCTTGGGCATCAACCCCACTCAGCTGATTTAGCAGAGTTCTGACCAGCATGTTAGGTGACTTTTTGTTTTTAACCACATAGGTTTTGTTTATTTGTTTTTTAAACCACTTCTCTAAACTGAGAAGGGAACTAGATTTTTTAAAAAAATGTCAGTTTTACTCTATTTACCTTTTCTTCTTCCTTTTTTTTTTTTTTGCTTTTGTGACAGGTCTTCCAGGTTGTCCTGGAACACTGTATGTAGACCAGACTAGCCTCAAACTAACAGACATAAAGTTGTGTGCCACCGTGCCTGCATATCTGTGACAATTTTACCAAGGAAGGCCTGGGACAATGGGCCTCCTAACGTTTCCTTGTCATGTCCACTCAGATTCCAGGACACCAGAGCCAGACCTTTTTGGAACATTCCTAAGATGAATGATTGGCTCAACTCTCACATCTGGGCTGGACGGGGTCAGGGCGAGCTGCCCTAGGCTGTCTTCCTGACACTGTGCTGCACCTGCAAACTTGCCAGCTCACAGCAGAACCAGGCCGGGCAGTTCAGCCACAGGGCTCCACAGAACCCAGGGCAGGCAGAATGCTGATGAGCCCCAGGGTCCTGCTTTGTGCCATCAGGAAGCTAGGAATGCTGATATCTACAACTCGCAGGCACCTACCCTGTCACATGAAATGACCATTTGGTGGCGATTCTACAAAGGGGATGTATAAGCAAGAATGGCTCAGAGTGGAAGGGGACTTTTCTACCAACAATAGTAACTAAAACCATACTCTCATTGCCTGAGCAGAGAGCGTGTTCCGGTGTCCACTGGGATCTAGGAGTAGGGGGTGGCTAGGCAGGCCCCACAGACAGTCCTGCCAGCCTCACGCAAGGGGAAGAGTCAGGGGTTTCAGCGGACAGGTCTGTTGCAGAGCTCGACCATCTCTGACCAGCTGACTTGCCAGTGCATCCCTAGAGCAGACAGAAGTATTCCTTCTGGATCTCTGACTATGTCACGGTCCTCATGACCGCTTGCAGCAGCACTGCCTCTCTCTAATGAGGGTCAGGCTCTTGGATGTAGCTGCCCAAGACCAGAGCGGGACAGAATCAGTGAACGTATTTGTAGGCCTTCAACTGCGCCAGCTTCAAGGCTGGCAGCTTCACTGTGCAGTGCCCTGGATGAGGGCTGCCTGTGAGTTGGAAAGCAGGCCTCTTCTCAGCCGGCAGCACAGCCTCAGCCCAGCCAGAGAACAATGTTCTCCCTCCGAAAATGCGCGCTGCATCAGTGTGTCCTGGCTGCCATGGCTCTGGGCCTGAGCCTGGCTGATGCCAGTCCACATTCAGATCAGGAGTAGGTCTTAATGGAGCCAACTTGGCACAAGGTCTGCAGGAAAACTCAGCTGGGGAAGGGTCACTGCAGCTGAGCTGGAGTCCTCTTTCTGCTCCTGTGATGGCCTGAACATCAGCTGTGGTGGCCCAGAGTTGGTCACACTTCTCCCTTTGTCACCTCACTATGATACTGTTGTTTGGGTTCATACTCACCCCCTGTGCCAGCCACACGGATGTCATTGCTGTTGCCTTCATAGGTAAACAGAGCCCTGCAAGGAAACGAAAGTGGGCTCTGTGAGCAGCACCCAGGGCTCTGTGCCTCCTCTGCACCTCCTACAGCAGGCGCAAACTGCTCCGCATTGCCAGCGACTACTCGACGGCTACTGTAAGGCCAGCTACAGCACCTACTATAGGAAGGCCCCGGGACAGGGAAGGGCACACATCCATATACTCAGGGGAGGAGAAAAGTCTGAGAGCTATGTGCTCTTGCTGTACGCTAGTGAGTAAAACACTCAGCTAGCTTTCAGGCACATTAATTTCAAAAAGCAAAAGATGTCTTCATAGTCCTGAATCCAAACACCTAAAGGAGAAGCAGGAAGGAGAGGTGCATTGCGTACTCCTGGGTGTGTACTGGCTCTGCCTTCTGTAGCCAGAGGAGGGTAAGCAGCAGGGCTTCCTGTCTTGAGATTCTCCTGGCAAACAAGCAGTTTACACCACACAGATATAGCAGCAGAAAGTAGACAATGACATAACACTGAATTCAAGTTAAGACCACAAAGTCACCAAGCCTCTAATGGACAGCTGCCATGTTCGCCATCTAGCAGAGCCTTAACGTGATATGGTGACCCAAAGCTGGGTGTGCAGAACTATTCCTAAGACTCTGGAGATGATCTTAGCTTATACACTTGTTCTCTAGAAGTAGTGAGGAAACACAGTGAGTTTGGGCTAAAGAAGTCATTGACCAGAATGAAGGTTACTGAAAGAGACCAACCCTGAAGAGGTGGTCCTCTTCAGGCAAGCTGTACCTGAGGGTCACAACATGGGGCCCTGACATTAGCATGAATCTTGCACCAATACTAACAACCCTAGCAAGGACTGGGCAGTGGTGGCGCATGCCTTTAATCCCAGCACTCTGGGAGGCAGAGGCAGGTGGATTTCTGAGTTGGAGGCCAGCCTGGCCTACAGAGTGAGTTCCAGAACAGCCAGGACTATACAGAGAAACCCTGTCTTAAAAAACCAAGAAAACAACCCTAGCAAGGCTGACAGGCACGAGATACAGGGACTGACCCAAGTGACAGCAAATCTGTCTGTTGTCTCTCGGCCGAGAGGCAGGTGGACAGATGCCCAGACTAAGTTCTAAGAGGTTGTCAGTGGTATGATCAGAGGCGTGTCCAGAGAGTCAGTGAGACAGACCTACTAGGCACGGCTGCAGACAGGAGACACTGCTGCCCAGAGCAGAGGAGTCTCCAAAGTGACGCCCGAGCCAACCAGGGCAGTGACTTGGGAGGCACATTTGATACTCGAACTGAGTTGGTAGAGCTCTCTGGAAGAAACAAGTGCCTTTCTCTTGGTGATGAGCCCTGGCAGTCACGGCAAAGGGACAAGAAGCAGCAGAAGACGACAGAAGTGATCCAGCAGCAGAGAAAGGCCTTCTTGCTTGCTGTCTGCGATATAGACCTCCGACCTCGCCTCACATTCTCTTGTGTTCTATTTGAAATCACCATCAGGAATGTTTTTCAGTTTAAGTTAGGCACAGCTGTGTATGCTTGGTAACCCCAGCAACAGGAGGCAGGGATGGGGCAGAGGCAGATAGATCACAAGTTCAAGGCCAGTCTGGACTATATGGAAAGATTCTGGCTCAAACAAAACAACAAAAATAAAACCCTATCAAGACTGAGGAGGTGGCTCAGCTGATAAAGTGCTATGATGCAGAGCGTGAGGACAGAGAGGTCCGTCCCTAGTTCCCATGGGAAGCCAGACGGTGTTGATAGCCCCAGTGCTGGTGAGACAGACACATAGACCCTGGGGTTTCCTGGCTACCCAGTGTGGCAGAATAAGACCCTATCCAGAAAGGAAGGAAGGGAGGGAGGAGAGGGAGAGGAGGGGAAGAGAGGGGAGGAAAGGAAGAAAGAAAGACAGACACAGAAAGAAAGGAAGGAAGGAAGGAAGGAAGGAAGGAAGGAAGGAAGGAAGGAAGGAAGGCAGGCAGGCAGGCTGGAGAGTCAGCTCAGTGGCTAAGAGCCCTTTCTTCTCTTGCAGAGGTCCTAGATTTGGTTCCCATCATTTACATGGTGACACATCACCGTCTGTAAATTCAGTGGGAACCCACACCCTCTTTTGGCTTCCTGAGGCACCAGGCATGCACATGGTACATACACATATATGCAGACAAACATTTTACACATAAATCTTTGGGGTTTTTTTGTTTTGTTTTGTTTTTGCTTTTTCAAGACAGAGTTTCTCTGTGTAGCCCTGGCTGTCCTGGAACTCACTTTGTAGACCAGACTGGCCTCGAACTCAGAAATCTGCCTGCCTCTGCCTCCCAAGTGCTGGGACTAAAGGCATGCGCCACCATCGCCCAGCTTGTTTTGTTTTTCACATAAACCTTAAAAAAAAAAAAAACCTAAGGTAAGGCAGAGAGGGACTAAGGAAGGCAATCACTGGCCTCCACACACACACCTGTGTCCCTGTGAATTCATATACTCACACATACACACATACACATATCACCCCAAAATAACATTTCCAGTTCAGAGATTTTTTTTTTCTTACCTTCAACAGAGCCCCACTTCTTTTAAATCAGTGTGAACAAAGCATGGTGCATGGGCTGTGTACAGCAAGAATGCACCTTCCCATGCAGCCACTCTCCAGGTATGTGCATGCTGACTGGACTGCAGCTGTGATCAAGGTCCGACCCACGGAACTTACCTTCCATACACCTGATGCTAACGTACACTCAGGGACTAAAGGATGCACAGATGTAATAGGAACCAGATGAGCACAGGCCAAGCCAAGCTCGTCGGGGAGGAGGCTGAGGCTAGATTTTAGATGAGAAACCAAAGCTATGGTTCTGGTCCACAGTGCCATGGTACTACCAAACTGAAGACTACCTCTTTTTGACAGTCTCTTTTACTGCATGGCTTAATCCATCCATCAAAGCATATGACAGCTAGGCACAAGGGACAGACACAGGTCTACCTGACCATGGTAGGGAAGCGATAAAGAATACGCGCGCACGCACACACACACACACACACACACACACACACACACAGTCCATGAGGGTTCCCAGCATGTGTCTTCTTTGTATCACAAGGAAATGAGACTGAGAGAGAGGACAAAGTCACTATAACCTTAGTTTCAGGGGATTCAACACTTTTCTGGCTTTCTGAAGGCTCCAGGTATGCATGTGGTCCACATACTAGGAATTCAGGAGGACTCTCTCAGAAGAGAACCCTAGCATAGACACATGAAGGACAAGAAGCAATCAAGACGATGTGTAAGTATGTTCCATACAGGGGAAGTAGCAAGATCAGAGGTTCTGTCTGATGAGGAACTAGCAGGCAATTTTGAGGAAGAGAAAGACTTCGGTACAAGGGTGGTCAACAGGTGTGGCCAGAGCAGTAAGCAGGAGGGGCAACAGGAACCAGGTCAGACACAGCAAGAGTCTGGGCTTTACACAAAGTGCAACAGGAAGCCACTACATTTATGGGCTGGGAAGTTAAGATGGCCAAGATAGTCTCTCAGTTAGCGAGTGGGGACCTGCCACAAAATCTTGCTGAGTAACTCCTGAAATGGCTGTGACAGTGAGGGTGGAGGCCAGAGGCTCGTCCAACTGGAGTGGCAGCACCGTCTGCATGCAGTGCTGTCGGAAGCTGGGCAGCAGTGTGGCTGCTGGGGCAGATGAACACTGCACGGGGAAAGAGCAGGCTCTGCACCCTCAGAAGGAACAACGGGTGGGTGAGGCAAGGCAACGTCAGACCAAAGTGGAGCAGATGATTCTAGCAGGAGGCTCAAGGTGTGCTCAGGAGACAGACACAGATGAGATCATAGCCAACCTGGTCTACACAGTGAGTTCCAGGCCAGCCAGAGCTACATAGTCTCAGAAGCAAGAAAGCTAGGTCAGTGAAGAGTTATAAGCATGGGTGAAGTGCACTGCTAGCTAGGTTGTGAGGTATCACTTCCCAAACAGTGATGGTTCCTGAGAAGACTAGAGGGCCAAAAGATAAAGAGATGATAGATAACACAGTAGAATAGACAGTTGGTCAGAGTCCTGCAATAGGGGAAGTCTGTAGGGAAGACTCAACCCAGGCAAACTCAGTATGGCACCCCTTAGTGCTGACCACAGGGTGGTCCCACCAGAAGTCCAAGGTCCAGTTTGTATTCCCTAGAATTTGTTCTCTTGCCATACTCATCATATTTCTCCGAAACTGAAGCACTAAAGACTGGTTAATGGAAGCATGCTAAGTAAGCGGAAAGTGAAAGAGAATTACTATGGACTGGTATGCATGCAGCAGAATGCTGAAGAGGCTCAGCAGGGTCGCTCCAGAAACTTCAGATCCTAGTTCACAGTACTGCAGTGCCCGAGAAAAATGCATTGCGGGATGAAACCTACACACTGATGGCCTGGCAGACGGTGACCAGGGGTGGTGGAGGGAGGATGCGGCCTTTTCTCAAACAGGTGACAGGATCCCATTTTCAGTTCCCTTTCTATAATTCAGAACTGTGATCTAAGAGAACCAGGGACCCGGATCTCCCACATCCTTGCCTGAGCCCTGTCTGAGCTCATGACCTCAACTCCACTGCTTACGCCGCTTTCGAGGCCTATTCCTGAACTCAGGGTTTAGAAGGCGTGGTTTCCGCCTTCTAGAGAGTTGGGGAACTGCGCGGGACCCCTTTGTCCAGGGAAGTCCCAGAAATGCAAAGAGCCTGGCGGAAAGAAAGCACAACCAGAGACCTTCAAGAGACTCCCAAGGCAGAGCCGACCACTAGGTGGCAGGGGAGAGGCCCGGGGTTGTTCGCTGGGGGACAGCGGTGGCGAGGGTGGGGTGGCACCTCGTTAGGCTTCAGGAAGGTGGACAGGTGATCCTGCAATACTACGGCCCCGCCGCGACCTCCACCTTCCCGCTCCGGCGCCTCTCCGGCCCCGCCTTGCTGCCTACCAGTCGGTCGGGGATTTCTCGGTGACCACACGCACGTAGGCTTCCTGCAGCGCCGGCCCGTTCCGGCTCAGGTTCACCGCCATGGCACGCCCCACAGTCCCAGCGATGCAGCACCTTCAGCCTTCTGCCGGCCTCCAGTGACGGCCGGAAGCCCCGCCCCGGAGGCCGGAAGCATCGCCTCTGACGTAAAGAAGCCGCGCCCAGGAGGCCGGAAACGGAAGTAGGGAAATTGCGAGCTAGTCTGCCGGTAAACTTGAGGCACGGTGGCTGCTGGAGCATGGAGATCCCCGAAAGGCGGGCGTTGGTCCTCATCCGCAGTCTGCAGGGCGTGGGCTCGAGTTAGAGCGCACGCTGATTCTTTTCTCATTCTGGTCTTAATGTACTTTGTTTGAGAAATTTAGTCTGCGAGTCGGACGTGATGGCCTACGCCTTTAACGCCAGCTTAGGCCGGTGAAGTTCAGGACAGCGAGGGTTATACAGAGAAGCCCTGTTTTGAAAAGGAAGAAAGGGGATTAATCTGCGGTGTCAGGTGTGGAGGGAGGTACGAACCTGTGATCCTAGCACGCAAGAGGCAGAAGCTTGAGTTCTAGACCGGCCTGAGCATTAGCTAGACCATCTAAATACAGTAAAATGAGATATTCGATGCGATAGTGGGGTAATGGAGAGAACCTGCTTTGTGCTTCGTTCTATTTCAAAACAGCTGCCTGAACTTCCTATTATTACAGACCGTAATCTGTAGTCGTAAACTAAAATGAACCCGTAACTTCTCTAAATTGCTTTTATTTAGGGTATTTTATCGCAGCAACAGAAATGAAACTAGAACAGTGGGAGTTGAAGTTACACTTAAAACGCTGGGGCTGGAAGACCAGGGTTGGTGGTTCATGTCTTTAATCTCAGCACTGGGGAGGCAGAGGCAAGCCTAGTCTACATAGTTGATTTCCAAGTCATTGAGTGACCCAGTCTCAAAGACAAAAAAGGGGCGTGGGGGCACTGGAGAGATGGTTTGGTGATTACCAGCACTGGCTACTCTTCCAGGGGAACCAGGTTCAATTCCCGACACCCATGTGGCAGCTCACAACCCTCTGTAACTCCAGTCCTAGCCCTCTTCTAGTCTCTGCTGGCACTAGGCATGGCTGTGGTGCACTTAAACAATCACACAATATAAAAATAACATGGAGCCGGGCGGTGGTAGCGCACGCCTGTAATCCCAGCACTCTGGGAGGCAGAGGCAGGCAGATTTCTGAGTTCGAGGCCAGCCTGGTCCTCAGAGTGAGTTCCAGGACAGCCAGAGCTATACAGAGAAACCCTGTCTCGAAAAAACCAAATCCAAAAAAATAAATAACATGGGCGTGGCGGTACATGTTTTCACTCCCTGAACCCGGGAAGCAAAGGCGGGTAGATATGAGTTTGAGGCCAGCCTGCTCTACATAGTGAATTACTGGCTACAAGTGAGTCCCTGCCTCAGAAAGTATTAAAAAAGAAACGTAAAGCAAGTCCAAATCTTCCGAGAGAGGTAACATTGTGTGTGTGGTTTATGCACTTGGGTGGGAGTGTATGCATACTAGTGTGCTGTTGGAGGCCAGAGGACATTGTCAGGTGTCCTGCTCTTTCACCGTCCACCCTGTTCCTTAGAGGCAGGTCTCTTACTGAGCCTGGAGCCTGGCTGGTAGCCAGCAAGCCACAGTAGTCCTGTCTGCTGCCTCTCCACAATACTGACGTTATATACAGAGCCAAACCCAGCTCTTTAAGCCAGTCAAACTGGGTGTTTGAACTCAGGTCTTCAAGCTTGAGCAAGAAGTGCGCTTTCCCACTGAGCCATCCCCGCAGCCCCAACAGTCATTTATTCTTCACAGATAACTTAAACCAGTGTTCTCAACCTTCCTAAGGCTGTGATGCTTTAATAGTTTCTCGTGTTGCGATTACCACCCATTAAAATTATCTCATGGCTGCTTCATAACTAATTTTGCTGTTATGAATGGTAATGTACATATCTGATATACAGGATATCTAATATGAGAGCCACAGGTTAAGAAGCACCGACTTAAACCCATGCATCTCTCTGATCTCTATGGCCCACTAGGGGGTCAAAGATCACTTTACCCCACAGTTGGCTTTACAGATCTGCTTGCTGTTCAGTTACTGACCTAGGACTGGTCTTGGAAGTATAATATATACAGATGTGGATGGCACAGACCACCCACACAATGGTTTATTATCGAAATAAGACTTTTGACTCAAGAATCTTTCCCCCAGGTTTAGCATAGCCCTAGGAGCATGACAAACAGGTGTCCCTTTTCAGTGGCAGAGAATCCAAAGGATTTGCCTGAGCACAAGGCTGTCCAAATGGTCTAGCTGGTATAAAAGCTCATTTTAGCTTTGCAATCAACTAGAGAAGATTTACACTGGGACATCAGAGGGCTAAATCTTTACTCTTTCTACTACTTAAATTCTCCAGTAGAGAGGACTATACTTGAAAGATTTAAGTATGAATGTATATAGCACTAACACCATGTTGGACCAGGCCTTTTCCCTCTGCTGGCCTCTGATGTGAAACTGTGCCCCTTTCCTGGCTAGGTTATCACCTACAAAGTGTTGTGTGCTGCTGAGCTAAGGTATATGACGTCACATAGCACGTGGTGTTGCAGCTTGGGTTAACAGCTTCGCAGAACACTTCAGTAGAACATTCTTAAAAAGAACTTTAAACTCTCAATAGGTTGAGAAGCAGGGAACAAAGACTGACACACACACACACACACACAGACTGGTAAGGAAATCTTAAATGTGGGCAAATGCAAGGCTTTGCTGAAGTGGTGAGGGTGGTACTCTCATGAGCACTGGCTAACTTCTATTGTGGACAGTGGTATGTGGCCGAGGCTAGCCTTGAACCTCCTTCCCCCACTTCCTCCTGCATACTGAGGTTATAGGTATTCATAACCATGCCCAGCTACGTGTTTTTAAGGCAGACCAATCTCCTTTGGCTGATTCTTAAGTGTTGGATCTGCAGACTTCTTTCTCCTTGCTCTCAAAGACCTGGTCTTTTAGTAGCAGAGTTTTTCTTTCTCTCCCCTTTCTGATTCACCAACCACTATTCCCTGGGAACAAATCAGCTTTATAACCAAGTCAGAAGGCTAAGTTAGGCTAGGTGTTATGGGTAAACCTGTTCTCCTTGGTGGCAATGAATCTCTTAGACCAGCCTGGTCTATACTGAGAGCTCATCTAAGAAACACAACAGGTGGTGCTGGAGCTGGTGATGATGAGGAATAGGATTAATTAATATCTTGCTGCACCGGAGGATTGTCTAGTTTTCCAGTTGAAAAATAAAAAAAAAACAAAAAACATTTATACTTTGTGTACAGAGCCATATTGGGGCAGTCTTGCACTTGGTCAGAGTTTGACTTTGGTCAAGGTTAACTTCTCCCAGTTAGCCAGGATCCTTCTCCACCCAGGGTGGAGTGCTTGAAGTAAAGGTTAAGTTCATTGTTCCTCCAGGTCTAGGAATTCCTGAATTAAGCAGGTGACCCACCCAGCTGCCGGAGCAGTCAATACGAGGACCTCCAAGAGAAGCTAGACAACTTCCACCGGAACTCAGCCTGGAGTCTGGGGGGAAGGGTTTGCCCAAAGTGTTAAAAGGTCTGGCGCCATTAAAGTTTCCGGCTTTGATCAGTGAATATTGTCTTAGCCGCACTTCTTTTCGCCCCTTTTCCCTATTTATTCCTCAGCTTCTGTTCCAGAAACCCACTTCGTAATAGCTGCAGGCAGCTATGGAACCCTACACTTTGAAAAAAAAAGAAACACAACAACAACACAACCCTCCGCGTGACTCTGAATCTCCTGCCGTTGTGTAGTCCTTTCTAGAAATGTCTTTCCTAGCCAGATGTGGTGGCACATGCCAGTGAGCCCAGCTTTCAGAAGACTCGAGACAGGATTTAAGACCTGCTCAGGCTACATAAAAATCCTTTCAAAAAAACATTTCTTTTACACACAGATGCAGTCACCCTTGTGTTTCCCGAGGTAATTAATCTCAAAGCTCTGAACTCTTAAGATGTGTGCCACCAGAAAGCCAACAGAAGAAGACAAGTAATTCAATCCTAACCAAATCTCTAATGAACCTGTTTAGTGGGTTTTGGAGAGATGGCTCAGCGGTTAAGAGCGCTGACTGTTTTTCCAGAGGTCCTGAGTTCAATTCCCAGCAACACACTGGTGGCTCACAGCCATCTATAATAGAATCTGATGCACTCTTCTGGTGGTGTCTAAAGATAGCTACAGTGTACTCATATACATAAAATAACTAAATCTTAAAAAAAAAAAAAAGAGCCTGTTTATTTTCTTCTAAAAAAAAGAAAGAAAAAAGGAGACTTAAATGTCAATTGTCACTTCTGAAGGAATTTCCTTTTTATTTCCATTTAAAGTCCCTCTCCTTCCTTGTGTTCCAGTCTGTGAATGGCTTCTGCTTGGATTTCATGTTAAGTTTCCAGTGGGAAGAGGGGAGAGGAAGCCTCGTTACCTACAGCGGCAGGACCCGAATCTCTCCACGTCTGAGTCCCAGCCTTTCTTGCGCTGTTCCGTGCTTTAAATGCCCAGACGCTCCTCACTTGCTGTTTGCAGCATATAGCACTATGGAGGAAGGTGGTTTCCAGGGAGTGCTGTTCCAAGTTCCAGGAGCCTCCAGGACACACCTGCACTCCTGAGGACATGGTTCTGGGGTAGACAAAGCATGAAGAGAGCCCACTGTGCCCTGGGTCCTCAGGAAAGCACTGTGCTCTAAAGACAAAGGGCATGTGGTCAGGGATCACACGGGGCCCCTGTATAGTGCCGCAGTGAGGAGTGGCACCATTGAGGACAACGGGAGGCATGCATGGCTTGGTTTCCCCAGACACAAGCAGACAGACTGAAGCCTAGACAGATTCTACTGTAACCAGGAAGACTGTAGATCCTAACATGACTTGGTTGCTGACTTGGCACCAGAGGTGTGGTACTGTCAAGGCCACAGTGGCTGAAAGTGGCACCAACATGCTGCAGCCAGAGAAGTGAACATGTGAACAGAGGATATAAGTGCCTCGGCCAACAGCTCCGAGCTTCACAGGAAAGCCTCTCTGCCTGGCAAGCTCCTCTTGGACAGGGTCTCCGGTGGAGCCTTCCGGGCACTTACATAGCATATTTCTGTGTCCACTCCCTTGCTAGTCTGTTGTACCTAGAAGAAAAAAGCAGACAGAGCAAGACCTCACTTGAAGTGGTTATCCTTTCAGTGTGGAGCAGAGAACAAGAGAGGGATGCCGCTGCCTTCAGGCATCTGGGGCAGATGGGTGAGTGAGTCAAACAAAGGCTCCTTGGAAAAGCAGCACTCCAGGCCGCACGGCCGGAGCCTGGTGATTCCTGTTGCTCCTGCATAACTAATTGTGGTAGGACATGCAGTAATGCAAACCTCCTCTTTTCTTTCCCGTATCATACTTCAGTATGAGTAGGAGATGCGGAAGGAGTTCATGTTGGACTATTCCAAGCTGTCTGCCACACAAAACTCCAGAATGGTGACATCATCTGTGGGTCCATGAGACCTTCCGCAGCTGGGTCACCTGTGTATTAGCTCCCTTGACTGTTTACCATGACACACCATCTACTTTGTCGGGCCGTTAGGGGGACTGGCCAAGTCTCTGTAAAGCTCATGGGCCACGCCTGGTACCCAGGGAGGGCTCTGTAGCATTGTAACAAGAACTGATGGCATGCAACAGTAAATTAGAAATGTGGAGAGGACACTGAGAAAATAGTTCTGTCCATCTAAAACAGCTTCTACTACATGTTAAAATAAATGCAGCTTAAGTCAGGCATAGTGGTGCACTATAATCCCAGCATCAAGAGGCAGAGGTAGGTGGACAAGGCCAGACAGCTGACTCAACCACCACCACCACCACCACCACTACTACCACCACCACCACCACCACCAAAACAAACAAGCAAAACTCTTCAAATCCAGTTACTTTAAACTTCACTAAGGAAATCAGATTTATAAAGACCTCAAGAAAAATTCTGGGAAAAAAAATCACTATACTAATCTCTTTAGATAAAAATACCTCATCAACTAAAGACTTATTTAAGATAATCTTTAAAAGATCGAATACTGGGGACTGGAAAAATGGTTTGGTGGTTAAGAGCACTGGCTGCTCTTCTTGAGGACCCAGGTTCAATTCCCAGTACCTGCATGGCAGCTCACAACCTTCTGTGATTCTAGTTCCAGAGGTTCCAATGCCCTCTTCTTGCCTTTGTAAGTATGTGGTATACATCTATATATATGCAGGTAAAACACCCATATACATAAAACTAAAAATCTCAACAACGACAACAACGAAATCCAGATCCAGAGCCACATTCTGGGCCGTGCCATCAGCAGGACCCCCTGATCCTGCTCAGAGACTGGCATTGATAGTGACTCCTGCATGTGCTTTAGTGACCAAGCGGCAGTACCACCTTGTGCTTGACCAGGGAGGGAGTCCTCCATGTCTGGGTCTAGAAACCAGTGTGTGCCCGCCCAGCTGGCAGCGAGGCCTGTGTCTTCTGGGCAAACAGCTCCACACATCAGACTTCTACCCATCAAGCTGGCCTTGGCACTGTTCTCCACCTTGACAGGCTCGTTCTGGAGGTGTCCAAGCAACTCCCCTTTTATGTCATAAACCTTTTAATTTAATCTAGAATTTTCTTGTCATATTCCTCTGAGACCTTTGCTGGCTGACTACTGACTTGGCTGTCCTCAGGTCAGGGCCTGACAGTATTTTAGGATTGAGCAATGGTAGCTAGTGAGCTAGCCGGCAGGGCAAAGTGCTTTTATCCCTTCTCCCTCCTCTGGTCAAAGGACATGTTAGTTATAAAGGCAGGAGGCTAAGCCCAGGGCACACCCACTGCATACATGGGCTTGGCTTGGGCAGGAAGATGTCCGTGGGAACCTGGGCAGCTGCACACAAAGCCAACCCAAAGAGGGCGCATACTTCTCTCTGTCGGCCTTGTAAGTGTGGGCTATTTCTGGCACCAGTGGATCATCAGGGTTGGGGTCGCAGAGCAGAGAGCAGATGGACAGGAGAACTACAAAGAAAAGAAAGGGTCAGTCAGCTGAGGCGCTGAGGTAGGGGATCCTTGTGGGCCCGGTGAACCTCCTGAAGTACAATTCTTGTTTCCTCAACACTCCAGTTTAAGGATTCTGTTCAAGTCATGATGATATTTGATGCTAGCACACCAGCAGGACACACATTACAGTGCAGCCCCAGCACACTGTCCTAGGACAGCTCCTTCCTCCATGCGGTCCAGGCCTTTACTTCCCTCCCCCACTGAAACCCCTGTGGTCTCAGCTCTCACATTCTTCCAAACCCCAAGTCTGTACCCACACCACACATCTTTAGTGCCCCAGCAGCCTCTGTTTACCGCAAGAACACAGGAATTCAGAATGCTGAAGTCAGAGACTCTGAACCAGGGCTGCAAGACCAGTGCATGCCCCACCCGCGTCTGTGCTCTCCTGTGTTAAGGGCAGTGTTAGAGGTCTTGGACAGAGGAAGTACGTTACCAGACCTTGCTGAGCAACAGATGAAATGTGGAGAACTGTATTTGTGCTTTGCCCCAAATCCAGCATGACTCAAAACAAACTAGCTTCAGCGAGTCTGAAGTCCTGAGCAGTTTCCTTCAGGGAAAGCTCCCCATGGGAAGGGCAGGTTCCACTGATGGAGGCACTCAACTCTTCCGAGGTTCCGAGAGCCTGGCGCTGCGGGGCTGTGGACGTCTTTCCACACCACTCGGGCTGCCTGTCCTTCCTCAGAGCCTTGCTGCTCTTCCCCTTCCCTCCATCTTTCTGACTCCACTGATGTCACTGGCCATGGAGGCTGGCAGACTCTGATGGCTGCTCCTGCACAACCCAGAAAAGGGCCATTCTGGCAGAATGCTGGCCTGTTTCCTACATATGTAGAGTACACTGTGGTCCTGCACAGTGCGGCAGTTCCATCCTTCGGGATTTACCATATCCACCTCTGCAGGCCTCTTTTATTTTTATTTTTATATATATTTTTTGCATTCTAAAGCTTGTCCTGCCTGTTGTCTCGTAGTCTGAGGTCTCTCCCAATGCCCAAAGCCTTATGCTCCACATACCTGGTGTGGGTGGCTTGTCCTACATGCCCATACCCATACTCAATCTTTGTTCCATAGTACCTGCCATTCTACAGCACGGTTTAGACTGGACTGTTGTTTGAGGCAGGGTCACCCCTCGGCTGGCCCTGGACCCTGCCCCCGGCTCCCAAGTGCTTTGGTTATAGCTATCGCCTTGAATGCTTAATAGTGTCCACCAATATGCTCATAGTCACTTGTTTGGGGAAAGGAAAATTTCTTCACAGACTGGAGATCAGGCTGTGTATCTGGCCTTTCAGAGATGACTCACAGTCTGCGCTGGTCCACAGATGAATAAGAAAGAAAAGAAGGAAGGAAGGATGGACAGATGGACAGAAGGACATGAAAAGTTTAATATTTGCTCTCCAACTTTTAGGTGAAAATGCAAGTAAGGCTGATGCTATGTATCTTCTTGTACCCATTTGACAGTTTGGTGCAATTGACTACACTAGGGCATAGGGGTTATGCTTTACAATGCCGCTGCTTTACAGTGTGGAGAATGAGGCAGTCACAGGGCTGGGCAGGGCTAGTGATCTGGGGAAGCGCCTGTCTTCCTGAGCTTCCATGTCCGCTAGTCAGCAAGGGGACCGTGAGACAAGCATGCTGAGCACACGTGAGTGTCTCTACCTTTGGACACAGTCAACGCTGGGGACCACTGTGACCTCAGGATGTCCAGGCAAATGCTGCCACTGCTGTTGATATTAGGGTGATAGATTTTGGTAGTGAAAGCAACCTGTAAAAACAAGACATCGAGTCAGACAAGCCACAGGGAGATTGGGAAAATAATCCAAGTGAAGAGGCAGTAGGTACTGCCAAGCTGTACCCCAGTCTACGTACCCCAGCTTCTAATGGGGCATACATAGGCGGCCGACCTTTAGAGAAGTAAAAGCACCCTGACCCACTTCTTCCTGGATTCTCGGTGTGAACGTGGGGCATTGATGTCCACTTCCCAATGCAGTGTGCCATGAATAATGAGCGGGGGAGAACAGACCCAACTATCTATGAGAAAACCAACCCGACTGATGGTTACAATGAACAAACAGTCAGCATCACAAACAGCTGGATAAAATTCACCCCTCACCCTTTGCTTAACTATGTTAGTCTAGGTGGTTTAGATGGGAAAAACAAAACAAAAAAAAAAAACAAAACTCAAAATGTTTTTTGTTTGTTTTTATGAGACAGGGTCTCACTGTCACTCTGGCTATTCTAGAACTTACTATGCAGACCGGGTTAGCCTCAAATCATAGAAATCTGCCTGCCTCTGCCTTCCACGTGTTGGGATTAAAGATGTGTGCCACTGTGTCCTGATGAAAAAATTTCTTTCAGCCATCACTGATTTTGGCCTAACACCAAGCACAGACATTTTGTTGTATCAAGATAAAAAGTGTCCCGGGACTATGATGTGCCATTAACAGGTAATCCCAGAGCACACCACTTAGAGTCTCTTCAGTTCACCTGTCAGTTAGCCTCAGTGCCTGGAACCTGCCTGACCTCCTCTGATCTCAGGTTCTAAACAGGATCAGGCCTGGGTAGTACTTGGACAAGAGAATCTAGCCTTCCATGCTTACTGCTGGCCTGCTCCCACACGTTTAGGCAGGATCTGTGAGGCCCAGGCTGACCGAGGACTCATAGGTGCCCTGAACAGGCGTCTAACTTTACACCTTGCGCTAGCTTCTGAGTGCTCCAGATGTTCCCCACCACAACCAGCTCACAAATCATGCCTTAATACGATCACTCTGGAACATGTCGATGTGCCCTGATGACACGGAATGCATGCTGCAGGGAAAGGCACAGCCATTGCCAACGTGAAATAGGGCAGCTGTGATTTTGCACATGAGAGCTTCACTGCACCAGGCCTCCCGACAGGCCCTGTGGAAGGGGGGAAGGGCTCACGAAGTAGACAACACTGCAAGTGGGCGGCCCAGGAGGGATTGCTGGGAAAGGGGACACAATTCGTTTTTTTTCCTTTCTTTTTGTATGATTTATTTATTTATTAAAGATTTATTTATTTATTATATGTAAGTTCACTGTAGCTATCTTCAGACACCCGAGAGGAGGGCATCAGATCTCATTAAGGATGGTTGTGAGCCACCATGTGGTTGCTGGGATTTGAACTCAGGACCTTTGGAAGAGCAGTCAGTGCTCTTAACTGTTGAGCCATCTCTCCAGCCCCTTGTATGATTTATTTATTTTATATATGTGAATACACTGTTGCTGTCTTTAGACACACCAGAAGAGGGCATCAGATCTCATTACAGATGGTTGTGAGCCATGTGAGTACTGGGATTTGAACTCAGGACCTCTGGAAGAACATTCAGTGCTCTTAACTGCTGAGCCATCTCTCCAGCCCCCAAGAAAATTCTTTTAAAGATTTATTCATTTTTATTTTATGTGCACAAGCATTTTGCCTGCACACACCGTGGGTATGCAGTGCCCACAAAGGTCAGGAGAGGGAGTCCGAAATGCACAAACTAGAGTTACAGATGGTTGGGAGGTGTCATGTGGTATGAAGAATCAAACTTGGGTCCTCTGGAAGAGCGGCAAATGCTCCTAACCACTGAGCTATCACTACAGCCTGGGAGAGATCATGCTTTGATTGTATAGCACCCCTACATTGCCTGTTCTTCCAGAGCTAACTCCTGTTCCTTTCAGTTCCCAGCTGAACCCACTACTCACCAAGCTAGCCTTGGGTGGTGCCACTTTTTTTTTTTTTTTTTTTTGGTTTTTTGGATATGGTTTTTTGGATTTGGTTTTCTCGAGACAGGGTTTCTCTGTATAGCCCTGACTGTCCTGGAACTCACTCTGTAGACCAGGCTGGCCTCGAACTCAGAAATCTGCCTGCCTCTGCCTCCCAGAGTGCTGGGATTACAGGAGTGCGCCACCACCGCCCGGCTCTGTATTGTATTTTTTATGTTATTTTTTTTGAGGTAGGGTCTCCTGTAGCCCAGGCTGGCCTTGAACTCCTGATCTTTCTGGATCCATCTTTCAAAAGCTGGGATTACACACATAAGCTATCTTGCTATCTTATGCCATATAAGAACAATTACTTATTATTATTCTAATAATAATAGAGTGAACACAGAACATCTATGGAGGTAGAAGCCAACCTTCATTGGCTGTTTCTCAAAGTTGCCTCTGTTAAGCTCCTTAGCTGCCCAGGGGTCATGCAGACCCCACTCTCAGCTGTAACACTTGGGCCTTCCCTCCCACAGGAAGTCCTGCTCACAAGGCTTGCTCTCTTGAAGTGTCTATTGTGTCACCTCTCTGCTTGAACCTATGCAGTGCCTGCTCATTAGAGAAACATCCACTGCTACCTGTTCTTGGTGCCAGTCACTGCTTGTGTGTCTTTTTCGCATGGAAAGGTAAGCTCAGCTGAGTGTGGGAAGTCCTGGTGTGAGGAGCCTTGTGCAAGAACAACAGAGCCTGCAGACAGGCCCTTCCAACAATACACCTAGCCCCCAGACTGTTTTGGATTGGTTATAATGCTATTTTGTTAATTTGGCTCCCAAAATTACACGGGAACCTGCACATCTGCCTATAAGATGCTGAGGCTGAATACAAGTTGCCAGCGGCCAATGGCAGGGCAGGAGACAGGCAGGATGTTAGATTTCCAGGAAAGGGAACCCTCACCCTCACTCCCACCCACCACCAGGAAGAAGAGGTTTTAGAACTGTTACACCGGGGAAGTACATAGAGCTGGAGAAGTGGTGGTTTACAGCCATGCAAGAGCCCGGGAAGAGTGGCCGCGGGGCCCTGCCCCGCCTGGGTCTGGGGAGCAGAGATGAAATACAGACTTTAGTAAGTGATATCATTCAGGAGTATTGGAGGGGAGGCGTCAGCAGTGTGGAAGTGTGGGAGTGGCCCAGCTGTAGAGCTTCGTAGGGCATATTAAACTGAAGGCTCCACTTGTGTGTGTGTGTACGTGTCTCTCATTTGAGAAGCCACAACACTGCGGCAGCAGCGAGAAGCACATGCTCACGCACACCTGCCAGAGTCTGGATTAACCTACTGCTCTTACAGATGGCGCCCAACCTGCAGGCTCAAATTCACTATTGGAAATTGAGATTCTTGAAAGGAGGTGGGGAGAATTGGTTTCCTGGCAGAGCTTCAACTTTTGCCTGAGCCGCATTCGTGTGGGTTTGGAACTAGAACAAAAGGGTGTGCTAATTGGTGCACATAATTCTGGGGCTTGAGGCTTAAGGATGAGACACACCCAGGCTGAACGGAACAAAACTGGATGGTAGGGATTTACCCGGAGCCCTTCTCAAAGGCTTCTGGCTGCTGCCTCAGAGAGTTTGAACTCAGGTCCTGAGAGCCCCTGAGAGCCCCTGCTGTGCAAAGAGACAGGGTACTCAGAAGGCAGAGAGAGGCAGATAGTCGAGGCCACTTGCCTCCAATAGTCAGATAAACAACAGATAGAGATGAATGAAATTTGATTTGTTTTTAAGGATAAAAGAGAGTAGAGTAGCAATTGTTTAAATGTTTTTAAGTATACAAGAAATAAATCCAGACTTTGATCTCAAATGTAGGAAACAACGGGGGGGGGGGGTAGAGAGAATAGAATGAGATAGGAGATAAATGGGAAGAGAGAGAGAGAGAGAGAGAGAGAGAGAGAGAGAGAGAGAGAGAGAGAGAGAATAGAATGAATGAGTAAAATGCTTTAGAAGAGATTTGAGAAAGTCAAAGAGGGCAACACTCGAAGGTTTTGAACATGGTCTACATGGGAATTCTGGGATTGCTTAGCCTGGTATGATAAATTAATAGCCTAAAATAGACTCATACAGAAATATAGAAGGGAATTTAATTGAAGTTAAATACATAGGAAAAGAAAGGAGGTTAAATAAAAAGGGTATTAATTTCACAGAAGGGAGAATTTAAGTATACATAGATGAATAAATTGAGGCTTTTGATCTGAAATTGTAGGTCAAGAGCAGGGGATAGGGAGAATAACCTTATCTCAGATAAAGAGTAAAAACTTGGGCCTTGATCTCGTGTGAGACCAAGGCAGGAGACAGTAGAAAAACGCTGTCTCAGTGGGTAATGGTAATTGTTTAGCTTGCTTTATATTAATTTAGCTTTTATAAAGAAAAAGGTGATCTATATACCCACAGTGATACTAATCTCCATAGAAGGGAGAATAAATGAAAACTGATTTAATTATTTTTAAGGATAGAAAGGAGACTAAAAATAGACTTACACAGTAAGTAGAAGGAAATTTAATTGAAGTTAAATATATAGCAAAGGATGTTAATCCAAGTTATATAAAGAGAAAGGGGATTGTGATGGTTTGTATATGCTTGGCCCAGGGAGTGGCACTATTTGGCTGGTGGTATGGCCTTGTTGTAGTAGGTGTGTTGCTGTGGGTGTGGGCTTAAGATCCCCACCCTAGCTGCCTGGAAGTGAGTCTTCCACTAGCAGCCTTCAGATGAAGATGTAGAACTCTCAGCTCTTCCTGCATCATACCTGCCTGGATGCTGCCATGTTCCTGCTTTGATGATAATGGACTGAACCTCTGAACCTGTAAGCCAGCCTCAATTAAATTAAATGGTGTCCTTTATAAGACTTGCCTTGGTCATGGTGTCTGTTCACAGCAGTAAAACCCTAAGACAGGGACATATATACCCATAGAGATATTAATCTCCATAGAAGGGAGAATATAAGTATACACAGATAAATACATTTAGGCCTTGATCTCACTATTAAAAATTAATCATGGAAGAACAAGGCAGGGGATAGTTAAAGAACACTGTCTCAACAGATAATATTTGTTTAGGTTGTTTTGAATTGTTTTAATTATCAAAATGCAGGTGGTTTTAAGTATAGAGGTTATGATATTAAAAATCCTCTGGGAGAGAGGTCAAGAAAAAAGCAAGACTGAAGGGGGAGGCTGCTAATGTGAATCAATCTATACCTTTGATTATTTTGGGCTACTGGACCAAGGACATGGTATTTTGGGAGAGAAGCTCTGTATTTGTGTTAATAGGAAAGAAGAAAGGGCTTTAGACCCCTCCAGAGTGACATGGATCAGATATGACAGAAGACCCCCTGAAGATCTTAGATACAAAAAAGAAAAATTCGAGAAAATCAGACAGGACAGGTAACATGATTTGCTGATTCCTCCACATGGGAACAGCCCTGTAATTGGCTTAGACATAAAAATGTCTCTAGCCAAAACTTCAGCTAAAATTAGAAATAGATATTGTTGGTTGTGGAATCCTTAAGATTCATCATGCCATCCTTCACATGGCATGAATGAAGATCTATTACAATCGGTTATTGATCAGATTAACTGAGAAGGATAGTTGCCTTTCACCTGCTCAAATAGGGAACAAACATTCAACTTTTTTTTTCTTTTTTTTTGGATTTGGTTTTTTCGAGACAGGGTTTCTCTGTGTAGCCCTGGCTGTCCTGGAACTCACTCTGTAGACCAGGCTGTCCTTGAACTCAGAAATCCGCCTGCCTCTGCCTCCCAGAGTGCTGGGATTACAGGCGTGCGTGACCACTGCCTGGCCAAACATTCATCCTTAACTGATCTATGCACCTTGCACAATCTTTACGAATATCTTACTAGTACTAAAAGTTTGGTTGTAAGATTCATATATTGCAGAATTTGCAGCTCTGACAAGATTCATCCATGGGGACACTGAAATGATCAACCTGCCTCCCAAAACAGCATCAGGAATAGCTGCTGATTCCCAATGAACTCAGTTCATCCAGCCTTTCAGACAGATCCAGTCAAAACCTCAGTCAAGTCCTGAGCCTTCTAAGCATACAGAGACTAGATAATAGATGCTAAAGCTAGCTTTTTAAAGTCTAACCAATTTTTCTAATTTTCCTACCCCTCCCCACCCCTTTAAATTTTTTTTTTCGTTACCTCTATTCAGCAGGAAGAAGTTGTGGAGAGTCATCATCTCCATCCCTCGGGTCTGAGTGTCTGGTTATGGTTATTTTATAAATTATACATAGGTTATCAAGGGATAATTTGGAAATAGTCATAATTTTGAACAGGGAGAAAATACATGAGATGGATTGCTAAATTTATTCTTGAATAAAATACTGAATAGCTATAATCTTACATTGGTAGAAATCTCTATAATTGATACAAAATTGAAGTTAAAACTTCTTACATTGGTTCAGAATTTATATATTAATACAGATTTAAGGTTTTCATTGGTATAAATCTTTGTATATTGAGACAAAACTTGAAATTAGTATTGTTACTCTTAAATAGGCATTGTTCCTATGCAAGGCTTTGACTCAGTTCTTCTATAGCTGCTATTACCAATTGTTTAGGATGATTAAGTAGCACAAATTAAGGGCCAGATAATTAACTCATGGTTGTATTAGATTCTGATTTAATTATAGTAAAATGGTTTTAAAAGGAATAGCTAAGAGTAGTCAAGGTTTAACAGTTCAGATATACTTTATATAGATAGTCTTCAAAACTATCAGAAGCCCATAGAACATGGCATCTGTAATCATTTCATTATTAGATTTTTGACTAAGAGACATGTCACTCCGGACAGTACCTCCTTCATGGTCAAAGAAGATACTGAGCATCATAATCTCCATATGGAGTTGTTCCAGTTGTGGCAAGGGAGCCACTGGGCAAGTATTGCCCTAATTCATCTATAAACAAAAAGGAAAGGACACAAGATGACGGGATAATCCATAGCTTAGCTCTGCCAAGACAAAGTGAGCTAGTCCTTCGTGGTTCCTGCTGCACTTAAGGTCTACGGAAGGTTCTGGGCCAGAGGCTGAAGACAGAGGCTCCGACACTTTGAGGAACCAGGGACTCTTCAGGCGATCAGCTGTCTCTGTAATTTAAGTTCTTGAAGCTATGTTTTTGTGCTTCCTATATATTCAAGTAATATTTACTTTGTTCTTGAATCTTTTTCAAAGATTTATTTATTAATTTTATGTGAGTATGCTATTGCTGTCTTCAGACACACCAGAAGAGGGCATCAGATCCCATTACAGATGATTGTGAGCCACTATGTGGTTGCTGAGAATTGAACTCGGGACCTCTAGAAGAGCAGTAAGTGCTCTTAACCATTGAACCATCTCTCCAGCCCCCTTGTTCTTGGATTTCTGATGGGGTTGAAAACTGTTAGAGTTTCATAATCAAACTTAAGTTGTTTAGCATTAAGGATGGTAATGCAAGTTAAAATCAGAACATAAGTCAGGTATAGAATTGTGATAGATTAGAGTAACATACTTATATTGACAAGATTGATGGGCTGGACATTATTAGTGTATATCATACCTTATAGTTTACATAACTGCTTTAACTATGCTCAATATATATATGTGAGAAAAGACCTTTTTAATGTACGAAAAGGGTGAGATGTTGTAGATTGGTTCTAATGCTAGTTGTGTTAATTTGGTTTCCAAAATTACACAGAAACCCACATGTCTGTCTGCCTGTAAGACACTGGGGGTCCCTGCTCCCAGTTGGCTTCAATTGGTGAATAAGCATTGTCAGCGGCCAACGGCTGGGCAGGAAGACAGAGGTGGGACTTTAGATTTCTTGGGCAAGGGAACCCTGGGAGGAAGAGATTTTCAGAATCGCCATGCCAGGGAAGCAGAAAGATCAGGCCTAAGATCTGGAAAAGCAAGAGCATACAGCCATGTAAGAGCGGGGAAGAGTGGTCCCAGGGGCCCCGCCCCACCCCGCCTGGGTCTGGGGTAGCAGAGATGAAATACAGACTTTAGTGATATCATTCAGGAGTATTAGAGGGGAGGCGTCAGCCGTGTGGGAGTTTGGAAGTGGTCCAGCTGTAGAGCTGCTTAGGGCGTATTAAATAGAAGTGTGTGTGTGTGTGTGTGTGTGTGTGTGTCTGTGTGTCTGTGTGATCTGAAAATCCACAACATTGGGGCGGCAGTGAGAAGTTAAGATCAGATTATTGTTACACAGCTCCCCTGTTCATTGATGGAATTGTTCTCTGAGCCTTTATAGAGGGAATGGTGTGATGGCTAGCTGTGATTATCAACTTGATAAATCTAGAATCCCCTGGGAAGAGGGTCCCGATGAAGGACTGTTTGGATCAAGATGGCTTGTAGAGGGCTGTCTTCACTACATTAACTGAGGTGGAAGATCTCTGTGTACTATTCCTTAGGCTGAGAACACTGAACAGCACACAACTAGAGAAAGGGAGCTCAGTTTAAGAATGCATACACTAGGGCTGAAAGATGTCTCAGTGGTCATGAGCACGTGTTATTCTTGCAGAGGACCCATGTTCAGTTCCCAGGACCAACGCAGCAACTACAATGGACTGCAACTCCACTACAAAGGGATCCAACACCTTGTCAGACCTCTGCAGGCACCAGGCATGCAAGCAGTACAAATACATATGGGCAGGCAAAACACTCATGTGCATAACATGAAATAAATACTAATGTGTACATTTCGTTCAACTCTGCTTCTTGATTACAGATGCAATGGCACTGGTTGTCTCCGGCTCCTGCTGCGTGGCTCCCCTGAAATTATGGGCTGTAACCAGAAACTGTGAACGGACATAGCCTCTCCCTAAGTCACTGCTGTCAGGTATCTATTCAGGCAACAGAAATGAAACTAAGACACAGGGGATAGCGGGTCTTTGGCTACTTGGTGGGTTCTTCTTTTCTCTACCCTTCCCCACTCTTTTCCCACCCTTTCGAGCCCCTAACATTAGATAGGAGAGAAAAAAGATAGAAAAGAAATGGGGTAGTGTTATCATCAGACTACATCCTGTAATGTAGTCTGTAATGTGCTAATTTCTTCTTTCTTCTTTGTGCACAACTATTTAACAAACCATGGTTGCCAGGCGGTGGTGGCGCACAGCTTTAATCCCAGCACTTGGGAGACAGAGGCAGGCGGATTTCTGAGTCTGAGGCCAGCCTGGTCTACAGAGTGAGTTCCAGGACAGCCAGGGCTACACAGAGAAACCCTGTCTCGGAAAAAAAACAAATTAAAAAAACAAACAAACCATGGTCAACAACCACAACCAGCACACAATCACTACCCACACATTCGCCCACCACCCACCCAACCACCAACCTATTCTGCCTCGCAGGGTCTTAGCATTTATATATCCTCTGAAAATTTTCCCTGAATTCTAAAAGACAATTGTAGAAACTATCTGTAGCTAACAGAATCATGCCCCTGCTAGATCATGGGGCAAATCATGGTCAGCTGTGGACAGCAGCCCCATATCCCACACCTGGGATGAAAACAAAAGCATAGCCTTATGATATTTCTGTTTTTTTAAAGAATCCAAAACTCTAAAACTGTCACTACAACAGGATATTATGTAAAAGAATGTCTGAAATCCTTGTCTTTAAAGATTAGCTTGTTTGTTTATATGAGTATTTATTTATTTATATGAGTACATAGCTTCAGACACACCAGAAGAGGGCATTGGATCCCATTACAGATGGTTGTGAGCCACCATGTGGTTGCTGGGAATTGAACTCAGGACCTCTGGAAGAGCAGTCAGTGCTCTTAACTGCTGAGCCATCTCTTTAGCCTGTGTGAAATCCTTCTAACAACAAAATTAACGTTTTTGGGCTCCAAGAGTGGGTGACTTCACCTTTGTGTTCTCTAGTGTGGAGAGGAGAGGAGCAGTCCGAGGGTGTGCAGTGTGCAACAGCCCTCCTCACCCTCACAGAGGGGCACCGTAGCACACTCCCCTCCCCCTGGACCTTGTCTTAAAATCACACCGGCTGAGCCAGCTGGTGGTGGCGCACGCTGTAATCCCAGCACTTGGGAGGCAGAGGCAGGCAGATTTCTGTGTTCGAGGTCAGCCTGGTCTACAGAGTGAGTTCCAGGATAGCCAGGGCTACACAGAGAAACCCTGCCTCAATAAACAAACAAACAAACAAACAAACAAACAAAAACAACAACAACAATAAAAATCACACCGGGAACTCCGTCTGACACTGTAAGGAAGGAAGGAAGCCAGAGCCTGAACAGACTCTCCTACAGTGATAAAGGGCAGTTCAGGGATCTTCATGAACCTGCCTGCTGCCATCTGTGGCTATTTTCACAGCCCCTAATTAACCCTCGTCTATTTTCTTCAATATACTGCATTTCCCAAAACACTCCAGTATACAACTGAAGACCGGCATAACAACACTTCCCTGTCATTAGTTGCTTTATAACTGGACCTTCATCTTTTCCTTCCTTCCTTTCTTTCCTTTCTTTTTATTTTTTCATTTTTTATTTGATACAGGGTCTCACTGCATAGCTCTGTAGCTCTGGCTGGCCTTAATCTCGCAGAGTTCCACCTACCTGTGTCTTCCAAGCACTGGGATTAAAGTTATCTTAAAACCATGCACTGTCATGCCTGCCTCACTGTTGCTTCCTCTGTCAGACCCCTGATCCCTTCCAGCTATAGTGGTTAGGTCTTTTACACTCTATAGTCCTGCTACCATAGAAATCTTCAAAATTGTGACTTCATTAAGGAAACCACTTACCATACTTATCCTTGCTCACAACAGTCCTGGTTAGTTTTCTGTCAGCTTGACACAAGCCAGTCATTTGGGACTGAGAAAAATGTCTATCAGACTAGCCTGTAGGTAAATCTGTTGGGCATTTTCTTAATTAAAGATTAGTGTAGGAAGACCCAGCCCACTGTGACTGGTGCTACCCTTAGGCAGGTGATCCTGGGTTGTATAAGAAAACAGGTTGCTGGGTGGTGGTGGTCCATGCCTGTAATCCCAGCACTCTGGGAGGCAGAGGCAGGCGGATTTCTGAGATTGAGGCCAGCCTGGTCTACAGAGTGAGTTCCAGGACAGCCAAGGCTACACAGAGAAAACCTGTCTCAAAAAAACCAAATACAAATAAAACAAAAACAAAAACAAAAAAAAAAAGAAAGAAAGAAAAAAAAGAAAAGAAGAAATGAAAAAGAAAAAAAGAAAAAGAAAAAGAAAACAGAAACAGGTTCAGCAAGCCATGAGGAGCCACGCCAGTAAGCAACATTCCCCATAGTCTCTGCACATTCCTGTCTCCAGGTTCCTGCTTGAGTTTCTGTCCTGACATCCTGTAGTGATAGTGTGACCTAAGAGGTGTAAGATGAAGATACTTCTGGCCATGACATTTATCACAGCAAGAGAAACTGTAAGATAAGGCTAATTGTGAAAGTCAGAAGTCTCAGCAGGCTGTAACCACTGACTGGTAATGGCTGAGCATTAGAAAAAGGTGCACATACCGCTCACTCTACTATGACAAGAGGTCATCATAAGCCTTTCATCAAACAGCATGGGAGTTGGGGGCAGCCTCACCTTTGGGGGCTTGAAAGGATAATCTGTAGGGAAGTGGATGGCCAGGAAAAAAACACCTCCTTGGTAAGGGCTGTCATTCTGGAAGGACAAGACAGAGGAGACATCAATGCCTGCAGGAAAGGCAAAGCACCACAAACAGCCTAGAGCTGTGCAGCAGCAGCACTACCTACCGGGCCCATGATGGTGGCCTGCCAGTGGAACACTACAAGACAAAAGAGAGACAGGCATGTAAGGGCTCCTCAACGAAGGGCGCCTGTTCTACTGGAAAGGTGCTGCTGGGCTCCCACAGGACTGCCTCATTTCTGACACCGACTGCAAGTGTGGGGCGTTGAGAAGCACGCTCAAACCCTGCGACTCACCAGGACTCCAGGGCTCCTTAGAAGCTGCTGCAGCCAGGGTTATAGGCTAATACTAACATGACACAGATCCAAATTCAGTTTCCTAGGCAGTTACTGCTAATCAGGAATGCTTGCCTGTGCAGCAGTGTGGAGGTATTAGCAAGACCCTACCATGAGCACATGACTGATGAGCATCTCTCAGAGCTGAAGTTAAAATTCCCCCAGATCTTTCTTGGTCAAAACAAATTGATTTGTTCAATATTTATTTTTACTTTATGTATATAGGTATTTTGTCTGCATGTATCTATGTACAGACACACACACACACACCATTTGTGCCCGGTGTTTGTTTGAGAAGGCTAGAACAGTGTTGGATCCCCTGGAACTGGGGCTGAAGACAGTTGGGGGTGCCAAGTTGTCCTAGGAACTGAAATCGGGCTCCCTGAAAGAGCAGCACAGGCTCTTGACCAGTGTGACAGGTCAGGTTACATTCCAAATGGAGCCTGCACTGTCAGAAGTCATTCTTCCTGTGCTGAGTCATAAGGAAGATGGGTTGTCCCAAGTCAGACACGGGACACTAGTGTAAATGTGCATTTACCTGCAGAGTCATTTTGCTGGTTTGAAAATATCACTTTTATTGCTTTTGACTGTTTTAATTCCATCTCATGCTAATTATTTGTTTTTAAGTTTTTATTATTACTGTGTGCGTGTGTGTGTGTGTGTGTGTGTGTGTGTGTATACACACACACACACACACACACATACATATATATATGATGTCTGTAGGGTGGATTCTCATGTGACTTGATGGGGTGCATGCGGAAGTCAGAGGACAGTACTCTATACAGTCGGTTCTCTCCACTTATACATGGGTTCTGGGGATCAAATTCAAGTTGCCAGATTTTCATGGAACATACTTTTACCCATTAGCTATTGCAATGGAACGAGGAATATAGGTATGTACTTCAGTGTGAGTACTTCATATATAACTCAGATCCTTATGTACTAACTGAATCATCCTTCCAGTCCGAAAAAAACTTTAAGTGATAGAAAAATATATATTACATAAAAATAATCATTTGCAGTAAGCTCAAAATCTAAGACAATGTACACTGTCTAAAATACATAAATAAATAAATAAATAAATAAATAAATAAATAAATAAATAAATAAATAACAGGGCCTTGAAGCTGACTAAATGGGCAAAGTGCTTTCTGTAAAAGATGAGAAGCTGAGTTTGTATTCCAGCACCCAAGTAAAAGTCAGATGTGACAGCATGCAATGGTGTGTGTGTGTGTGTGTGTGTGTAGGTACATCTTAGTGGCTAGATAGTTAGCCATCCAGTCTAGCCAAAAAGGTGAGTTCTAGGTTTAGCTAGAGACCCTGTCTCAAAAGATACAATGAAGGGACTAGAGAAATAGCTCAGTTGTTAAGAGCTGTTCTTCCAGAGCACCCAGGTTCAATTCCCAGCATCCACATGGTAGTTCACGACCATCTGTAAGTCCAGTTCCTGGGGATGCAATGTCTTCTTCTGGTTTCTGAAGGCACTGTTGTGTACAGACATGCATGTAGATAAAATAATAAAATACATGTAAAATAATTTAAAAATTAAACAATTAAAAACTGTGTACATTTACACTAGTGTCCCGTGTCTGACTTGGGACAACCCATCTTCCTTATGACTCAGCACAGGAAGAATGACTTCTGGTGGTGCAGGCTCCATTTGGAATGTAACCTGACCTGTCACACTGTTATGAGCTCATGACCCCCACTGAGAAAGCAATTCAGGCAGTAATTTCCAGGTCTTCACCAAGTGTGCGCACTGCCCTGAGTTCTAACACTTTCCCCTGTCTATCTTTTTGGGCACTAGTCAACCTTCCAAGCAAGCTCAAACTGCCTCTTGTCTGGGCTTTCACACTAGTTCTCTGAAGAAGCCCGCTCCCAGCTCCATGCCGGAGGTAACGTCCAGTACTCAGCATCCCTGCTTTCACGAACTCTACTTTTCCTCTTCATCGAAATTTATAGCTTGCCTGTTCTGTTGGTGTTCTCAAATTCTAATACAATGGAAAATGATCCTTAAGCTTTAAACACAAAACAAACAAAAACAAAAAGAAAAAAGAAAAGCTCAAAAAAAGAAAGAAAAGAAAAAGCAATCTACACTGGGCAAGGCGGCACACATTCTAGCAATCTGGAGAATAAGACAGGAAGATTACAAGTCTGAGGCCAACCTGGGCTACAACGTATGTTTAGGCCAGCATCAGCTACTGAACAATAAGACATGTATTAAAACAGCAAAAAACAAACAAAGTAATTCATAAGCATGTGAAAGGCAAACAATTAGATATCATAGAACTGCTCAATGGAGAGAGCAGGAATGAGGTCTGGTCCCTGACGGCACCGGAGGCTTTGGTTGCAAGCCTTCTGAAATCTGGAAAAATACTTACAGTCATCACCCACAGGTCCTGCGGAACACTGAGCAGGAGGATCCCTCTGTAAGTCAGTCAGTTCCTAGAATATGAGACAGGAGTTAGCTTGCTCTATGCCTAGGAAGCTGCCTGTGCACACGGGTCCTCTGGCCATGATTAATCTGGCAGAAGCCCATAGGAGCTGGTTGGAAAGGGCAGGCAGGAGGCTACTTACAGAGGTGGATACAAGATGGTCAAACGTCCATGGACAGAGTAGAGATGCGCAGCAGTTAAAAGCACTCGCTGCTCTTTCGGCAGAGTTCTGTTCCCAGCACCCACTTCAAGGGGCTTACAACCACTGTAACGTCAGCTCCAGATCATCCAACACCCCCTTCTTGCCTTCAAGGGCATCCTTACACCTCTCCCTCTCCTTCCCTCCGCCCCCCACACACAGAATAAATACAGCGTTTGAGATGAGCAACAGTTTGTACCTAAGAACCAAATGAAGACCAATCTGAGACCTTTGGGCCGGGTTATAACTTGTGAAGCCACTAATGATGGACCATCTTCACTATCAACTAGACTAAATCTAGAGTCAATTACAATGCACGCAGCTGCGAGAGGGTTTCTTGATTGGATTGTTGGAAGTTGGAAGGCCCACCCTAAACCTGGGCCCCACCTTCTGGTGGCAGCCCACACAAAAGGGTGAGGAGGAAGGTCCATTGCTGTTTGCCTACTCGCTCACACTCTTGCTGACAAGTTCATCTATGCTGTAATCCTTTGCTGGTATTAGAACCTGCTTCTCTGTTCCAAGAACACTGAGGACCAGGAGAGACATCCAGCCTGGTGACTGAAACAACTACCAAATTCTTCACCTTTCAATAGAGACAGTCATTGTTGGGCTAGCCATATCATAGCCTGCAAGCCACTGTAATAAATCACGTACCTTCTCCTATTCTTTTTTTTTTTTTTTTTTTTTGGCTTTTTGGATTTGGTTTTGTCGAGACAGGGTTTCTCTGTGTAGCCCTGGCTGTCCTGGAACTCACTCTAAGATCAGGCTGGCCTCGAACTCAGAAATCCACCTACCGCTGCCTCCCAGAGTGCTGGGATTACAGGCCTGCGCCACCACCACCCGGCTATTATTTATTTATTATGTAAGTACACCATAGCTGACTTCAGACACCCCAGAAGAAGGCATCAGATTTCATTACGGATGGTTGTGAGCCACCATGTGGTTGCTGGGATTTGAACTCAGGACCTTTGGAAGAGCAGTCAGTGCTCTTAACCGCTGAGCCATCTCTCTAGCCCCTGCCTTCTCCTATTCTATCAGTTCAGTTTCTTTAGAGAACCCCGACTAACACCCCATCTAAGGGGGATCTCACACTATGAGCCTAACTAGTACAACAGCTATCAAACTGCCTAGAAGCATATCCTGGTAACATCATGGTGGAGCCAAGCTTTAGAGCCAAACAGGGAAAAAAACAAAACAAAAAAAACAAAAAACCAGCTGAGGAGGAGCCTAATGAATGAATGTTCTTATGAGCCTATCAAAGGATCCTACCAGACTTTGATTTGGACACTTTAAAATGACCTGCTCTGTCTTCTTGGTTGTCTGTCTAGGGCTTATACTTTTTTTACTGGCTCACACCAGTTCTTGGGGGCATGGAACCATTTTTTCTGTTCAAAAGGCTCCAATTTCACTTTTCCCTCATGTTTCTTTCCAGGTACTTCAAGTTCCTCTTGAAAGTTCCTTTTCAAGAACTTCCTTTCCTCACTACATCAGGCTGCTATACAAATGGGACCATTAATGCAATTTCAAGGTCCCTTAGATGAGTCCGCTGGAAGGGTAACCCAACTGCCACACCTGATGGCCCCAATAAGCTCAAAGAAGTCATCCAGATTGTCATCCCAATTCCCAAATGATAGCTGGGGTTTGTTGAAATGAGTTTATGGAATCCTAGCAGTGGTTTGCTGCCCTCCCCAATGGTTTAGGTTCCTGAATAAAAGGCACACACCCAGCCTTTATGTTTTCATATGCTTTAACCAACAGCTAGGCGACTGCAAACCCCCATGCGGTTGGTCTTGGGTCCTTACTCACTAATTCTGTTCTGTCTTGGCCTGGACCCAGCTGGGCTGCGCTCTCAGCTCCTTCACAGAGGCTGAGCCTCCCTGTCTTCCTCTCTTTTCAGGCTTCCCTGTTGCAGAAAATATTAAAATGACCAGCACCCTTCCCGCTTTTGCCAGCCACTCTCTGCCCTGGCGTCCTGGCCGGCCATGCACTGGCAGGCTGTAGCTGGACTCTTTTATCTCATGGAGACTCTCTGGCCTGGAGCTCCCAAAATGTCTCTATCCAGCTCGCTAGGTTCCCACTGCCAGTTCACTACCACGCCAACCCCATGCTTCAAATCCCCCATGGCCTTTGTGGTGCATCTCAGGCAAACCCAGGCCTTGCCTCAGTACCTTTCTCTCTTGAACCACCAGGTGAAGGAAAACACAACACAAACTTAGTTCAGAAATGACAATAACTCAATCGTTGGGCACAGCAACTAAAATCCCAATCTGTATGCCTTATTAAATCTAAATCCGTTGATGGCAAATACTGCTGAATCAGACATGGAAACCAGGAGACTCTGGTAGCTACATCTTATCCTCGTGCTATCCCAGTGAAAAAGATTTAGCTCTCCCGCTTCCTCTCTTCCCCACTCCAACCTGGAAGTCCCACCTACTTCCCCAGTGATTGGCTCCTTTATTCACTAGGGGATTGGTTCACAGGAAATCACCTGAGCATGACTCACTCTTGTCCGCAGCCTCTCCGGCACAGCGTTAGCATCAACATACCAACAGCACCAGGCCCATCCACATGCTTGGCAAGCTCCTCTCCTCCACACGCTCCTGCTGTAGCAGATCTTCTCTTCCTCTCTCTTTCCTTCTGGTCCCAAGCCCTCAAATCCTCAAATCCTGCCACTGTTTCCCTCCCCAGTTATTGGCTGTTGGCATCTTTATTTACCAGAACAAACTGCTGGCAGGTTCCTAGAAGCTACATCCATTCACTCTCTACAGTTTGCGAGGAAACATAATTAGCATTCCTAATACAAGCAGCTACAAGGGTTGAGTGGAGATGATGGGAACAGGAGATAAAGATTAGGGAGACAGCAGGGCGGTGGTGGCGCACGCCTGTAATCCCAGCACTCTGGGAGGCAGAGGCAGGCGGATTTCTGAGTTCGAGGCCAGCCTGGTCTACAAAGTGAGTTCCAGGACAGCCAGGGCTATACAGAGAAACCCTGTCTCGGAAAAAAAAAAAAAAAAAAAATCAAAAAAAAAAAAAAAAAAGATTAGGGAGACAGTAGTTTAGGGCCAGGGGTCTTTGTTTGTTGGCTGTGAATGCCAGTTAGGAACTGTGGTTTCTTACCTTCTCCCAATGAGCACGTTTGTTTGAACAGTGTGAGACTCCAATCCACACTGATCACTTCTAGTGAATGGCTGTGGAACAGTATGTCTGGCTGTTCTTGGTAAGAATAGAATTTATCTATTCCCTAATTTTGCTTACCTCTTAAGAGGTTTTAGGATTACCTCTCCAGAGGGGTGAATGTTACAGTGGCTCTGGATGCCCCTGAAGAGAAAGCTGTCTCCTCCAAATCATGACAACAGATTCTACAGCTGGTTTGGATGGAGAGCAACAATTCCAAGTTACCCAAAACATAAGAGTTAATTCAGCTGGGCTGGTAATTGTCTTAGCCAGAGACCACACTTCAGAAAGGGGGCCAAGCAAAAGAGAAGGGTATAATAAATTAGCCTCTTAATGAGAATTATTTTTAAAAGATTTGTTTATTTTATGTATATGAGTACATTATACCTGTTTTCAGACACCAGAAGAGGGTATCAGGTCCCATTACAGATGGTTGTGAGCCACCATGTGGTTGCTGGGAATTGAACTCAGTACTTAGACTGATCTATCTCTCCAGCCCCAAGATTT
Source organism: Apodemus sylvaticus (assembly GCF_947179515.1). Classification (NCBI taxonomy): domain Eukaryota; kingdom Metazoa; phylum Chordata; class Mammalia; order Rodentia; family Muridae; genus Apodemus; species Apodemus sylvaticus. The sequence goes on along the minus strand of NC_067482.1, from coordinate 80,851,985 downwards.
TTTTTTTAAATCCACCGTTTTTCTTCCCTTCAGTTACTGGCCCAAGCCTGGGAGAGCTCTCCCAATACTCTGGGGATCCTTGCTCTTTACTCTGAAGCTCAACCCTCCCTATTCAGTGAGGTTTCTTGTCTGCCATGTAGCTGTGTGCTGGCTGAGCTCCATGCCTGACTCAATGGCATGGTCCTCTGTTCCTCTTCTCCATCTCCTTTCTCTTGGCCTATGAGACAAACTGTGTGTTTGCTGTAGAGGACAGAGCAAGGAAAGTGAAGCTCGCTAAACCCCTCAGAGCCCATAGATTGTGAGCCCCAGCCCAGAAACCACACACTGAGCAAATGAAGAGGACTTGAGTTTTGTTTTGATTTTATTGTAACTGTGTCCTGGTTCTTCTCTCTTGGAATAAATGTTTGTAACATGATTTTATAGGAACTTAACAGTTAGGAAAAATTCTTTATTTAGATTTTTGAGGACAAAATTTCTGTGTAGCCCTGAATGTCCTAGAACTTGCTCAGACTGGCCACAAAATCAGGACCCACCTGTCTCTGCCTCTGAGTGCTGGAATTAAAGTCATGTGGCACCATACTTGGCTTCAACTTCAGATATTTTAAAGAGATTGGACTTTAATTTTTCTAAAAAAAAAATATGTTCATTATATTTTATGTGTAAATGTTTTGCCTCCATGTATGTATGTGTACCACATGTGTGCTTGGTGACCATGGATGTCAAAAGAGGGCACCTGATCCCCAGGAACTGGAATATGAACTGCTGTGAACCACCACATGGATGCTAGAAATCAAATCTAAGTCCTTTGTAAGAGCAACAAGTGCTCTTAACTACTCAGCCACTTCTGCAGACTGTCCTTTTAAAGTGTTTAAGTTTTTAATGACTGTGGCACTTTTGGAATGAAAACCAAAGATTGTTCAGTGGTTAGAGCACTTGCTCTCAACACCTACATGGTCACTCACAAACATCTAAGTGTAGTCTAAGAGGATGTGAAACCCTCTTCTCGCCTCCATGGAGTACCAAGCATGCATATGAGGCACAGTCATACATGCAGAGAAAACACCAATATACATAAAAGAACTTAAAAAAAAAGCACATTATTTAAAAGTTGCAATGTATTTTGTATTGTGATATTATGAGATCTTGGGAATGAACAATAAAAGAAAAGATTATGGTTTAATAATAATATACTGGTAAATTAAGTTGAAAGAGGTTAGTTTTTTGTCAAGTTGACACAAACTAGGGTCATTTGGGAAAAGGTAATCTCAGCCAAGCCATCCCTTCCATTAGATTGTCCTATAGACAATCTGTGGGACATTTACTTGACTGATGTAGAAGAGCCCAGCCCACTGTGCATGGTGCCATACGTGGGTACATGGTCCTGGGGTACGGAATAAAGCAAACTGGCACACACCAGTAAGCAGCACTGCTCCGTGGCGTCTTCTTCAGTTTCTTCCTCCAGGTTCCTGTTCTAGCTTCCTCTGATGATGGACTACATAAGCTATAAACCAAACAAACCCTTTCCTCCCCAAGTTGCTTCTGGTTATGTGTTTATCACAGGAACAGAAATCTGATTGAGACACATACCCTGGATCCACTTGGTGGAAAGAATCATGTTAATGCTAAAAGTTAGGGTTAGAGGGCTGGAGAGATGGCTCAGTGGTTACAGGCATGACCTACTCTTCCAGAGCTCCTAAGTATGATTCGTGGTATCTATATAGGACATTTTACAACTACATGTAAGTGTGCAGTTCTTGAGCAACATATGCCCTTTTTTGGCCTCTGGAGGCACTTAACATATATGCAGGCAAAAAGGCCATACACACAAATTAAAAATAAGCAAATCCTTTCAAGAGGAGGTTATAAATACTATTTTGCAGTATAGAAAATCCAAACTTTTTTTTTTTTTTTTTTTTTTTTTTGGATTTGGTTTTTTCGAGACAGGGTTTCTCTGTATAGCCCTGTTCTGTCTTGGAACTCACTCTGTAGACCAGGCTGGCTTCGAACTCAGAAATCCGCCTGCCTCTGCCTCCCAGAGTGCTGGGATTACAGGCATGCACCACCACACTCGGCCCAAACTTTTAATACTATGTTTAAAAAAAATGGATCGTAAATTACAATATAATGCAGGGTATGGTGGCACATGCCTCTCAGGAGGCAGAGGCAGAGGCAGGTGGATCTCTGAGTTTGAGGTTGGCCTTGACTACCTAGTGAGTTTCGTGTCAACCAGGACTACATAGAGACCCTGTCTCAAAAATCCAAACCAAAGCAAAACGAAACAAACAAAAAACAACATAGAAATATAGAATTATTTTCTTTAGGAAAAAGAAGAAACGTAGATAACGCTAAAACGTTAACAAATGGCAAAGGGTGGATTAGTGGAACAGCAGAACAGAACTGGTTCTATTTTATTTTTCCTGCGATGCATTTACTAGACTCTAGGCTAATGGACTAACACAAAATCGTTACCTACAGGATGAAATACTCCCGCGGCCCATCCTCTCTGGCTACCCGCCAGACATTGCCACCGCTTCCCTAATCGCCAGCCCGCAGCTGCGCGCGCGCACTTGACACGGTCGCGTGACTCCGCCCCGCGAGCCTCCCGCTCGGCGCACGCCTCCACCCACTGAAGTCTGTGCCGGCGGCGGTTCCGCCTCGCGCGGGGCAAGTGTCAACGCGCCCTGCCGCACCTCAGCCCGTGGGGTTCTATTCGCTGCGGCAGCCCACGGAGTGGACGGGCGGGAGAACCCCGTTTCCGCCACTCTTACCTTCTGGATCCGCTTCAGAGCCATGCTCCCGCGGCTCGGGCCCCACCCGCCCTGCGGGGCAGCCGCCTGGGCCGCTGCGCTGCACGCCGGGAGCGGCGGTCTACGCGTGCGCGCCGCGGTGCACTGTGGGTAGCTTGTGCGCGCAGCAGTCCTGGCTCCCAGAACCCTGTCGCGCACGGTCAGTTACTCGGCCTTGGTCACTGGGCTCTATGCCTCTGGTTTCTGCTAGGCGAGGGCCTGGGCACCAGGACGTGCCTGACACCGCAGGTGCCACACGCAATGCTCTCTGCCCCTTCCTGGGCTCCTCCCCAGGCTGTCACTTAACTCCTGAGCTTAGTGGTTGTCAGCTCTGTAAGTATACATTCGCTTTTATATGCTTTCTGGGCAGAAGTGTTACAGATATTCCTGAATACGTGTAGGTACTGAACACAAATACATCTACAAGTCTGGAGAGCTGCATTTTCAGTAGTACTTACTTGGTTTCAATACACTGCCGCTACTGAGACTCAGCCCGAAAATGCACACCCCAAGCTAAACTGCTTCCCTTTCCCCAAGACATCCGAGGTGTTTAAGACCAAGTAGTAACTAACTTAGTAGTATGTCACAAAATCGATGTAATAGATTGTAGCCAACATCTTGAAAATGAAACAATGTGGTAAAATACAAAGTATCAGAGTATCTCATACAGTAAAGAATCTGGACTGTATATGTAAGTGATAATATATATATTTTCCAGACCAATATACCTAATAGGCTAATGCAGTTGCTTTGGACCAAAGGTGTTCCAACACCAGACTGGGCTACACAGTGAGTTTGAGGCTAGCCTGGATTGCAGAGTAAACATGTCTTTAAAAAAAAAAAATCCCCCAAAGGAAAATTTAAATCAAATAGAGGGGTTGATAGTAAATAAGAGTGCTTGTGGTGCAGGCCCGGGGACTTGAGTTCATGAGCACCCACATAAAAAGTGGAGCTTGGCTGCTCATGTCTCTAACCTCAGCACTGGGTGCATAGGGTGACGGGATCTCTGGAGCTAGCTTAGCATAGACGGTGAGCTTCCAGATAAGCGAGAGACCATGCACCAAAGGCAGTAAGGCACAGAGAGTGGAAGGATATATCTGGCGTTGTACTCTGGCCTCCATCATGTTGTGCACCAAATGCATACAAACCCTGCCCAAATCAGACAGCGAATTGGACACTTACAAGGTTTCCCAGCCAGATTCCTATATTCCATTTACCTATTCCCCTAATTTGTCCTAAATGCATGTCATGAACTGTCCTCTAAAATATCAGCCTTACCAAAATTCACCCTCTTCCAAAACTCCACAAGGAAGCCCTGTGGACTTGTGGGAATACATCCAGGGCTCTCTGTGATCCCTCAGGACCTGCTGTCTGTAAGCTTAACTTCCTTAACTTTAGTTATGCTATGGTGATGATGGCTCATGCCTTTAATCCCATCACTTTAGAGGCAGAGGCAGGCAGATCTTTCAAGACAGGGTTTCTTTGTAGCCCGGCTATCCTAGAGCTCACTCTGTAGACCAGGCTGGCCTTTATTCAGCTCACAGAGATCCACCCATCCTGCACCTTCTACATTTTCAAAAAAGATGTTATTTATTTTATGTATTTGAGTACACTATCACTGGCTTCAGACACACCAGAAGAGGGCATCGAATCCCATTACAGATGGTTGTGAGCCACCATGTGGTTGCTGGGAATTGAACTCAGGACCTGTAGAAGAGCAGCCAGTGCTCTTAACCACCAAGCCTTCTCTTCAGCCCCGTAATACATCTTGGCTCTTCTCTTTTTAGATTTATTTTATTTTATATATATGACTATTTGCCTGTATGTTTATATTTTATGTATGTATGTGTCCACAGTGGTTTGAAGAGACCAGAAGAGGGGTTGGAGTTCCTGGAACTGGAGTTAGAGATGGTTGTAGCCACCATGCAGTCCTGGGTCTTTTGCAAAAGCAAGTGTTCTAGACCACTGGGCTGGGCTATCTTTCCAGCCCTGTGGCCTACTTTTATCTAGAAAGCGTCCTTTGTTTTTCTTGAGTAATCTTCCAAAGCTAGTTGGAATGTCACTCAGATGGCTTAAGTACAAGACTTTCCTTCTGGAATCATGTTTTCATAGCCCAGCTAGGTGCACATTTCCAGTTGGATGCAGTAGCTCTCATTTGTACTACTTTGGAAGCTGAGATAGGAATATCGTGAATTGGGGGCCAACCTGGGCCACATGTAGATTCTCCCATTAAAATAAACACACAAATATAACTGAGGTTGGTGTCTTGTGCCTGTAATCCCAGCTCTTGGGAGGCTAAGACAAGAGGATTACTGTTAATTCAGGCCAGCCTGGATTACAAGTGAGTCCTTGTCTCAAAAAACCTAGCAGAGCCTGGCAGTATGGTGCACACCTCTAGTTCTAGTACTTAGGAGGCAGAAGCAGATCTCTCTGAGTTTGAGATCAGCCTGGTCTATATAGCACTAACCTATATAGTGCTAACCTGAGATCTTGTCTCAAAAAAAAAAAAAAAATTCAGGCAAGTAGGGGGCTGGAGAGAGGGCTCAGCAGTTAAGAGCACTGACTGCTTTTCTAGAGGTCCTGGGTTCAATTCCCAACAACCACATGGTGTCTCACAACCATCTGTAATAGAATTTGATGCCCTTTTCTGGTATGTGTGAAAACAGCTACAGTGTACTCATATAAATATAATAATAATGAAAAGAAAATCAGGTAAGCAAAAAACAACTACCCCCTACCCTAACATACACACAACTTTGATCACCTTGCAGAGAATGAGACTTTGGAACACTCAGCCCATATTACACCCTTTTGTCCTCGGGAGATCTATGTAGATGAGGGAGCTGAAATATTGCTAGAGCCAGTCAGAGCCAGAGCGATGGATAACTTCAAGGAAAGAGCTTTTTTCAGACATATCAGAGCAGGTATGTATGAACTCACAGGCTTCAGGCATGCAGAAGACTTGCACAAACTCAAGTCAGACAATCCTAGCACCAAGAAGGGGAAGTGGACACAAAATCCCACCCACCCTAGCCAAGAAGCATTCAAGTGAAGGCTGTGGCAGGAGTAGTCATTCAATACAAATTGGACTTCATGTATTTGTGGTTTTAAAGGAAAATACCATGAACTTGGATGTGTAGGTAGGTAGGATGTGGACGAAGGTAAAGAATATGTTCAAAATAAAGTGCATGAAATTCTCAAAGGATAAACAAAAAAACATTATTAAAAAAATCAGCTTATCCTTTGTAATAGAAGTGCTTGGGAGGCAGAGGTCAGAGGACTAGTGAGTTCAAGAGCAGTTAGGGCTACGTAGTGAGACCCTACCTAGCAAACAAAACAAAACCCTAGAGCAAAAAATAGTAAATATTAGTTCATGGTCTACCCATCCCATATTATTTAACCCTCTGTACATATCTTAGAACAAGTGACTCCAAGTTTTTTTGTAATTGCTTATATATTTGTCTCAGTGAGCCTGAGTTATGGTGATGGCCTGGGCAGTGGCTTTACTAATGACTGATTCTCTCTCTCTTTTTTAATGATTATTTTCACTTTATGTACATTGGTGTTTTGTCTGTGTCAGTGTCACATGTCTGTGAGAATGTCAGATCCCCTGGAACTGGAGTTACAAAAACTTGTGAGCTACCATGTGGTTGCTTGGATTTTGAACCTTAGTCCTCTTGATTGCTAATTGATCGAGGAGGGCTCTGCCCACTACAGGCAACACCATTCTCTAGTAAGGTGATCTTCAAGTGTATAGGAAAATGCATGAGACTTCATGCCAGCCAACAAGCAGCCACCTCTGTGGTCCCTACCCTATATCTTCGTGAAGTGAGTTCCAAGGTTGAATGTGATGCTGGAATGGAGTGGAAAGCAGGCCTACCTTCAAGTTCTGTCTTGACTTCCTTCAGTGATGGATTGTGACCTGGAATTATAAGTCAGTAAACCATCTCAGATTGCTTCTCATCAGAGTGTTTTATCACAGAAATGAATACAACAGTTCTTAGAAACCTGGTGCTTAGGAGGTGGAGGTAGAAGGAACTTAAATTTGAGTTCAGTCTATATTGCTATGTGATCTAGTTTTTGTATTTGAATGTAGCTCACAGTTCTGGAGACATCTAAGGTTGGACAGCTATAACTGCTCAATTTCTGATTCACAGTGCTCTGTGGTGCAAAGCTAGAAAGGCACACAGTGGTGCAAAAAATAAAGGTGCTAAACTTCCAAGATAGCTAACTCATTTCCTCAAGAACATTCTAAAGACTTAGTAATTAAGTGAATATTGTTCTTGCAGATCAATATCCTTTAACTCAGTTCCAGGGAATTTGATGCCTTTGACCTTTGGCTTACTTTCATTCACTTGGCACAGACACACATACACATAATAAAGAATAAAAATTTAAAAAAAAACCTTAAAACTTGCTTTGGAGCTGTAGCAAGCAGATTTTTGTCACTGTTGCAAATATCTGAAATAAAGATCTTAGAAAAGTTTGTCTGGTTTGCTGATATATATCCTTAAGTTCAGTCCTTGAGGAAGAGTCAGGAATATCTCTGGGTTTAAAGGCAGACTGGTCTATGTAACCTTGTCTCAAACAAAACAAAACAAAAACAAAAACATAGAGGGTTTATTTTGGTTCATCGTTTGGAAGTTTCAGTCCACAGTTGAACATCCATTGATATAGGACCTGTGGTAAGTCAGTACATTGTAGAAGCAGTGTGTGGAGGACACAGCTGCTCATCTTACTGCAGTCAGAAAAAAAGGGAAAAGACTGTCCCATCACCTCCTTCAAGGGCATGCACCCCTCACTTCCAGTCTCCGGTATAGACCAGTGAGTTGGCACAGCAGGGAAAGGCACGAGACCTGAGTTAGGCTTCCAGAGTCCACCTGGAGGTAAGAGAGAACTGACTCCACAAAATGTTTTCTGATCTTCACACATGCACCCAGACATGAGTGCATGTATATGCCCATATACACAACACACATACCACACATATATATACACATATACATACATACATGCACACACACACCAGAAACCTTGTGCACTTCTCTCCCTTCCCACTCCTGTGTTTCCTTGGTGATGGTCTTAGGCAGCAGTGCTTGCCTTGCACTCACTGTTGAGATTGGGCTATATGCTGCTCTGAATCACCCCATATTATATACAAGAGTGGCTTTCAGTCTGCGGGTTGCCCTGAGAGAACATTTATAAGCAGCTTTTGACTTAATTTTGAAATTGAAGGATCTTGCTCTGGATCCACAAGTAAACACCACCATCTGTCAACAATAGGGGTAGGTACCACTCATACAGCACAGGCTAAATGATTAATACTGACTCATGGAAGAAGAGAGGGTGCAAGCCTATAAATTTATTGGGGTGAGTTGAGACATTGGGGGCATGTGGTAGATTAAAATCATATCAAACTAATTAGATGCAAGAACTTACCTGACAAGCCAGCCTAGGGAAAAGGTCCTCAATCAGGAACCCCAAAAGTGGTAGACACTTAGCAAGCACTTCAGTGGGAATGGCCCAGCTCCTCTATCGTCTGATGTTTGGGTGTGTATCAAGGTCCACAGAATTCTAGACTGTTCCTTGGTCTCTGTGAGTCTTGGTCTACTACTGTTGACGTGTGGCTACCTTACTGCTGCTAGCCATCTAGCTGCTTGCTTTGTCTGTACTTGAACTGATCTTAGACATGGTCTGCCTTTGGCCTTGGTGCTGGAACTCTGCAGCTTTGCTTTCAACACTGTTGACAATAGCTTCTTTCCCATTGTCTTAGTCACTGTTCTGTTGCTGTGAAGAGATACCATAACCAACGAAACTCATAGAAAGCATTTAATTGGGACTTGCATGCAGTTTCAGAAGTTTATTATCATCATGGTGGGAAGCACTGTGGCATGCAGTTCATGCATGGTTCTGGAGAAGTAACTTAGTTCTGCATCC